>NC_029794.2:68881148-68926784 GCF_000816755.2 Arachis ipaensis | reverse complement strand
ACCACCACCGCCACACCACCGCCAACCGCCGCGCCAGCCGCCACCGCCACCATCCCCCAGCCACCTCTCTGCCCCCACTCTCCTTAATTCGCCTACCAGGTTCCGACGAACACTACCCTTCTATCCATTTGTAGTTAATTCATATTTTTCTGTTTATGTTCATATTTAGGCTAGTTAGATATGCATGTTGTAGTGGATTTTAGGTTGTTAGGTAGCCTAGGATGTGATTAGTGGATTTAAGCCTGTTTAATTGCGCTGTTCGTGTTTCTTGTTTTATAATTTTCGCAATTTTGCAGTTGCTGTGTGTTAGTAATGTTCATATGCTGTTCTTCAAGTTCATGCTACTATTGCAAATGTTCTTTCTTGTTCATACTCTTTAATTGGAATCTGTTTTAATTCATATGAACTATTCTAATTGCTATTTATTTTCTGGGAACATCCAATTTTAGCCGGAATGCTGCCCAAATTTCTGTACATTGTTTTGATTTTCATTCCTGTTTTGGTTTTGACAAACTTGAACTCCGCTTTAATCAGCTTTTACCAAATCAATTGCTGAATGACAG
The DNA here is from genome assembly GCF_000816755.2 of Arachis ipaensis. Lineage (NCBI taxonomy): Eukaryota > Viridiplantae > Streptophyta > Magnoliopsida > Fabales > Fabaceae > Arachis > Arachis ipaensis. Next base: position 68,926,221 of record NC_029794.2, on the reverse strand, counting down.
GGCAAGCTTTCTTATTCTTTTTAATTTCCTGGTTTATAAATTGCATCTTGGATGATTCAATTCCACTTTTTGCTATTTTCATTTGAGTCATCCCTAACTTCCTTGTTTGAATTTGAGTTATCTGTTGCTTTAATTTGTGAATTCTCGTTATTTAGAAATCGATCCTCATGTCACTTACTCTAATCCATTTTTATTCCCTAATTTTAACTTCCTAAACTCTTTTTTTTTAATTCTAACCAAACCTAACCCTTAAAAACATCTCTTCTGGTTTTTCACTTTCTTTTTAACATTCTAACCAAGGCATAATGATACTTTTTCTAATCAACTTGAATGGAAGTACATTTTGGATTGTTACATTTTTTTTCTCAGTATTCTAACTCTTATACAATCCTTAAATGCAAAATTTACTTAACTCAATTTCCTCTTCTATTGCTCATTTGCCACCTTGTGTTTCTTTTGATTATTTGCCTATTTGTTTTCCTGTTTTTATTATATCCTGGTTTTCTATTTTTCAGGATGTCTGCCAGCCAAAGAAAAGGAAAAGCAAAGGCAACTACTGGCAAACGTAAAAGAGGAGAATCCTCCATGTCCATCTTGGATATCATGCATGATGACTCCTGGCGGGAGAAACACTTTATCCCGCAGGAGAAGGCTGACCAGCTACTCCCTGCCACTGATCCCCTTAGATTTGCAAACCGATACTGTGAGCTGAAATATCCGGTGTTTGCAACCTCCAGGAACCTGTACCTGGAGAGGACTTTGAAAATCCCAGAAGAACTCCAACAATACACCTCTGAGCAAATCAAACAAAGAGGCTGGTTCTTCTTGGAGAGAAACCTGACTGAGGTCAATGCATCTTGGGTAAGGGAATTCTACTGCAATTACTTCAAAACTTCCCTAGATGCAGTGAACCTTAGGGGGAAGCAGATTCTGGTCACTGAAGAGGCCATAGAGGATGTTCTGAAGCTTCTGCCTAAATATGATCAGCTGGATGGCTATCAAAGAGCTGAGGAGGATATGCGCTTCATGAAATCTGATTGGGATGCAGTCAAGGCCAGGATAGCTGATGAGCGGATAATTTATACGCTTTTTGGCATTGTTTTTAGTATGTTTTTAGTATAATCTAGTTACTTTTAGGGATATTTTCATTAGCTTTTATGCTAAATTCATATTTCTGGACTTTACTATGAGTTTGTGTGTTTTTCTGTGATTTCAGGTATTTTCTGGCTGAAATTGAGGGACTTGAGCAAAAATCAGATTCAGAGGTTGAAGAAGGACTGCTGATGCTGTTAGATTCTGACCTCCCTGCACTCAAAGTGGATTTTCTGGAGCTACAAAACTCAAAATGGCGCGCTTCCAATTGCGTTGGACAGCAGACATCCAGGGCTTTCAAGCAATGTATAATAGTCTATACTTTGAACGCGTTTAGACGATGTAAAAGGGCGTTGAACGCCAGTTCTACGCTGCTGTCTAGAGTTAAACGCCAGAAACAAGTCACAAACCATAGTTGAACGCCAGAAATACATTACAACCTAGCGTTTAACTCCAGAAAGAGCCTCTGCACGTGTAACATTCAAGCTCAGCCCATGCACACACCAAGTGGGCCCCGAAAGTGGATTTATGCATCAATTACTTACTTCTGTAAACCCTAGTAGCTAGTTTATTATAAATAGAACTTTTTACTATTGTATTGTTCATCTTTGATTATCTTTGGACACCTAGTTCTTAGATCATGGGGGCTGGCCATTCGGCCATGCCTGGACCTTTCACTTATGTATTTTTAACGGTAGAGTTTCTGCACTCCATAGATTAAGGTGTGGAGCTCTGCTGTTCCTCAAAGATTAATGCAAAGTACTACTATTTTTCTATTCAAATCAACTTATTCCGCTTCTAAGATATTCATTCGCACTTCAACCTGAATGTGATGAACGTGACAATCATCATCATTCCCTATGAACACGTGCCTGACAACCACTTTCGTTCTACTTTAGATTGAATGAGTATCTCTTGGATCTCTTAATCAGAATCTTCGTGGTATAAGCTAGATTGATGGCGGCATTCATGAGAGTCCGGAAAGTCTAAACCTTGTCTGTGGTATTCCGAGTAGGATTCTGGGATTGAATGACTGTGACGGACTTCAAAATCGCGAGTTCTGGGCGTAGTGACAGACGCAAAAGGAGGGTGAATCCTATTCCAGTATGATCGAGAACCTCAGATGATTAGCCATGCTGTGACAGAGCATTTGGACCATTTTCACAAGAGGATAGGATGCAGCCATTGGCAAGGGTGACGCCTCCAGACGATTAGCCATGCAGTGACAGCGCATCGGACCATTTTCCAGAGAGGATCAAAAGTAGCCATTGACAACGGTGATGTCCTTACATAAAGCCAGCCATAGAAAGGAGTAAGACTGATTGGATGAAGACAGCAGAAAAGCAGAGGTTTAGAGGGACGAAAGCATCTCCATGTATTTATCTGAAATTCTCACCAAGGATTTACATAAGTATTTCTATCCCTATTTTATTATTAATATTCGAAAACTCCATAACCATTCTATATCCGCCTGATTGAGATTTACAAGATGACCATAGCTTGCTTCATACCAACAATCTCCGTGGTCCGTGGCCTTACTCACGTAAGGTTTATTACTTGGACGACCTGGCTATAAAGCCATGTCTAAATTCTTTTGGACTAAGGTTTTGGCCTAAAAATTGAATGAATTACACGCATATTCATGCTAAAGCTTGACTGGCTATTAAGCCATGTCTAACCCTCAGATTGGAGCTTTAGATTAAGATTGTAAGATTCCTGGAATTCATATTAAAAATTTTGGAATCCTTATTTTTCTTTTTCAAATGATTTTTGAAAAATATAAAATAAAAATACAAAAAAATCATAAAATCATAAAATTTCAAAAATATTTCATGTTTCTTGTTTGAGTCTTGAGTCAGATTTAAAGTTTGGTGTCAATTGCATGTTCATCTTGCATTTTTCGAAAAATTCATGCATTCATGGTGTTCTTCATGATCTTCAAGTTGTTCTTGGTAAGTCTTCTTGTTTGATCTTGATATTTTCATGTTTTGTGTCTTTTCTTGTTTTTCATATGCATCCTTGCATCCATAGAGTCTAAACTGAAAGATTTCTAAGTTTGGTGTCTTGCATGTTTTCTTTGCATTAAAAATTTTTCAAAAATAAGTTCTTGATGTTCATCTTGACATTCAAAGTATTCTTGGTGTTCATCTTGACATTCATAGCATTTTTGCATGCATTCATTGTTTTGATCCAAAATTTTCATGCATTGAGTCTTTTTCATGTTTTTCCCTCTCATCATTAAAAATTCAAAAATCAAAAAAATATCTTTCCCTTTTTCTCTCATCAAATTCGAAGATTTGAGTTGACTTTTTCAAAAATTTTTAAAATCTAGTTGTTTTTATGAGTCAAATCAAATTTTCAATTTAAAAATCTTATCTTTTTCAAAATCTTTTTCAAAAATCAAATCTTCTTCATTTTTCTTATTTATTTTCAAAAATTTTAAAAATATTTTTCAAAAATCTTTTTCTTATCTTTGTCTCCTAATTTTCGAAAATAACATCATCAATTAATGTTTTGATTCAAAAATTTCAAGTTTGTTACTTGCTTGTTAAGAAAGATTCAAACTTTGAGTTCCAGAATCATATCTTATGATTTCTTGTAAATCAAGTCATTAATTGTGATTTTAAAAATCAAATCTTTTTCAAAACTAACTTCAATCATATCTTTTCAAAAATATCTTCTTATCTTTTCAAAAATTGGTCTTCAAATTTGTTTCAACTAACTAACTAACTTTTTGTTTGTTTCTTATCTTTTTCAAAACTACCTAACTTACTCTCTCTCTCTCTCTAATTTTCGAAAATATCTTCCCTCTTTTTCAAAAATTTCTTTTTAATTAACTAATTATTTTAATTTTTGATTTTAATTTTTGAAAACTAACCTTTTTTCAAAAACTATTTTCGAAAATCACTAACCCTTTTTAAAAAATAATTTTCGAAAATCCTTCTCCCTCATCTCCTTCTAATTATTTATTCATCTACTAACACTTCTCTTCATCTCACATCACTGCTCCTATCCTTACCCTTGTGTTTGGATTCTTCATTCTTCTTCTACTGCAAGTCAATATAATTTCTCAGAGTCTGAATGGAATGCAAGCTGCATCAAACAGTACTCAAGAGGCATCTTCTGAAGAAAAAGCTTATGATCCTGAAAACCCTGCAATAGCAGAGGTAAATTATATGGGTGAACCTTATGGAAACACCTATAACCCATCATGGAGAAATCATCCAAATTTCTCATGGAATGATCAAAAGCCTCAACAAGGCTTTAATAATGGTGGAAGAAATAGGTTTAACAATAGTAAACCTTTTCCATCATCCACTCAACAACAGACAGAGAACTCTAAACAAAATACCTCTAATTTAGCAAACTTAGTCTCTGATCTATCTAAGGCCACTATGAGTTTCATGAATGAAACAAGGTCATCCATTAGAAATTTGGAGGCACAAGTGGGCCAGCTGAGTAAAAAGATCACTGAAATCCCTCCTAGTACTCTTCCAAGCAATACAGAAGAAAATCCAAAAGGAGAGTGCAAGGCCATTGAATTGATTACCATGGCCGAACCTGGGAGGAAGGTTGAAGACGTGAATCCCAAGGAGGAAGACCTCCTGGGACGTCCAGTGATCAATAAGGAGCTTCCCTCTAAGGAACCAAAGGAATCTGAGACTCATCTAGAGACCATAGAGATTCCATTGAACCTCCTTATGCCATTCATGAGCTCTGATGAGTATTCTTCTTCTGAAGAGAATGAGGATGTTACTGAAGAGCAAGTTACCAAGTACCTTGGTGCAATCATGAAGCTGAATGCCAAATTATTTGGTATTGAGACTTGGGAAGATGAACCTCCCTTGTTCACCAATGAACTAAGTGATCTGGATCAACTGAGATTGCCTCAGAAGAAACAGGATCCTGAAAAGTTCTTAATACCTTGTACCATAGGCATCATGACCTTTGAAAAGGCTTTGTGTGACCTTGGTTCAGGGATAAACCTCATGCCCCTCTCTGTAATAGAGAAACTGGGAATCTATGGGGTGCAAGCCACTAAAATCTCATTAGAGATGGCAGACAGTTCAAGAAAACAGGCTTATGGACAAGTAGAGGACGTGTTAGTAAAGGTTGAAGGCCTTTACATCCCTGCTGATTTCATAGTCCTAGATACTGGGAAGGATGAGGATGAATTCATCATCCTTGGAAGACCCTTCCTAGCCACAGCAAGAGCTGTGATTGATGTGGACAGAGGAGAATTGATCCTTCAATTAAATAAGGACAACCTTATGTTTAAAACTCAAGGATCTCTCTCTGTACCCATGGAGAGGAAGCACAGTAAGCTTCTCTCATTGCAGAGTCAACCAGAGCCCCCACAGTCAAACTCTAAGTTTGGTGTAGGGAGGCCACAACCAAACTCTAAGTTTGGTGTTTAACTCCCATATCCAAACTCTAAGTTTGGCGTTGGAGAGTATCAACAATGCTCTGAACATCTGTGAGGCTCCATGAGAGCCCACTGTCAAGCTATTGACATTAAAGAAGCGCTTGTTGGAAGGCAACCCAATTTTTATTTATCTAACTATATTTTTCTTAGTTATATGTCTTTATAGGTTCATGATCATGTGGAGTCACAAAATAAATATAAAAATTGAAAATGGAATCAAAAACAGCAGAAGAAAAATCACACCCTGGAGGAAGACCTTACTGGCGTTCAACGCCAGAACAGAGCATGGTTCTAGCGCTGAATGCCCAAAATGGGCAGCATCTGGGCGTTTGAACGCCAAAATTGCACCCTGGAGAAGAGCTGGCGCTGAACGCCCAAAACAAGCATGGTTCTGGCGTTCAACGCCAGAAATGGGCAACAAATGGGCGTTCAACGCCCAGAACAAGCACCAATCTGGCGCTGAACGCCCAGAGTTGCGTGCAAGGGCATTTTGCATGCCTAATTTGGTGCAAGGTTGTAATTCCTTGAACACCTCAGGATCTGTGGACCCCACAGGATCCCCACCTACCTCCACTCACTTCTTCTTACCCCTTTTTCACACAATCCCATAAACACTCTTCCCCAAAACTCTTCACCAATCACCTCAATCTCTCTTCCCTATCACTACTTTACCACTCACATCCATCCACTCTTCCCCATAAACCTACCTCATAAACTCCACCTACCTTCAAAATTCAAAATCAAATTCCCACCCAACCCACCCTAAATGGCCGAACCTAAACCCCCTCCCTTCCCTATATAAAACCCTCCATTCTTCCTCACTTTCACACAGCACAACCCTCTCTTCTCTTCTTGGCCGAGTACACCTCTCCCCCTCTTCTCCACATTTCTTCTTCTTCATCATCTATTCTTTCTTTTCTTGCTCGAGGGTGAGCAAAATTCTAAGTTTGGTGTGGTAAAAGCATAAGCTTTTTGTTTTTCCATTACCATTGATGGCACCTAAGACTGGAGAATCCTTTAGAAAAGGGAAAGGGAAGACAAAAGCTTCCACCTCCGAGTCATGGGAGATGGAAAGATTCATCTCCAAAGCTCATCAAGACCACTTCTATGATGTTGTGGCCAAGAAGAAGGTGATCCCTGAGGTCCCTTTCAAGCTCAAGAAGAATGAGTATCCGGAGATCCGACATGAAATCCAAAGAAGAGGTTGGGAAGTTCTAACAAAACCCATCCAACAGGTCGGCATCCTAATGGTTCAAGAGTTCTATGCCAATGCATGGATCACTAGGAACCATGATCAAAGTAAGAACCCGGACCCAAAGAATTATCTCACCATGGTTCGAGGAAAATACTTAGATTTTAGTCCGGAAAATGTAAGGTTGGCGTTTAACTTGCCTATGATGCAAGGAGATGCACGCCCCTACACTAGAAGGGTCAACTTTAATCAAAGGTTGGACCAAGGCCTCATGGACATATGTGTGGAAGGAGCTCAATGGAAGATTGACTCCAAAGGCAAGCCGGTTCAACTAAGAAGACTGGACCTCAAGCCTGTGGCTAGAGGATGGTTGGAATTCATTCAACGCTCCATCATCCCCACTAGCAACCGATCTGAAGTTACTGTGGATCGGGCCATCATGATCCATAGCATCATGATTGGAGAGGAAGTAGAAGTTCATGAAGTCATCTCCCTTGAACTCTACAAAATAGCCGAAAAGTCCTCCCCCATGGCAAGGCTAGCTTTTCCTCATCTTATTTTCCATCTATGTTACTCAGCTGGAGCTTTCATAAAAGGAGACATTCCCATTGAGGAAGAGAAGCCCATCACTAAGAAAAGGATGGAGCAAGCAAGAGAGCCCATTCATGGAGCTCAAGAGGCGCATGAAGCTCATCACCATGAGATCCCGAAGATGCCTCAAATGCATTTTCCTCCACAAAACCATTGGGAGCAAATCAACACCTCCCTAGGAGAGTTAAGTTCCAACATGGGACAATTAAGGGTGGAACATCAAGAGCACTCCATCATCCTTCATGAAATAAGAGAAGATCAAAATTTAAAACAAAGTGCTTAGAGCCACGGCCAAGACTCATAAAATAGCTGTGTTCAAGAATCATCATACTGAACTAGGAGAATCAATAACACTATCTAAACTCTGAGTTCCTATAAAAGCCAATCATTCTGAACTTCAATGGATAAAGTGAGATGCCAAAACTATTCAAGAGGCAAAAAGCTACAAGTCCCGCTCATCTGATTGGAGCTATGTTTCATTGATAGTTTGAAATTTCTAGTATATTTTCTTCTTTTTATCCTATTGGATTTTCAGTTGCTTGGGGACAAGCAACAATTTAAGTTTGGTGTTGTGATGAGTGGATAATTTATACGCTTTTTGGCATTGTTTTTAGTATGTTTTTAGTAGAATCTAGTTACTTTTAGGGATGTTTTCATTAGTTTTTATGCTAAATTCACATTTCTGGACTTTACTATGAGTTTGTGTGTTTTTCTGTGATTTCAGGTATTTTCTGGCTGAAATTGAGGGACTTGAGCAAAAATCAGATTCAGAGGTTGAAGAAGGACTGCTGATGCTGTTGGATTTTGACCTCCCTGCACTCAAAGCGGATTTTCTGGAGCTACAAAACTCAAAATGGTGCGCTTCTAATTGCGTTGGAAAGTAGACATCCAGGGCTTTCCATCAATGTATAATATTTCATACTTTGAACGAGTTTAGATGACGTAAAAGGGCGTTTAACGCCAGTTCTATGCTGTTGTCTAGAGTTAAACGCCAGAAACAAGTCACAAACCAGAGTTGAACGCCAGAAATACGTTACAACCTGGCGTACAACTCCAGAAAGAGCCTCTGCACGTGTAACATTCAAGCTCAGCCCAAGCACACACCAAGTGGGCCCCGGAAGTGGATTTATGCATCAATTACTTACTTCTGTAAACCCTAGTAGCTAGTTTATTATAAATAGGACTTTTTACTATTGTATTGTTCATCTTTGATTATCTTTGGACGCCTAGTTCTTAGATCATGGGGGCTGGCCATTCGGCCATGCCTGGACCTTTCACTTATGTATTTTTAACGGTAGAGTTTCTGCACTCCATAGATTAAGGTGTGGAGCTCTGCTGTTCCTCAAAGATTAATGCAAAGTACTACTGTCTTTCTATTCAAATCAACTTATTCCGCTTCTAAGATATTCATTCGCACTTCAACCTGAATGTGATAAACGTGACAATCATCATCATTCCCTATGAACGCATGCCTGACAACCACTTCCGTTCTACTTTAGATTGAATGAGTATCTCTTGGATCTCTTAATCAGAATCTTCGTGGTATAAGCTAGATTGATGGCGGCATTCATTCGAGTCCGGAAAGTCTAAACCTTGTCTGTGGTATTCCGAGTAGGACTCTAGGATTGAATGACTGTGACGGACTTCAAACTCGCGAGTGCTGGGCGTAGTGACAGACACAAAAGGAGGGTGAATCCTATTCCAGTATGATCGAGAACCTCAGATGATTAGCCGTGCTGTGACAGAGCATTTGGACCATTTTCACAAGAGGATAGGATGCAGCCATTGGCAAGGGTGACGCCTCCAGACGATTAGCCATGCAGTGACAGCGCATCGGACCATTTTCCAGAGAGGATCAAAAGTAGCCATTGACAACGGTGATGTCCTTACATAAAGCCAGCCATAGAAAGGAGTAAGACTGATTGGATGTAGACAGCAGGAAAGCAGAGGTTTAGAGGGACGAAAGCATCTCCATGCATTTATCTGAAATTCTCACCAAGGATTTACATAAGTATTTTTATCCCTATTTTATTATTAATATTCGAAAACTCCATAACCATTCTATATCCGCCTGACTGAGATTTACAAGATGACCATAGCTTGCTACATACCAACAATCTCCGTGGGATCGACCCTTACTCGCGTAAGGTTTATTACTTGGACGACCCAGTGCACTTGCTGGTTAGTTGTGCGAAGTTGTGATAAAAAGTTGAGATTACAATTGAGCGTACCATGTTGATGGCACCATTGATGATCACAATTTCGTCCACCAATAGCCCTTGACCCGACCGTTCCGTGGATTATGGGTCAGAACACCACCATGCCAAAGGGAATCAAGCGAATTTACTTAAATGATGAGGCTCGGCTATGGCACCAGATCCTGAGCAATTTTGTCATGCCGAGTACCCATGAGACAGAGATACCTGCCGCTATGATCACCCTCCTATGGTGTGTGATGGAGGGTAAGGACCTGTACCTGCCACACTTTATCCAATACTATATGGCCAGGGTCCACGTCCGAGGCACTCTCCCCTTCCCTTATCTGATTACACAGCTAGGCCGTCGAGCTGACGTGCCTTGGGAGGATGCTGATGAGAAGCCACCTACTACAGAATGCAAGAAGATTATCCCTCACAGCAGGAACTTTCTGGCTTTGGGCTACAGACCTCCATTCCTCACTACTACTACTAAGACAGCCACACCATCTGCTGGCCCCTCTTCCTCCACAGCTACCCCAGCCACCCCTGTTACCACCACTGCACCTCCACCTACCTCAGAGCCAGTTTATCACCTAGTGCAACGCCTATTTTGGCGGCTTGACCAGATGGAGCATCGCAAAAAGCGACGCTATGAGCACCTGAAGCTGTCGATCCGTTCTGGCGACGACATCCCCTCCGAGCCTGACACACCATCCGAGGCATCTGACGAGGAGGCGAATGATCACAAGGCAGATACCCATCCACAGAGCGAGGCTGCGCAGGCAGGCACAGAGTAGGCTGCATCACATCAGGAGGCTCCGCCTCAGATTCAGGCTGTAGACCCCGAGATCCCTATCCAGTCAGCACCTCCTCTACAATAGGCAGATCCTCAGACCACCACCACAGAGACTCCAGCTACCCACCCTTCCAGTGATGACACCCCTTCACACCCTGCTTGAGTGAGCATTAGGGACGATGCTTCATTTTAAGTGTGGGGAGGTCGTCATCTCTGGCGAATTCTTTTGGTGAACCACTACAGACTCTTTCATTTTATTTTGCTATTTTTCTATATTTTTCTGTTTATTTTTATTTTTATTCTCCTAGTACTTATACATTGCTATTTTCATGTATTTATACTCTATTTTCTGCATTTTGCACTTTAGTTCATATTTTAGCCATTTAGTTTAGTTGCAATTCTAACTTATTAGTTATAGAAATTGTGGATTAATTAGTATAGTTTACCCTTTTTAGCATAAGATAGCTTAGTTGATATTGAAAATATAAAAAAGGAAGTAAACTAGGAACTTGAACATAATAGAAACAGTCGACACACCTTGTATATATAGCATTATATGTTAGTTAGTTAACAACATTTCATCAAGGAGAAACATTAGAACTTTAAAGCCATTCAAAATAAATTTTACATTGAGAATAATGGGAACTTTTAATTTTACTTGCATGACATACATAATTGATAAATGATTTTTGAGCTAGAGAATACACAGCCTGTGAGTTTTGAGCTTAATTGTATGGTTACATTCAAACCATAATTTTTATTCCTGTGTGTTCCACCCTCTTATTTATTCTGATGTTCTTTACTTTGTTTTAATCTATATGTCCAATTATAGAATAGAAATACATACCAAGAGAGTGATTGAGGCCATTGTTTGATTTTAGCTCACTTATCCCAAATTAGCCTACCTTTTACATCACCCTTGTCAGCCCCCTTGAACCTTTAAACCCCCTCTTATTCTATAAACCACAATACTAGCCTTAAGCAGAAAAATAAAATAAAAATCCCAAGTTGAATCCTTGGTTAGCTTAAGATAGAAAGTGTGTAATTGTTTAAGTGTGGGAAACCTATTGGGAACATAGATGATAAAAACAAAAGGTAGAAAAGTTGAAAAGAATAAAATAATTCAAATAAAAATTTTGGGAAGCATGCTCATGTAAAATCAAATAATTGAATTACCATGTGTATTAAAAAAATGTTATTTTTCAGTATTTGAATAAAGGGGATACAAAAGAATTTCCCAAATGCAAAATAAATGCACATGGGACAAAAGTTAAAGTATGAGCATGTAACATCAAAAGTGGGAAAAAGTGGGAAAATAGGTAAATAAGTTTTGCTTTACAAAGTATTTATGTTAGGTGAGATCTTAGACTAATCAAGGATTCACTTAATTAGCTCACTTAGCCTTATACATATACTTTTACCTTTACCTTGGCTCCATTACAACCTTAATTAAAGACCTCATGACTTTTGTATGCCTATATTCTATAATTGTTGATTGGTTAGATGAAGAACAAAGTTATAGAAAGGAAGGATAAAAAGAAGAATAGAGTGATTAACCCAATAAACACTGAGTGACTAGAGAGTAAACACAAAATCCAGTGAGGGTTCAATAGCTCATTAACATATATCTCTGCTTGAATTATTAATTATCTTGCAAGTTTATAAAATGTTTTTCTCTCCCGTCTCAACTGTAAAAGTGCTTTATCATTAATTCAACTACATGTAAGCTTTATATACAAGTGAATAACAATTAAGAATTGCATGATGCATGTAGGTAGTTGCATTTAGAGTAGATTGCATTGCATGAGATTCCACCACTTTAACCTTAACTTACTCTTTATCTTGGACTTAGCATGAGGACATGCTATTGTTTAAGTGTGGGGAGGTTGATAATCCTATATTTTATGATATATTTTGTGCTTAATCTGAGTGATTTATTCAATCCTTCACCCACTTATTCATATTAATTGCATGGTTTTACTTTCCCTTCCTTATTATGTGATGTATGTGAAAAACATGTTTCCTATGCTTAAAAATAATTATTTTGATTACCCTTTATTTCCATTCGATGCCGTGATTCGTGTGTTGAGTAGTTTCAGATCTTCTAAGACAGGAATGACTTAAAGGATGGAAAGGAAACATACAAAAATGGAAGAAAAGCACAAAACAGAGTTTTTGAAGAAACTGGCATCCACGCGATCGCATGGGCGACGCGGCCGCATGCCAGCGCGAATCAACAGCGACGCGACCGCATGACTAACGCGATCGCGTGCCACAAGCAGAGCACATATGACGCGGCCGCATGACTGAAGCGACCGCGTGACAAGGAAAACTTCGAATGACGCGACCGCGTGACCCACGCGGACGCGTGACAGAGGCTACGCACCAGAAATTGCAGAAAATGCTCCCAGCAATTTCTGAAGCCCTTTTTGGCCCAAATCCAAGTCTAGAAGGCATAGACCAGAGGTTATGAAGTGGGGGAACGCATCCAAAAAGAGAGTCTCCAATTAGTTAGTATTCATGATTTAGATTTAGTTTTGAGAGGGAGATTCTCTCCTCTCTCTTTAGGATTAGGATTTAGATTTAGGATTTTATTCGCTTTTCGGATTATCTCTTTACCAGGTTCAATATTCCTTTTTATTTTGTTCTCAATTTAATTATGAATTCTTCTATGTTACAGATTACTCTTTAAATCAATGTTATTTGAGGTATTTCAGTTTAATATTGCTTTCTTTTATTTATGTTACTTTTATCCCCAATCTGAAGACATTTTTATTCCAGTAGATTTACATTTTCCCTTTTGGTCTTGGTTAAGAAATCAGTAACTCAGGAGTTATCAAACTCATCATGATTGATAATCGTTATCTTTACTAATTGAATTGAACTTCAATAATCCCAATCTTTCCTTAGGGATTAACTAGGATTTGAGGATCTAACTAATTAGTCACTTGACTTTCCTTTGCTCTAGCAAAGGTTAACTAAGTGGAATTAAGATTCAATTTTCATCATCATTGATAAGGATAACTAGGATAGGACTTCTAATTTCTCATACCTTGCCAAAAGTGTGTTTTACAGTTATTTATTTAATTTACAGTCTTTTACTTACTTTAATTGCAATTTAAATCACTTGTTCCTCATCTTCAAAACCCCAATTTACAATGTTCATAACCAATAATAAGAACATACTTCCCTGAAGTTCCTTGAGAAGACGACCCGAGGTTTAAATACTCGGTTATCAATTTTAAAGGGGTTTGTTACTTGTGACAACCAAAACGTTTGTATGAAAAGGACTTTTGTTAGTTTAGGAACTATACTTGAAACGAGGATTTATATACAAATTTCGACCACGCAAAAGTTCTCTCATCAGGGTTGGTTCGATTTCCAAGCGTGTTCTTCTTCCAATGTTGCATGGCAACATTTCCCAATGCATCCCCCTTGAAAACACGTGTATAGTACTTCTCCTTTTGTGGTGGCCGAATCCTCCTTCTTCAATTGTCCCATCAATTCTCCTACAAAAAAAGGGATGTGATTAATGAATTTGTGGAAAATGGTGGCAAAATTTAAAAGAAAAGAAAGAGTAATTACTTTTTAAAATTTTTGTTGTTAACTGACCAAGTGCTATTCATAAGTACAAACCAATTGACTAATTGATTGTCCATGTATGCAACATTGGTGACACCAAACTTAGTTTGTGGCCATGTGGAGTAAAAGGAATTGTTCAAGGTTCTAAGAGTGACATGATATGAATTGCATTCATGTTCTCTTAATGTGCCTTGAACACCAAACTTGTTCTTCACTATGTGTTGCAAACAGGAAAGATTCGGTCAAGTGTATGTCAAAGTTGATTTGGACTTCATGAACCTTGCATTATTAACTACTTTTAAAAGCATATAAAACATTGGTTGCCTCCCATGAAGCGCTTCTTTAGCGTCACTAGCTTGACGTTCTGCCCCTTGTCAGGGTGGTTGGTAATGCTTCAGATCTTCCCCTCTTGCAGTAAACCTATATCCGTTGGCTTCATCAAGGATCTCTACATGTTCAAGGGAGAGAACTTTGTTGATGGTGAAAATCTTAGGTAGCTGAGATAGGATGGTGGGGAGATGAGGTGGGATATCTAGGAAGTAAGCTGAGATCACTTTATCCCCTGGAGAGAAATTCTCTGTAGGGATCTTCTTGTTCCTCCATCCCCTTGGTGCCTTCTTCTTTGTTCCTTTTGATGTTGCCCTACTCTTTGTGGCCTCTTCTTTCAAGGAAATTTTTTTGCTGGTCTCACATGACTTTGGTGGTTTAGGTTCCTCCTGATTTTCCTTGAGCTATGACAGCTGCTGATTATCTTGTTCATCAACCAAAGGGATTCCCTGTGATTCAATGCTTGTTTCTTCCACTAGTGCCTTGTCGTGCTCTTTCCTTGGTTCCTTGCTTTCCTGATTTGCTTCTTGTGAGGGTTTGAAGACATTGAATGCGAGTTGTTCGTCATGTATCCTCAATATTAGCTCTCCTCGCTCCACATCTATGAGCGCTCTGGCTGTAGCTAGGAATGGTCTTCCCAATATGATTGGGTGAAGGTGACTCTCTTCCATTTCCAATATGACAAAGTCTGTAGGAAGGAAGTAGTTCCCAACCTTTACCAACACGTTTTCAATCACTCCCACTGCTTGTTTTTGAGTTTTGTCAGCCAGCCTGATGACTACATCTGTGGGCATTAGCTCATTGATCTGCAGCTTCTTCATAAGGGATAAGGGCATTAAGTTGATGCTTGCTCCCAGGTCACAGAGTCCTTTGTCAAACATTGTTTCTCCTATGGCACAGGGGATGTGAAAACTCCTTGGGTCCTTCCTTTTTGTAGGCAACTCTGGTTGAATGAGAGCGCTGCACTCCTTATTCATCACTATTGTTTGCCCTCCCTTGAGTGAGCTTTTCCTGGTCAGCAACTCTTTCATATACTTAATGTATGAGGGTATTTGTTGGAGAGCCTTGATGAATGGTATGTTCACATGTAGAGATGCAAATATGTCAACGAACTTTGAGTATATTCTCTTTTCTACACCACCCTTGAGTCTTTGGGGAAAAGGTGCATAGAGCCTCAGCAGCTCCTTCTGTGTAATTTTGGTTTCTTGGTGATCCTCTTCCTATTTCTCTGGTTATGTATCTCCAGGTTGTTCTAATGGTTTATTCGGCTCTTCCTCAGTCCCCTTATCACTTATAGTGACCATCTTGCAATCTTCCCATCTGACTTTCTTCACTTCACCTCTCGGGTTCTTCTCTGTGTCACTCGGGAAGCTATCAGTAGGTTTAGGAATCTTCTCAGAGAGGTATCCCACTTGAAATTCTAGCCTCTGAATGGTGTCTCCCTGGTTTTTGAGATTAGCACGCACCTCCTCTTTGAACACCTTGTTATCTTGGATTTCCTTACATATGCCTTCAAGTAGAGTCTCAATCCTTGATAGTCTTTCTTCCGATGATGGTGAGTTGAGATTGGAGGGATGAGAAAGGCCATTTTGGCCTTGGTAGGGATGTTGAGGTGTGTTGTTAGGTGGGTGTTGTGATGCACGGAGAACTTGTCTCATAACAAATTTCCTTCGGCAAGTGTACCGAATTTGTTGTCAAGTAAAAACTCACAATAGAGTGAGGTCGAATCCCACAGGGATTGATTGATCAAGCAACTTTAATTAGAGGAATGTTCTAGTTAAGCGAATCAGAATTTGAGTTGAGAATTGCAGAAAATTAAATGGCGGGAAAGTAAATAACAAAAAAGTAAATGCTAGAAATAAAGAGCTGAATGTAGATGACGGAAAGTAAATTGCAGAATCTTAAATGGGAATGGGGAAATTGCTCATAAAAGTAAATGACAGAAATTAAAGAGAATGGGTAAGATCAGAAATGGGGAGTTCATTGGGCTCAGGAGATGTTGCATTCTCTGGATCAATTTCATTTTCATCTCTTCCTCAATCAATGCACTCATTAATCTCCTTGGCAATCTTAAGTGATCAAATTACAATTTCTTGTAATTCAATCTCTCAAATCTTGATCAATAGCCAATTCCTTAGTCAATTGCTAATGAGAAGAGATGAAGTATGATCACTGATTATACCACATGCATTTCCCAAATCAAGTGTTGAGAGGATTATAGTCACATATCCATCCAAACCCAATTTGGTCCAGCATGGGAAAGCATTTCTAGCATGATCTCTTCATTCCTCTTTCAAGGTTCAGAAGAGATCCAAGTATGAATAGCTTCTTTTCCAAGATAACTACCCAATTAGATGAAGATCGAAATCTTTCAAGTAAAATCAAGAGAAAAGATAGAAGAGGAATAATAAAAACTAGTATTGATCCATCAAATTACAACAGAGCTCCCTAACCCAATGAAAGGGGTTTAGTTGTTCATAGCTCTGGAAAATGAAAACAAAGATGGAGAATACATTATGAAACTAGAAGTGCAGAGAAAGTAAAATACAGAGAGTAGTTCTATGCCAAGAGGCTCCCTATAATTTCCAACTCCAATTTAATTCAAAGCTACTCCTATATATACTACTCTTCTGTTCTTCTAGTTGGCTCTTCAAGTCTTGGGTATGGGCCTTTGGATCTTTAGTTTGAAGCACTTCTCTTCTTCATTGGGCTTGGCTTTACTTGCAGAGAGAAAGTGTGAAGTGGGCAAAAATATGGGTTCGAGAACGTTAGTGACAATCACCTTTTTCACTAACGTTCCTCACCAAAGTAAGAGCCACGTTAACTTCAACGTTAGTGGCACAAACGTTGCCACTAACGTTGCCTCTTTGTCCTTCGCCCACGTTATTGGGACTTGCCTTTCCCGATAACGTTGAGAAGTCTCCCCCTTCCCTAAGCTCTGTAAGGGGGCGACTCTTTAAGATAAGCTTTCAGCCAACACTCCCGAACCAGTTGGTTCAAGGTGCTGGGTGTTAAGACAGGGTTACTAAATGCTCTGTAGTGAAGGTTACTCTTGATAGTGGACTTTCAGCTGATAATCCCGAGTTAGTTAACCCAAGTTATCAAGTGATAAGGCACTCCTAAGAGCTTATTCATCCAAGTAGATCCCTCACACAGGAGCACCACAGACACATGTCTCGAGATTAAAACCATTGGTGCCTAGCCTTATTGCTTACTCTTTTTCTTTTATTTTTCAACCTTTATTGTTCTTTCCCTTTTTCTTATTAGGATCTTCTTATTTAGCTAGTCTCATGGGGGTGTGTCTCAAGCATAGTATTCATGACAGATAGTTGTCCTCCCACCTTGTGGTTGAACCAACTTAGCTAACTTATAACTATACCATAAACTCATGAACTTACTCCATAGTATGAACTCCTCTCTAGTCTTTTGAAACACTCATTCTCTTTTTCATTTGATTCAAAGGGACAAGCATACAAGTAAGTAAGGAGATGATGCAGTGACATAGAGACTAGCAAACATAGACCTATTCAAAAAAAAACTTTAAAAGACAGAATTGAAAAGGTTCAAACTATTATGGAAGCATGTTCTATTTCATACAAGATCTTCCTTATTCAAAGCATAGAAAAAGATGGACCAAAGAAGGAACTCCACCACCTTTTACTCATGTGGTTGCCCATGCTCTCCTCCTTGCTTGTCCTCCTTGTGTCCCTCTTGAGTGCTCGTACTCCCATTCCCTTTGCTTTTTCCAATCAACTTCTTCCAGAAACCACCATCTTCCATCTTCTTCTTGAGTGTTTCCTTCTGCTGTTTCACCTTCCTTTCTTCTTGTTCTACAAAATCTTTTTGGACCTCATCATATGTAGGGATGGCATAGTGTAGATGATGCATATTACTAGACATGTAGTTCAACTTGGCCTGAGTGTTTATGTTGAACTCCTCCCTATGTAGTTGCCGTCCTTCATTAAGTACAGTGAACTCATTGAATGCTTTCATCTGAGCTATTTGCCGCTGATTGAGTTCTTGCAAGTGCTTATCTTGACGTTCTTACCTCTCAGTAACTTGGTGGATGGCTTGAGTGAGCTAGGAGTATTGTTCCTATTGCTGCTCCATTTGTTGTTTCTGCCATTCTTCTTGTCGGCTCATCCAGTTGGACTGAAGGTTTAGTATTTGCTCTTGTCCTTCCATCTGTCTCATCCCTAAATCTTTAGTGGCTCTTAGAAGGTGGTTCATATTCAAGTCGGTTGGGTCATAATGCTCTTCTTATTGATATTCTTCCTAATGATGCTCCTCTTGGTGAGCTCCTTCTTTCGCTTTTAGCTTTCCTGTTTGTGGCCTTCTTTGTTGCTGAGCATGTGTAGTATAGACCAGACGCTGGATAGTCATTAGCCTCCCAGGGTTCACCCAGTCTGGATTGCTATCCTCAAAGACCACCTTGGCCTTTGTGCACAATCTGAAAATGGTGCTGGGGTACCAAAGCCTGGCACCTGAATCAGCCTTCTCAGCTGACTCTTGAATCCTCTCAGCTATGAGTTCATGCACATTGATTTCTCCACCCTGTACTAGGCAATGTACCATAGTCGCTCGATTAATATTGACCTCTGAATTATTTGCAGCTGGGAGGATGGACCTCCTTACGAGTTCAAACCACCCTTTGGCTTCCAGGCTAAGGTCTCCCCTCTTGATGAACTGGGGTCTTCCATCTGCATACCTCTCCCAATCAGCTGCTATGACACAGATGTCAGTCATGATTTTTGTGAGCTCATCATTGTCAGGGCTCTTACTTATCCTTGCATGATAACTTGGCTCATCAAAATATGGTGATTTCAAGTGAAGAGTTCTTATTATAGCATTTGGGCTGAAGTCTACCTCCTTTCCTCTTACATAGCTTTTGAAGGTTGGGGCCCTGGTTTTGTCTTCTCTAACCACATTTGCGTAGAACTCTTTGATGAGGTTTGCATTGATCTTCCCCTCTGGATTAGTAAGCCTTTGCCACCCTCTTTGTTCAATTTTCTCCCAAATCTGTGGGCACTCGTCTTCATTGATTTGGAAGGTTAACTCGGGCAGTATCTTTTTGAGCTTTATCCGCTCAAATTCTCGTTCATGAAAGGTAGTTTTGAATCTCTTCTCATCGAAAGGAATGTTCTCCATTGGTTCCTTCCTCTTTTGCCTCTTGGAACTTGATGATGCCATGAATTTGAGTTGCTGTTTGAGGGGATTGGAAGGTAAGGATAGATGAGGAATTTGGTTGGTTAAGACGAGGTGTGATGAAGGGGTTTTGGATGTCGAAAGTGTGAAGTGTTGAGAGTGGGAATTTGAATGTGAGGGGTAAGCATGCACTAGGACTCATTTATATAGGGAGATTATGAGTGAGTGGATGGTGTTGATTGATGGAATGGTTGCTTGATGGACGGTTGGGGTTGTGCATGGAGAAAGGACAAGGATCATCACTTTATGAGGGTTATTGGTTCGGTCTTCAAGAGTCTCCTTTCTTCAATGTTGCATGGCAACATTTTCCAATGCATTCCTTCTTGAGACAAGTGTGTAGTTTCTCTTCATGAAGTGGCCGAACCTTTCTCCTTTAATTGTCCAATCAATCTCCTTCAATGCTCCTCTCCTTTTCCCTATAAAGATCAAATAAGAAAAGTAAAAAAAAAAAAACAAGTTAAACTTTACGGCTAGAATAATAAAAAGAAGAAAAAATTTTGTTTATTCATGAACTCCAACTAACTAACTAACTGTGTATCCTTATATGCACATTGGTGGCACCATGGGGTGACACCAAACTTAGTTTGGAGCACTGTGATGAAAAGTTATGTTCAAAGCTCCAAGACTAGCATGCTCTGAGTTGCATCCATACTTTCTTGGCATGCTTTGAACACCAAACTTGTTCTTCACTATATACTGCATAACAAGGATTTCACCAAGTGTTTGTCGAGTTTGGGTTGGAATTCATGAATATTGACTTATTCACTATGGTCTTCCCAATATGATTGGGTGAGTGTGTCTCTCTTCCATGTCCAAGATGACAAAGTCTGTGGGAAGAAAGTAGTTCCCAACCTTTACCAATACATTTTCCACCACTCCTATTGCTTGTTTTGAGTTTTGTCTGCCAGCCTTATGACTACATCTGTGGGCATTATCTTATTGATCTTCAGCCTCTTCACTAGGGATAAGGGCATTAAGTTGATGCTTGCTCCCAAATTGCAGAGTGCTTTATCAAACATTGTTTCTCCTATGGCACAGAGGACATGAAAACTCCCTGGATCTTTTCTTTTCGTAGGCAACTGTGGTTGAATGAGGGCACTGCACTCCTTGTTCATCACTATAGTTTGGTCTCCCTTGAGTGAGCTTTTCCTGGGAAGCAGCTCCTTCATATACTTGATGTATGCAGGCATTTGTTGAATAGTCTTGATGAATGGTATGTTGACATGCAGAGATGCAAACAAATCTAGAAATCTTGAGTATATTCTCTTCTCTACATAACCATTGAGCAGTTGGGGAAATGGTGCATAGAGTCTCAGTAGCTCCTGTTGTGAGATTTCTGGTTCTTGATGATCTTTTTCCTTCTCTCTACTGAGGTATCTTCAGGTTGTTCTGACAGTTTGCTTGGCTTGTCCTCAGTCTCCTTATCACTTATAGTGACCATCTTGCGATCTTCCCATCTTACTTTCTTTGTTTCACCTCTCGGATTCTTCTCTGTGTCACTTGGGAATCCATCTGTGGGTTTGGGAATTTGCTCAGAGAGATACCCCACTTGAGATTCCAACCTCTTGATTGTGTCTCCCTGGTTCTTGAAACTGGCTCGCACTTCCTCCTTGAACACCTTGTTATCTTGAATCTCCTTGCCTATGCCTTCAAGTAGATTCTCAATCCTTGAGAGTCTGTCATCAAATGATTGTAGATCGTGATTAGAAGTGGAAGGATGAGGTAAGTTATTTTGGTTTTGATGTGGATGTGGAGAGGTGTTGTTATTGGGGTGTTGATATAGTCTAGATGTGAAATGTTGGTGGCTTGCATTGTTGGGATTTGGGCGTCTTTGATCAAGGCTTTGGTCTTGTTGATTTCCCCATCCAAAGTTTGGGTGATTCCTCCATCCAGGGTTGTAGGTCTTGGAGTATGGATCATGGTTTTGCCTAGGTGAATTCCCAATGTAGTTGACTTGCTCCTGACTTCCCTCTGCTTCTTCATTCATTCCTTCTTGGGTTGTTGATGAAGTGGAGATTGCTGCTACTTCGTTCCTCTCCATCTTCTTGGTGAGGTCAGCCAGCTGCTGGGTAATGAGCTTGTTTTGGGCCAGCAGAGCATCTACATTGTTTAGCTCCATCACTCCTCTCGTGTTCCCTCTTTCGGAAGCATAAAAGTAGTCATTCTCTGCTACAGTTTCAATGACATCTATGGCTTTCTCAATGGTCTTCTTCTTGTTCAAAGATCCTCTGGATGAATGGTCTACTGCCTTCTTTGATTCATATGACA
This sequence comes from Arachis ipaensis, assembly GCF_000816755.2. NCBI lineage: Eukaryota > Viridiplantae > Streptophyta > Magnoliopsida > Fabales > Fabaceae > Arachis > Arachis ipaensis. The sequence continues at coordinate 68,904,544 of NC_029794.2, read as the reverse complement.
GGCCTTCATAGAAAATGTGCAGCTGCACCCATTCGTTGAACATATCTGGCGGGCACCTCCTTGTTAGGTCCTTAAACCTCTCCCATGCTTCATAAAGAGTCTCACCATCTTGTTGCCTGAAAGTTTAGACGTCAGCTCTCAGCCTATTGATTCGTTGAGAGGGGTAAAATCTTGCTAAGAATTTGTTCACCACATCCTCCCAGATTGTCAAGCTCTCCTTTGGGAAAGACTCCAACCACTTGGCTGCCTTATCCTTGAGTGAGAATGGAAATAAGAGTAGTCTATAGGCGTCAGGATGAACACCATTAGACTTCACTGTGACACATATTCTCAAGAAGGTGGTTAGATGTTGATTGGGGTCTTCTTGGACACTTCCTCCGAACGAACAGTTGTTCTGAACAAGAGTGATGAGTTGTGGCTTCAGTTCAAAATTGTTGGCGTGGATGGTTGGCTTTTGAATGCTACTTCCACAGTTTCCTGGGTTTGGATTGATGTAAGAGCCTAAAACTCTTCTATCCTCCCCAACATGATTTGCTCGACCTCTTCCGCCATGGTTGTGAGTCTCTTCTTCATGATGGTTTTCCATGTTGTCTTCCATGTTTGGTTCAAAGTATTCCTCCTCTTCCTCAGCACCAGCTACTCTTTTTCCTCTTGCTTCCCTTCTTAATCTTAAGAAGGTCCTCTCAGGTTCAGAATCAAAGGAAGTTGAAGCCCCGCTTCTTCTCCCTGTCATACAACCAACAAGTACAAGCAAGGAAAATAGATGCAGAAAGTATTTCTGTCAGAATTACTGTTAGTGTGAGTGATGCAATATATCAAACAGCTAGTGGGTTAGTGAAATGAATTGTAAAAAACAAAGAAAAAGTAGGGGGAAGGGAAGAAATTAACTAAATTAGAAAGTAAATTACTCAAACAGAAAATTAAATCAAACAAAAATAAAATGCTCAATCTAGTTATCTTCCAATTTAATCATTGTTGATACACAATCAATCCCCGGCAACGGCGCCATAAACTTGATGCATGGAGAACTTGTCTCATAACAAATTTCCTTCGGAAAGTGTACCGAATTTGTCGTCAAGTAAAAACTCACAATAGAGTGAGGTCGAATCCCACAGGGATTGATTGATCAAGCAACTTTAATTAGAGGAATGTTCTAGTTGAGCGAATCAGAATTTGAGTTGAGAATTGCAGAAAATTAAATGGCGGGAAAGTAAATAACAGAAAAGTAAATGCTAGAAATAAAGAGCTAAATGTAGATGACGAAAAGTAAATTGCAGAATCTTAAATGGGAATGGGGAAATTGCTCGTTAAAGTAAATGACAGAAATTAAAGAGAATGGGTAAGATCAGAAATGGGGAGTTCATTAGGCTCAGGAGATGTTGCATTCTCCAGATCAATTTCATTTTCATCTCTTCCTCAATCAATGCACTCATTAATCTCCTTGGCAATCTTAAGTGATCGAATTACAAGCTTGTAATTCAATCTCTCAAATCTTGATCAATAGCCAATTCCTTGGTCAATTGCTCATGAGAAGAGATAAAGTATGGTCACTGATTATACCACATGCTTTTCCCAAATCAAGTGTTGAGAGAATTATAGTCACATATCCATCCAAACCCAATTTGGTCCAGCATGAGAAAGCATTTCTAGCATGATCTCTTCATTCCTCTTTCAAGGTTCAGAAGAGATCCAAGTATGAATAGCTTCTTTTCCAAGATAACTACCCAATTGGATGAAGATCGAAAGCTTTCAAGTAAAATCAAGAGAAAAGATAGAAGAAGAATAATGAAAACTAGTATTTATCCATCAAATTACAACAGAGCTCCCTAACCCAATGAAAGGGGTTTAGTTGTTCATAGCTCTGGAAAATGAAAACAAAGATGGAGAATACATTATGAAACTAGAAGTGCAGAGAATGTAAAATACAGAGAGTAGTTCTATGCCAAGAGGCTCCCTATAATTTCCAACTCTAATTTAATTCAAAGCTACTCCTATATATACTACTCTTCTGTTCTTCTAGTAGGCTCTTCAAGTCTTGGGTATGGGCCTTTGGATCTTGAGTTTGAAGCACTTCTTTTCTTCATTGGGCTTGGCTTTACTTGCAGAGAGAAAGTGTGAAGTGGGCAGAGACTTTAGCTCAGGGCGTCAGTGGTGTTAACGTTCAGTGAAAATATGGGTTCGAGAACGTTAGTGACAATCACCTTTTTCACTAACGTTCCTCACCAAAGTAAGAGCCACGTTAACTTCAACGTTAGTGGCACAAACGTTGCCACTAACGTTGCCTCTATGCCCTTCGCACACGTTACTGGGACTTACCTTTCCCAGTAACGTTGAGAAGTCTCCCCCTTCCTTACGTTAGAGTTCACGTTAACTTAGTTAATGTGGCTCTTTTAACGTAGGCTTTCCAACCTTCGAGAACGTTAGTGACACTTACCATTGTCACTAACGTTCCAATGTGCCCCTATTTCTCACGTTAGAGTCCACGTTAACTAGGTTAACGTGGCTTCTAACGTGGCCATGCTAGCCATCTCCAACATTAGTGACAAAGTTGAGTGTCACTAACGTTGGCTCAACATTCCCTTATCCACGTTAGCTTCCACGTTAACTAAGTTAACGTGGGAGTTAACGTGGCTCATAGTGGCTTGTGTGGGCTCATTCCAATGTTAGTGACAATGTTGGGTGTCACTAACGTTAGCGATCACCTCCCTTCTTCACGTTAACTTCCACATTAACTAAGTTAACGTGGGAGTTAACGTGGCTTATTGGGGCTTGTGTGGGTTCCTTCCAACGTTAGTGACAATGTTTGGTGTTGATGACATGCCACCATGTCATGTTTTTCTATGCTTTTTCCTTTGTTTTCAATAGGTTTTATGCACTTTCTTAAGCCATAAGCAAGCCAATTAGGTAGATTTCCATGTTTCCTTTGATTCAATCAACCATGGATGAATTAATGCACTTTCATGAGATTTTGTGCTATAATTGTCATATATTATGAAAGAAACACAATCTTATGATTTGGGGCATAGCTTTGATTGTTTTGATTGATTGATGATAGGTGAAAAGAGTTTTGAAGACGGTTGAAGGAAGAAGGAATGGCTAGGAGCAAGAGAGAACAAAAAGTTTGAGCCAAAGTTTGCCTCAAACTTTTGCTCAAACTTTTTGTAGAGTTGAAAACATCCCAGAGGAAAAAAGCTTGAGCCAGAGTTTGCCTCAAACTTTAGCTCAAACTTTTGGGAGAAAAGCTTGAGCCAACGTTTGTCTCAAACTTTTTGGCAAACGTTGGCACCACAAAACAAACACCCTGGAGGAAAAAGCTTGCGCCAACGTTTGCCTCAAGCTTTTTGGCAAACGTTGGCGCCACACACCACAACAGCCTGAAGGGGTATACTTCCAACAAAAATAACTTGAGCTACAGAGCTCCAAATGAGGTGATTCAAAAAGCAATGGAAAGTAGGAATCGAGAACTTTCCAAGCATATATGGCACTGCATGGTGGACACTAAAATTGAGGGAGAAAACTGCCCCGAAATGTGCATAAACGAAAATGGTGGCAACTTGCAGTGAGGCCAACTGACCTCTGCACCTTCGACGGAGTATAACTCGAGCTGTGGAACTCCAAATGATGCGCTTCCAACGGCATTGGAAAGTAGACATTCAGGGCTTTCCAAAAATGTATAATAGTATGGGGTGGACAATGTGTTTGAGTCTCCAAAATCTGGCGTTTTCAACCACGTTTGAGGCAAACGTCGCCTCAAACGCTGCACACCAAAGCCAGCGACCTTGTCCTCTTCAAAGGAGCATAACTTGAGTTGTAGATGTCCAATTGAGGTGATTCCAAGTGGGTTAGAAAGCTGACATTCAGCGCTTTCCAACCATATATAATAGTCTATAGTTGGCATAAAATTGGCAACATTGACAAGAGGACAAAGTAGCGCCACAAGACATGCAAGGGAGGATCCACGTTTGAGCTAAAGTTTGACCTCAAACTTTAAGCCAAACGTGGATGACAGCAAAAAGAGCCAGCTGCTACAAAAAGCTTGAGTCAAAGTTTGCCTCAAACTTTGACTCAAACTTTTTTTGGTTCATGGTCCGGTTCAAAGCTTAAATATTTCCCAAGGTCAAGAGCAATCAACAGAGGCTATTTTCAACCCAATTCCATCAAGGCCAAAAGCCCAATTGACATCACTCAAAGGCACAAGAAACAATTTGATTAGGAATTTCATTTTCTTTGTAATTTGCTTTTCAATTTCATTTTCATTTGTCATGTTTGTAAAAGCCTATAAAAAGGCATCATTTTCATTTTAGAAGGGGAGCCGAGGAGAGAGAAGGGAGGGTGACTCCACTAGAGAGCTCTCTGTCTGAATTTTCATTTTCTGTTTTGAATCTTGAATTGAGATTGGAAGGAATTCTGTTTTCATTCTCTATTTGCAACTTCTCTTTACTTCTTCTGCAATCTTTCTTTTAATTCTCTGCAACTTTTCTCTTGTTGGATCAAGGAAGGATCCACTCCTGAGATCTTCATCATCCTTTTCTAAATTGCTGCAAATTAAGCACAGTCACTTTCTGTTTTTAATTCTTCAAGCACTTCTGTTTAAAATCTGCTGCATTTGATTTCACATTTTGATTCTTGGATTGATTTCTCTCTGATCTCCTTGTTCCCAATTTACTTTCCAACACTTTTGTTCCTCTGCACTTTACATTTGAGTTGTTGTGATCTTGATTTATTCTTCCTGCAATTTAACTTTCCAGTTACTTGATCTACTGCTCTCTTTAATTTTCAGCACCCACTCCCCTTTAATTTCATGCAATTTTACATTTCTTGCAATTTAAGATTCTTACAATTTACATTTCTTGCCCCTTAAGTTACTTGCCAATTTACATTCTGCAACTTTAAATTCATTGTCCTTTACTTCCTGTTGGTTACAATTTCACCCAATCTCACTTAAATGTTAGCTTGACTAAACTAATCACCCACTAAAGTTGCTTGATCCATCAATCCCTGTGGGATCGACCTCACTCCCGTGAGTTTTATTACTTGATGCGACCCGATACACTTGCCGGTTAGTTTTGTGTGTTTGGGATTCGTTTTTTGTTTTCCGAAAAAACACCATCAGGTGTCACTAACGTTGTCGACCACCTTGTTTCTTCACGTTAACTTCCACGTTACCTCCCTTCTTCACGTTAACTTCCACGTTAACTATTGTGACTTGGCCAACGTTAGTGACAAAGTTGAATGTCACTAACGTTGGCTTCCCCTTTACTTCTTAATGTTAGAGGTCACGTTAACTAAGTTAACGTGGCAACTAACGTGGCCACTTATGAGCTTGGTCCAACGTTAGTGATAATGTTAAGTGTCACTAACGTTGGCTCCATTTCCTTTCTTCCACGTTAGAGTTCACGTTAACTTAGTTAACGTGACTCTTAACGTGGGCGATGATGGCTTCGAGAGCGTTATTGGCAATTGCTTTTCTCATTAACTTTGCAAGTTACTCCCATTCCACGTTAGTGTTAACGTTAGTGTAACTAACGTAGCCACTAATGTGGTTCTTCTTTGCTTCCTTTGTCCTGAAATCAAGCAATAAAGTGCATCAAAGTTCTAATCCAAGTCATGGGAAATGCAACATCCAATTTGTCATTAAATTCATGCAAAATCCTCATGAAATCATGTAAGGTGCACAATGTATGCTCGAATCAAGATGTAAGTGAATATCTACCCAAAACTAGCTTATTTCCTAAGGAAATGCATGAAACTACCCTAAAAACAGTAAAGAAAAGGTTAGTGAAACTGGCCAAAATGCCCTGGCATCATGTTGATATGATCTCTGTGTGGAATGTTGGTGAGCTGCATTGTTGTTGGGGTTGTGGCGTCTCTGATCTTGGCCTTGGTCTTGTTGATTTTCCTAACCAAAGTTTGGGTGGTTCCTCCAACCAGGATTGTAAGTCTTGGAGTATAGGTCATGGTTCTGCCTAGGTGGATTTCCAATGTAGTTGGCTTGTTCCTGATCACCTTCTGCTTCTTCATTCACTCCTTCTTGAGCTGCTGTTGAGGTGGGGATTACTGCTACTTGACTCCTCTCCATCTTCTTGGTAAGGTCAGCCAGCTGCTTGGTGATTATCTTGTTTTGAGCTAGCAGTGCATCCACATTGTTTAGCTCCATTACTCCTCTAGTCTTGCCCCTTTCAGAAGCATAGAAGTAGTCATTATCAGCTACAGTCACAATGACATCTATGGCTTTTCCAATGGTCTTCTTCTTGTTCAGAGATCCCCCAAATGAGTAGTCTACTGCCTTCTTTGATTCATAAGAAAGACCTTCATAGAAAATGTGTAACTGCACCCATTCATTGAACATATCTGGTGGGCACCTTCTTGTCAGATCCTTAAACCTTTCCCATGCTTCATATAGAGTCTCACCATCTTGTTGCCTGAAAATTTGAACCTCAGCTCTCAACCTGTTGATTCTTTGAGGAGGATAGAATCTCGCCAAGAATTTGTTCACCACATCTTCCCAAGTTGTTAAGCTCTCTTTCGGGAAGGATTCCAGCCATTTAGATGCCTTGTCCTTGAGTGAGAAGGGGAATAGAAGCAGTCTATAGGTGTTAGGATGAACACTATTAGACTTCACAGTATCACATATCCACAGGAAGGTGGTTAAATGTTGATTGGGATCTTCTTGAACACATCCTTCGAATGAACAGTTGTTCTGAACAAGGGTGATGAGCTGTGGCTTTAGTTCAAAGTTGTTGGCATGTATGGTTGGCTTTTGGATGCTACTTCCACAGTTTCCAGGGTTTGGACTGATGTAAAATCCCAAAACTCTTCTCTCTTACCCAGCATGATGCACTAGGCCTTCTCTGCCATGGTTGTGAGCCTCTTCTTCATGATGGTTCTCCATATTCTCATCCATGTCTGGTTTAAAATACTCCTCTTCTTTCTCCGTACCAACTACTCTCTTTCCTCTTGCTTCCCTCCTTAATCTAAGGAAGGTCCTCTCAGGTTCAGAATCAAAGGAAGTTGAAGCCCCGTTTCTTCTACCTGTCATACAACCAACAAGGCAAAAGCAAGAAGGGGGTAGATGCAGAGAGTATTCTTGTTAGAAATGCTGTTAGTGTGAGTGATGCAATATATTAAACAGTTAGTGGGTTAGTAAACTGAATTGTAAACAACTAAGAAAAGGGTAGGGGAAAAGGAAGAAAACAGCTAAACTGAAAGTGAATTACCCAAATAAAATCAAACAAAATAAAAAAATGCTCAATCTAGTTATCCACCAATTTAATCATTGTTGATGCAAAATTAATCCCCGGCAATGGCGCCATAAACTTGATGCACGGAAACTTGTCTCTCAACAAATTTCCCTCGGCAAGAATACCGAATTGTCGTCAAGTAAAAACTCACAATAGAGTGAGGTCGAATCCCATAGGGATTGATTGGTCAATGATGAGCGGATAATTTATACGCTTTTTGGCATTGTTTTTAGTATGTTTTTAGTAGGATCTAGTTACTTTTAGGGATGTTTTCATTAGTTTTTATGTTAAATTCACATTTCTGGACTTTACTATGAGTTTGTGTGTTTTTCTGTGATTTCAGATATTTTCTGGCTGAAATTGAGGGACTTGAGCAGAAATCAGATTCAGAGGTTGAAGAAGGACTGCTAATGCTGTTGGATTCTGACCTCCCTGCACTCAAAGTGGATTTTCTGGAGCTACAGAACTCGAAATGGAGCGCTTCTAATTGCGTTGGAAAGTAGACTTCCAGGGCTTTCCAAAAATATCTAATAGTCTATACTTTGGCCAAGAATAGACGACGTAAACTGGCGTTCAACGCCAGCTTTCTGCCCAAATCTGGCGTCCAGCGCCAGAAAAGGAGCCAAAACCAGAGTTGAACGCCCAAACTGGCACAAAAACTGGCGTTCCACTCCAAGAAGGACCTCTACACGTGCAACACTCAGGCTCAGCCCAAACACACACCAAGTGGGCCCCGGAAGTGGATTTATGCATCAATTACTTACTTCTGTAAACCCTAGTAGCTAGTTTATTATAAATAGGACCTTTTACTATTGTATTAGACATCTTTGGATTATCTTTTGATCTTTTGATAATCTTTGAACGCATAAATCCATATGGAAACACTTAGGTGAACCTTATAGAAACACCTATAACTCATCATGGAGAAATCATCCAAATTTCTCATGGAAGGATCAAAAGCCTCAACAAGGCTTTAATAATGGTGGAAGAAACAGGTTTAACAAACCTTTTCCATCATCCACTCAGCAACAGACAGAGAACTCTGAACAAAATGCTTCTAATTTAGCAAATCTAGTCTCTGATCTGTCTAAGGCCACTGTGAGTTTCATGAATGAAACAAGGTCTTCCATTAGAAATTTGGAAGCACAAATGGGCCAGCTGAGTAAAAGGATCACTGAAATCCCTCCCAGTACTCTCCCAAGCAATACAGAAGAGAATCCAAAAGGAGAGTGCAAGGCCATTGACATAAGCAAAATGGCCGATGTGATTGATGTTGACAGAGGAGAATTAGTCCTCCAAGTGAATGAGAACTCCCTTGTGTTTAAAACTCAAGGATCTCCCTCTGCAACCATGGAGAGGAAGCATGAAAAGCTTCTCTCAAAGCAGAGTCAACCAGAACCCCCACAGTCAAACTCTAAGTTTGGTGTTGGGAGGCCACAACCAAACTCTAAGTTTGTTGTTAAACTCCCATATCCAAACTCTAAGTTTGGTGTTGGAGAGTTTTAACAATGCTCTGAACATCTGTGAGGCTCCATGAGAGCCCACTGTCAAGCTATTGACATTAAAGAAGCGCTTGTTGGGAGGCAACCCAATTTTTATTTATCTAACTATATTTTTCTTAGTTATATGTCTTTATAGGTTCATGATCATGTGGAGTCACAAAACAAACAAAAAAATCAAAAACAGAATCAAAAACAGCAGAAGAAAAATCACACCCTGGAGGAGCATCTGTCTGGCGTTCAGCGCCAGAACAGAGCATGGTGCTGGCGCTGAACGCCCAAAATGGGCAGCTTCTAGGCGCTGAACGCCAGAACAGGCATGGTTCTAGCGTTCAACGCCAGAAATGGCTAGTAAATGGGCGTTGAACGCCCAAAATGGCCACCAACCTGGCGCTGAACGCCCAGAGTTGTGTGCAAAGGCATTTTTACATGCCTAATGGGTGCAGGAATGTAAATCCTTGAACACCTCAGGATCTGTAGACCCCACAGGATCCACTCAGGATCTGTGGACCCCACAGGATCCCCACCTACCTCCACTCACTTCTTCTCACCACTTTCTTTCACACAACCCCATAAACACTCTTCACCAATCACCTCAAACTCTCTTCCCCATCCACTCTTCCCCATAAACCTACCTCATAAACTCCACCTACCTTCAAAAATTCAAAACTAATTTCCCACCCATATGGCCGAACCTTAACCCCCCCTCCCTTCCCTATATAAAGCCCTCCATTCTTCATCAAATTCACACAACACACCCCTCTACACCCCTCTTGGCCGAAACCACATCTCCCTCTCCCTCTCCATATTTCTTCTTCTTCTTCTTCTATTCTTTTGTTTATTGCTCGAGGGCGAGCAATATTCTAAGTTTGGTGTGGTAAAAACATAAGCTTTTTGTTTTTCCATTACCATTGATGGCACCTAAGACCGGAGAATCCTCTAGAAAGGGGAAAGGGAAGATAAAAGCTTCCACATCCGAGTCATGGGAGATGGAAAGGTTCATCTCCAAAGCCCATCAAGACCACTTCTATGATGTTGTGGCCAAGAAGAAGGTGATCCCCGAGGTCCCTTTCAAACTCAAAAGAAATGAGTATCCGGAGATCCGACATGAAATTCAAAGAAGAGGTTGGGAAGTTCTAACAAATCCCATCCAACAAGTCGGCATCCTAATGGTTCAAGAGTTCTATGCCAATGCATGGATCACCAAGAACCATGATCAAAGTAAGAACCCGGATCCAAAGAACTATGTTACAATGGTTTGGGGGAAATACTTAGATTTTAGTCCGGAGAATGTGAGGTTGGCGTTTAACTTGCCCATGATGCAAGGAGATGAACGCCCCTACACTAGAAGGGTCAACTTTAATCAAAGGTTGGACCAAGTCCTTATGGACATATGTGTAGAAGGAGCTCAATGGAAGATTGACTCCAAAGGCAAGCCGGTTCAACTAAGAAGATTGGACCTTAAGCCTATAGCTAGAGGATGGTTGGAGTTCATTCAATGCTCAATCATTCCCACTAGCAACCGATCTGAAGTTACTATAGACCGGGCCATCATGATCCATAGCATCATGATTGGAGAAGAGGTGGAAGTTCATAAGATTATACCTCAAGAACTCTACAAGGTGGCTGACAAGTCCTCTACTATGGCAAGGTTAGCCTTTCCTCACCTCATCTGCCACCTATGCAATTTGGCTGGGATTGACATAGAGGGAGATATCCTCATTAAAGAGGACAAGCCCATCACTAAGAAAAAGATGGAGCAAGCAAGAGAGCCCAGTCATGGAGCTCAAGAGGCGCAAGAAGCTCATTTCCATGAGATCTCTGAGAGGCCTCAAATGCACTTTCCTCCACAAAATTATTGGGAGCAAATCAACACCTTCCTAGGAGAATTGAGTTCCAATATGGGACAACTAAGGGTGGAACATCAAGAGCACTCCATCATGCTTTATGAAATAAGAGAAGATCAAAAAGCAATGAGGAAGGAGCAACAAAGACAAGGAAGAGACATAGAAGAGCTCAAGGACATCATTGGTTCCTCAAGAAGGAAACGCCACCATCACTAGGGTATTTTCTGGCTAAAATTGAGGGACTTGAGCAGAAATCAGATTCAGAGGTTGAAGAAGGACTGCTGATGCTGTTGGATTCTGACCTCCCTGCACTCAAAGTGGATTTTCTGGAGCTATAGAACTCGAAATGGCGCGCTTCCAATTGCGTTGGAAAGTAGACATCCAGGGATTTCCAGAAATATATAATAGTCCATACTTTGGCTAAGAATAGACGACGTAAACTGGCGTTCAACGCCAGCTTTCTGCCCAAATCTGGCGTCCAGTGCCAGAAAAGGAGCCAAAACCAGAGTTGAACGCCCAAACTGGCACAAAAACTGGCGTTCAACTCCAAGAAGGACCTCTACACGTGCAACACTCAGGCTCAGCCCAAACACACACCAAGTGGGCCCCGGAAGTGGATTTATGCATCAATTACTTACTTCTGTAAACATAGTAGCTAGTTTATTATAAATAGGACCTTTTACTATTGTATTAGACATCTTTGGATTATCTTTTGATCCTTTGATAATCTTTGAACGCATTGTTGTTAGACCATGGGGGCTGGCCATCTCGGCCATGCCTGGACCTTCACTTATGTATTTTTAACGGTAGAGTTTCTACACTTCATAGATTAAGGTGTGGAGCTCTGCTGTTCCTCAAAGATTAATGCAAAGTACTACTGTTTTCTATTCAATTCATCTTATTTCGCTTCTAAGATATCCATTCGCACCCAAGAACGTGATGAAGGTGATGATTATGTGTGACGCTCATCACCATTCTCCCCTATGAACACGTGCCTGACAAACACTTCCGTTCTACATGAAATAAGCTAGAATGAATATCTCTTAGATCTCTTAACCGGAATCTTCGTGGCGTAAGCTAGAATGATGGCGGCATTCAAGAGAATCCGGAAAGTCTAAACCTTGTCTGTGGTATTCCGAGTAGGATTCAATGATTGAATGACTGTGACGAGCTTCAAACTCGCGAGTGTTGGGCATTAGTGACAAACGCAAAAGGAGGGTGAATCCTATTCCAGCATGATCGGGAACCGACAGATGATTAGCCGTGCTGTAACAGAGCATGTGAGCATATTTTTCACTGAAAGGAGGGGATGTAGCCACTGACAACGGTGATGCCCTTGCATAAAGCCAGCCATGGAAAGGAGTAAGATTGATTGGATGAAGATAGCAGGAAAGCAGAGGTTTAGAGGAATGAGAAGCATCTCTATTCGCTTATCTGAAATTCTCACCAGTGATTTACATAAGTATTTCTATCCCTATTTTATTAGTTATTATTCGAAAACATCATTATCAATTTATATCTGCCTAACTGAGATTTGCAAGGTGACCATAGCTTGCTTCATACCAGCAATTTCCGTGGGATTCGACCCTTACTAACGTAAGGTATTACTTGGACGACCCAGTGCACTTGCTGGTTAGTTGTATCGAAGTTGTGAACCATGGTATTGGCACCATGTTCTTGGCGCCATTGCCAGGGAAAGAAAGAGCCATGAATTTTACATAATCAAAGTGTAATCACGATTGCGCGTACCAAGTTGCTCACGTTGCCAGGGATTGTTTGAGCCTGGACATCACAATTTCGTGCACCAGTCAATCAACTTTAATTAGAAGAATCTTCTAGTTGAGCTAAGCAGAATTTGATGTGAAAGTTGCAGGAAATTAATGGTGGAAAGTAAATAGCAAAAAATGTAAATACTGGGAATAAAGAGCTGAATATAAATGACGGAAAGTAAATTGCAAAATCTTAAATGGGGAATGGGGAATTTAGCATGAAAGTAAATTGCAGAAATTAAAGAGAATGGGTAAGATCATAAATGGGGGATTCATTGGGCTTAGGAGATGTTGCATTCTCCAGATCAAGTTCATTTTCATCTCTTCCTCAATCAATGCATTCATTGATCTCCTTAGCAATCGTAAGTGATTGAACTCCAATTCTTTGGTAATTCAATCTCTCAAATCTTGATCAATAGCCAATTCCTTGGTCCAATTGCTCATGAGAAGAGATGAAGTATGGTCACTGATTATACCACATGTATTTCCAAATCAAAGTGTTGGTAGGATTATATGTCACTATATCCATCCAGACCCCAATTTGGTCCAACATGAGAAAGCATTTCTAGCATGATCTCTTCATTCCTCATCTAAGGTTCTGAAGAGATCCAAGTATGAATAGCTTCTTTTCCAAGACAACTACGCAATTGGATGAAGATTGAAAGCTTTCTAGTAAAATCAAGAGAAAAGAAAGAAGAAGAATAATGAAAACTATTATTGATCCATCAAATTACAACAGAGCTCCCTAACCCAATCAAAGGGGCTTAGTTGTTCATGGCTCTAGGAATGGAAAACAAAGATGGAGAATGCATTCTGAAAAGTAAAACTAGAAGTTACAGAGAAAGTAAAATTATACAGAGAGTAGTCCTCTCAGTCCAAAAGCTCTTTTCTAGTTCAAAACTACTCCTATTTATACTACTCTTCTGATCTTCTAGTTGGCTCTTCAAGTATTGGATATGGGCCTTTGCATCTTGAGTTGAAGCAGTTATCATCTTTAGTGGGCTCAGCTTCACTTGCAGAGAAAGTGTGCAGTAGGCATGGACTTTAGCTTAGGGCGTTAGTGGTGTTAACGTTAAGTGAAAATGTGGGGTCGAGAACGTTAGTGACAATCACCTTTTTCACTAACGTTCCTAACCCAAAATGCTCCATGTTAACTTCAACGTTAGTGGCACTAACGTGACTACTAACGTTGCCTCTTGGCCCTTCGCAAACGTTACTGGGGTTAACCTTTCCCAATAACGTTGAGAGTACCCCTTTCTCCTTACGTTAGAGTTCATATTAGTATAGTTAACGTGACCTTTAACGTAGGCTTGCCAAATCTTCGAGAGCGTTAGTGACACCTACCTTTTTCACTAACGCTCCCAAACGCCCGTTTCCCACGTCAGTGCCTCACATTAATTACATTAACGTGGTGTTGATTGCCATCTCCAACGTTAGTGACAAAGGTGAGTGTCACTAACGTTGGCTCATCCTTGCTCTTTCCACGTTAGAGTTCACGTTAACTAAGTTAACGTGGCTCTTAACGTAGCCAATATGGGCTTAGTCCAACGTTAGTGACAAAGGTGAGTGTCACTAACGTTGGCATTGTCTTCCTCTTCCACGATAGAGTTCACGTTAACTGAGTTAACGTGACTCTTAACGTGGCCAATTGCCCTTTTGGAGCTTTAGTGGCACTCACTTTTACCACTAATGCTTGGAGCTTCCTCTTCCTCCACGATAACTACCATGTTAATGTAGTTAACGTGGTATTAACGTGGGCTATGATGGCTTCGAAGACGTTATTGGCGATCACTTTTCTCATTAACGTTGCAAGCTAGCTCCCATTCCACGTTAGTGGTCACGTTAGTTAGACTAACGTGGCTACTAACATGGCTTTTTCTTGCTTCCTTTGTCCTGAAATCAAGCAAATAAAGTGCATCAAAGCTCTAATCCAAGTTATGAGTCATACATCATCCAATTTGTCATTAAATTCATGCATAATTCTCATGAAATCATATAAAATTCACAATGTTTGCTTGAATCAAGATGTAGGTGAAATTCTACCCAAAATTTGCTTATTTCCTAAGAAAATGCATGAAACTACCCTAAAATAGTAAAGAAAAGGTCAGTGAAACTTGCCAAAATGCCCTGGCATCAATTCCCAGATAACAAAAGTAGCAAGAACAAAGTCATATGAGTGCAGAATGCAGCAAGCATGTAAGAGCTAATCAACTCACATGCTAAATGACAACAAGCAGAGTTAAATTATTCACTTCAGCCAGACAGCAATTAAACCAGTTATATGAACCAAAAGTGATGCAGCAATGACAATATACATAGAACACTTGCATCAATCACAGTCAACAACGCAGTTTCATATCAGCCAATTCAGGTAAACAAGAACGGAGCACTTGTCAGGCCTAAAATCTTCTAACCACATCCTATCTACCTAACAGCATACATATCTATCTAACCTAACAAACGGGATTAAATGAACTAAACTAACTAAAATTAACCACTAGAATTAACAATGGAGAAAGAAAAATAGAGGAGCAGTGAGGTAGGGGACCTGAAGGGTAGTAGGACAGAAATGGAAATGGAAAGGTGAGAAGGTGAAGGACTGCAGTGCCGCTCAGGAGTGGTGGCGGCGTGGCTTGCGGGGGCGCAGAGAAGGCAGATCGGGCAGGGGAATGGCAAAGAGCAGTCGTGCGACTACAGGGCAGAGGTTCAGTAAGGGAGAGGGTTGGAATGAGTGAAGAATAGAGGGTGGGTTATGGTGAGGGTGGCAGAGGGTGATGGCTGACGGGTTGCTCGCTGGTACGTGAAATCGTGATTATTCGTTCCCTGGCTATAGTGCCAAAAACTTGGTGTGGGAGAACATGATTTCAAGACTTCTTCACAATTCCGTGTAACTGGCCAGCAAGTGCACTGGGTCGTCCAAGTAATAAACCTTACGTGAGTAAGGGTCGATCCCACGGAGATTGTCGGCTTGAAGCAAGCTATGGTCATCCTTGTAAATCTCAGTCAGGCGGATTCAAATGGTTATGAGGTTTTGATTATTAAAATATAAATAAAACAGAAAATAAAATAGAGATATTTATGTAATTTATTGGAGGGAAATTCAGATAAGCGTCTGGAGATGCTTTGTTGCTTCTGAACTTCTGCTTTCCTATTGCCTTCTTCCAACCATAAGTTACCTCCTTGCATGGCAAGCTGTATGATCCTCTCGGATGAAAACAAATCCATATGCGCTGTCACTACACGGCTAATCATCTGTCGGTTTCCGCTAGCATTGGAATAGGACCATTGTTCTTTTGCACACTGTCACTGCGCCCAACATTCGCAAGTTTGAAGCTCGTCACAGTCATCTCTTCCTAAATCCTACTCAGAATACCATAGACAAGGTTTAGACTTTCCAGATCTTAGGAATGCTGCCAATGGTTCTAGCCTATACCACGAAGATACTAATCTCATAGACTCGGTCCGTGTATTAGATATGCAAGAGAGTATACTCCAGCTGTCCTCCAATGACTATGTTGAACATCATGTAGATCGCTTTGTGGTTGTCAGGCACGCGATCTTGGCTAAGCGAGTAACAAAGATTAGGTGATTGTCACAGGTCACCCCTTCATTCTGACTTAAATGAATTAAGAACAAGAGTATATCTTGGAGAAGAAGTAGGCATTAATTCATGTTGAGTGAATTGAAGGAAAAACAATAGTACTTGCATTAATTCATGAAGAATAGCAGAGCTCCACACCTTAATCTATGGGGTGTAGAAACTCCACCATAGAAAATACATAAGTGAAAGTTCTAGGCATGGACTTGAGGCCTGCCTCCAAATGTGTACAATGGTCTACGATAGCAAAAGATTAACCAAAGACTAAAGACTTTCCAAAAGAGAGTCTCCTCAAAATAAATCTCTAAAAGTAGTTTTTATACTAGACTAGTAGCCTAGGGTTACAGAAAATGAGTAACTAAGTGCAGATAGTGCAGAAATCCACTTCCAGGGCCCACTTGGTGTGTGCTTGGGCTGAGCATTGAAGCTTTTTCGTGCTTAGGATGTTCCTAGAGTTAAACGCCAGCTTTGGTGCCAGTTTGGGCGTTTTACGCTAAGATGTTTTAGGCTGACTTTGAATGCCAGTTTGGGCCATCAAATCTTGGGAAAAGTATAGACTATTATATATTGCTGGAAAGCCCAGGATGTATACTTTCCAACGCAATTGAGAGCACGCCAATTGGGCTTCTGTAGCTCCAGAAAATCCACCTCGAGTGCAGAGAGGTCAAAATCCAACAGCATCTGCAGTCCTTTTTCAGCCTCAGAATAAGATTTTTGCTCAGGTCCCTCAATTTCAGCCAGAAAATAACTGAAATCACAGAAAAATACACAAAATCATAGTAAAGTCCAGAAATGTGATTTTTGAATAAAAACTAATAAAAATATAATAAAAAGTAACTAAAACATACTAAAAACTATGTAAAAATAATGCCAAAAAGGGTATAAATTATCCGCTCATCACAACACCAAACTAAAATTGTTGCTTGTCCCCAAGCAACTAAAAATAAAATAGGATAAAAAGAAAAGAATATACAATGAATTCTAAACTTATCAATGAAGATTAGCTTCAATTAGATGAGCGGGACTTGTATCCTTTTTGCTTCTGAACAGTTTTGGCATCTCACTCAATCCTTTGAAGTTCAGAATGATTGGCATCTATAGGAACTCAGAATTTAGATAGTGTTATTGATTCTCTTAGTTCAGTATGTTGATTCTTAAACACAGCTACTTTATGAGTCTTGGTCGTGACCCTAAGCATTTTGTTTTCCAATATTACCACTAGATACATAAATGCCACAGACACATAACTGGGTGAACCTTTTCAGATTGTGACTCAGCTTTGCTAGAGTCCCCAGTTAGAGGTGTCCAGAGCTCTTAAGCACACTCTTTTTGCTTTGGACCATGACTTTAACCGTTCAGTCTCAAGCTTTTCACTTGACACCTTCACGCCACAAGCACATGGTTAGGGACAGCTTGGTTTAGCCGCTTAGGCCAGGATTTTATTCCTGTGGGCCCTCCTATCCATTAATGCTCAAAGCCTTGGATCTTTTTTCTACCCTTGCCTTTTGGTTTAAAGGGCTATTGGCTTTTTCTGCTTGCTTTTTTTTCTTTTTCTTTTTTTTTTGCCACATTTTTTTCCGTAAGCTTTTTCTATTCACTGCTTTTTCTTGCTTCAAGAATCAATTTTATGATTTTTCATATTATCAATAACATTTCTCTTTTTTCTTTATTCTTTCAAGAGCCAACAATTTTAACATTCATAAACAACAAATTCAAAAATATGCACTGTTCAAGCATTCATTCGAAACCATGCATTTCTTGTTCTTTTGCAATTAAAAACATTTTTTTAAGAAAGGTGATGGATTCATAGGACATTCATAGCTTTAAGACATAGACACTAGACACTAATGATCATGTAATAAAGACACAAACATAGACAAAACATAAAGCATAATTTTCGAAAAACAGAAAATAAGAACAAGAAAATTAAAGAACGGGTCCACCTTAGTGATGGCGGCTAGTTCTTCCTCTTGAAGATCTTATGGAGTGCTTGAGCTCCTCTATGTCTCTTCCTTGCCTTTGTTGCCCCTCCCTCATGTCTCTTTGGTCTTCTCTAATTTCATGGATGAGGAGGAAATGCTCTTGGTGCTCCATCCTTAGTTGTCCCATGTTGGAACTCAATTATCCTAAGGAGGTGTTGATTTGCTCCCAATAGTTTTGTGGAGGAAAATGTATCCTTTGAGGCATCTCAGGGATTTCATGATAAGGAATTTCCTCATGCTCTTGTTGAGGTCCATGACTGGGCTCTCTTGTTTGCTCCATCCTCTTTTTAGTGATGGGCTTATCCTCTTCAATGAGGATGTCTTCCTCTATGACAACTTCAGCTGAATTGCATAGGTGACAAATGAGATAAGGGAAGGCTAACCTTGCCAAAGTAGAAGACTTGTCCGCCACCTTGTAGAGTTCTAGGGATATGATCTCATGAACTTTTACTTCCTCTCCATTCATGATACTATGGATCATGATAGCCCGGTCTACAGTAACTGCAGACCGGTTGCTAGTAGGAATTATAGAGCGTTGGATGAACTCCAACAATCCCCTAGCCATGGGTTTGAGGTCAAGCCTTCTTAGTTGAACCGGCTTGCCTCTTGAATCCCTCTTCCATTGAGCGCCTTCCACACAAATGTCCATGAGGACTTGGTCCAACCTTTGATCAAAGTTGACCCTTCTAGTGAAAGGGTGAGGATCTCCTTGCATCATAGGCAAGTTGAATGCCAACCTCACATTTTCCGGACTAAAATCCAAGTTATTCCCCCGAACCAATGTGAGCCAATTCTTTGGGTTCGGGTTCACACTTTGGTCATGGTTCTTAGTGATCCATGCATTAGCATAGAACTCTTGAACCATCAAGATCCCGACTTGTTGGATGGGGTTAGTGAGGATTTCCCAACCTCTTCTTCAAACTTCATGTCGGATCTATGGATATTCACTCTTTTTGAGCTTAAAGGGGACCTCGGGGATCACCTTTTTCTTGGCCACAACTTCATAGAAGTGGTATTGATGCACTTTTGAGATGAATCTCTCCATCTCCCATGACTCGGAGGTGGAAGCAATTGTCTTTCATTTCCTCTTTCTAGAGGTTTCTCCAGCCTTAGGTGCCATTAGTGGTTATGGAAAACAAAAAGCTTTAGCTTTTCCCACACCAAACTTAGAATGGTTGCTCGTCCTCGAGCAAAAAAGAAGAAAGAAAGGAGTAGAAGAAGAAAAAATGGAGGAGATGGAGGGAGGTGAGTGGTTCGGCCAAGGGGGAGAGAAGTGTTTGTAATGTGTGAAAGTTGAGGTAGTGAGGAGGGATATTTATAGGATAAGGGAGAGAGGGTAGCCGTGTATGAGGGGTTGGGTTTTGGGAGGAAAATGGTTTGAATTTGAATGGTGAGGTAGGTGGGGTTTAATGATGGATGATGTGAGTGGTGAAGAGATTGTGGGGAAGAGGGTAGGATTTGATAGGTGTGGGGTGTTTGGGGAAGAGGTTTTGAGGGATTCTGTGGGGTCCACAGATCCTGAGGTGTCAAGGAATTTGAGTCCCTACACCATTATGGCATTCAAATGCCCATTGTGTGCCAAATCTGGCGTTTAACGTTAGCTCTGCTATCTTTCCTGGCGTTAAAAGCCACTCTGCTGCCCATTGCTGGCGTTAAACGCCAACTAGATGCCCATTTATGGCGTTAAACGCCAGCCAGATGCCAGACAGCCCTTTCTGGTGTTAAACACCCAGAGTGCTGCCCATTCTGGCGTTTAACGCCCAGAATGCTGCCAGGTTGGGCGTTAAATGCCCATTCTACTATCCTTACTCGCGTTTAAACACCAGTAAGCCTGTCCTCCAGGGTGTGCTATTTTTAATGCTGTTTTTCATTCTGTTTTTGATTTTTTTGTTGTTTTTGTGACTTCACATGATCATTAACCTAAAGAAAACATAAAATAGTAATGGAAAATAAATAATATAATTAAATAACATTGGGTTACCTCCCAACAAGCGCTTCTTTAATGTCAATAGCTTGACAGTGAGCTCTTAGAGAGCTTCACAAAGACTCAGAGCTTGATGTTGGCCTCCCAACACCAAAGTTAGAAGTTGAGTGTGGGGGCTCTGTTTGACTCTGTATTGAGAGAAGCTTTTCATACTTCCTCTCCATGGTTACAGAAGAAGATCCTTGAGCCTTAAACACAAGGTAGTCCTCATTCAATTGAAGGACTAGCTCTCCTCTGTCCATATCAATAACAGCTCTTGCTGTGGCTAGGAAGGGTCTTCCAAGGATGATAGATTCATCCTCTTCCTTCCTAGTGTCTAGGATTATGAAATCAGCAGGGATGTACATGCATTCAACCTTTACCAAGACATCCTCTACAAGTCCATAAGCCTGTTTCCTTGAATTGTCTGTCATCTCTAGTGAGATTCTTGCAGCTTGCACCTCAAAGATCCCTAGTTTCTCCATTACAGAGAGGGGCATGAGGTTTATCCTTGACCCCAGGTCACACAGAGCCTTCTCAAAGGTCATGGTGCCTATGGTACAAGGTATTAAGAACTTTCCAGGATCCTGTTTCTTCTGAGATAATTTCAGTTGAACCAGATTATTTAGTTCATTGATGAGCAATGGGGTTTCATCCTCCCAAGTCTCATTACTAAATAACATGGCATTCAGCTTCATGATTGCTCCTAAATACTGAGCAACTTACTCTTCAGTAATATCTTCATCCTCTTTAGAGGAAGAATACTCATCAGAGCTCATGAATGGCAACAGTAAGTTCAGTGGAATCTCTATGGTCTCTGTATGAGTCTCAGATTCCTTTGGTTCCTCATTAGGGAACTCCTTAGTGGCCAGTGGACGTCCATTGAGGTCTTTCTCACTGGTATTCACTGCCTCTTCCTCCTATGTGCATTCGGCCATGTTGGGTATATTGATGGCCTTGCACTCTCTTTTTGGATTCTCTTCTGTATTGCTTGGGAGAGTGATGCGTATTTTTGGAAAACGGAAAACAAATTCCAAACACACAAAACTAACCGGCAAGTGCACCGGGTCGTATCAAGTAATAAAACTTATGGGAGTGAGGTCGATCCCACAGGGATTGAAGGATTGAGCAATTTTAGTTTAGTGGTTGATTTAGTCAAGAGAATCAAGAGTTGATTTGAGTGGTTTGTATTCGACAGAAGCTAAATTGCATGAAATTAAAAGGGAGAATGGTAGATTGCAAAAAATTAAAGAGCAAAGAAAGTAAATAAGCTGAATCTTAAAGAACAAGTAATATAAATTTCAGAAACTTAGATTGCAAGAAATGTAAATTGCATAATCTTGAAGTGTAAGAAATGTAAATGGCTTGAATGGTAAAGGGAATTGGGAAGTGGATTTGCAGAAATTAAACAAGGAATAATAAATTGCAACAAACAGGAATGTAGAAGATGGATTCAATTGAACCGGATCTTGACAAAAATGGAAATCAGCTTGGTGTAGCAACAAAACAGGGAAATTGAAATGTAAAGCTGTAGATCTCAGGACCCAAGAGACTAGATAACCAAGTCTAGATCTCACTGCCTTCCTAGATCCAGCAAGAACAATTGCAAGGGAAATGTAAATTGCAGAGAGAAGAAGAAGAAGCAATGAACAGAAATTTAAATTTGATTATGCAGAAAATTAAATAAGATCCAAAGGTGAGATTGAAACAGAAGTTCTTCAATTTTCCACCTAAGATCCCAAGCAAGAAAAGTAAAGAATGCTCAACAAGAACCAGGAAGAAGAGAGATCAATTCTCCTCCCCAATTCTCTAGAATTCTAAAACAACAATTCAAAAATGTAAAGTGAATTCTCTACTGTAAGTGTTACGAAAATTCTAAAAGGAAGCTCCCTTAAAACTTAAATCCTAAGCTATTTATACACTTTCTTCAAATGGTCTTCAAGCCTTGAATTGGGCCTTTGTTCTTGATGGAATTGGGTTGATAAAGGCCTTGGTTGATTGCTCTTGGAGTTGGAGAAAGATCCATTGTGAACCGGGTTGAAAAACATAAAAGCTTGAGTAAAAGTTTGAGTAAAAGTTTGAGGCAAACTTTTACTCAAACTTTTTATACCAGATTGCTTAAACTTGCTGCTACCAACGTTTGAGCCAAAGTTTGAGGTCAAACTTTTGCTCAAACATTGGCCCCCTTGTAAATGTGTGTGTCGCCAACGTTTGAGCAAAAGTTTGACCTCAAACGTTGGCGCAAGCTTTTTCCTCCAGGGTGTGCAAGTGTGGCGCCAACGTTTTGAGCAAAAGTTTGACCTCAAACGTTGGCGCAAGCTTTTTCCTCCAGGGTATTGATTTTGTGATGCCAACGTTTGCCAAAAAGTTTGAGGCAAACGTTGGCTCAAGCTTTTCTCCCAAAAGTTTGAGCTAAAGTTTGAGGCAAACTTTTGCTCAAACTTTTTGTTCTCTCTTGCTCCTAGCCCTTCCTTCTTTCTTCAACCTTCTTCAAAACTCTTTTCACCTATCATCAATCAACCAAACACATCAAAGCTTTGCTCAAAATCATGAGTTTGTTATTCTTTCATAATATATGACAATTATAGCATAGAATCTCATGAAATTGCATTAATTCATCCATAGTTGATTAAATCAAAGGAAACATGGAAATCTACCCAATTAGCTTGCTTATGACTCAAGAAAGTGCATAAATCAATTGAAAACAAAAGAAAAAGGCTAGTGAAACTAGGCTAAGATGACTTGTCATCACAACACCAAACTTAAAACTTTCTTGTCTCCAAGCAAGAAAAGAATTATTGAGAAGAAAGAATGAAATGGAAGAGGATGTTCATGCTAGCAGAGTATTATTAGTAGTTCATGGGGTTTTCTGTGGATATGTAAGCACTCACTTCTTATTGACTTTTAGGCCTAGAAAACCCCCTTCAAGCATCAAGCAACACACTGCTATGACCTCTCATTATTCCTTTGTCCTTGACTATTATTTTTTTCTCTAAAAGCTTTAGTTCAGTGTCATGTGTAACAAGTTCTTTTCTTTCTTTATACTTGACACATTATTCACTATAGACACTTGGCTCACATTCCTTCTTAAAACATTGATGCCCAGCACTTCTTTGGGTTACTAAATGCCTTGTAGTTAGGTTGCTCTTGATAGTGGACTTTCAGCTGATGATCCCGGGTTAGTTAACCCAAGTCACCAAGTGTTGATGCACTCCAAAGAACTTAATAATCCAAGCAGATCCCAGTACAAAGACACCACAGGCATATATTCTAAGGTTCAAGCTATTGGTGTCTAGCTTTGTTTTTTTTTTCTTTTATTCTATTGCCCATTTTTGGCTTTTTCTTTTCTCTGTTTGTTTTTCTTTTTAACCAAGGACTTTTATTTGATTGAGATTCATAGACAGTGAACTACTTTCTGCTTAAAAGGAGACATCCTAGTTCTCTTATTTCTCTTATTTGAGCTATCATACAATCACACATACATACCACCACTTACT
>NC_029794.2:68878552-68880320 GCF_000816755.2 Arachis ipaensis | reverse complement strand
TAAACACACAAGCACACATTTAGACTAGCTTACTTATTTTGAGGGAAACAAACATAATGCAAAGACCATTTTAAACAAATAAGATGCATGCTTTTTTTTTCTTTGTAGTGATGAACAAGGAGCAAGTCCACCTTTCATTTGTCATGCTTTTTCTTTCTTCTTTCATATACTTGGTTGCTGGTGTTCCCTGTGTCCATGTCTGTTGTCTGTTGATCCCGCCAGAAACCAGCTCTATTCATCGGTTCCTCTACTCTATCTTCAAGCTTCATAGCATTGCTTACTTCTATCTCACTTCTCCTTTTGAAGAATTCATCGAAAGTTGGAAATGCTGGATCCATGTTGTGCAGATACTCTCCAATATAGTTCAGTTTGATTTGACTATTTATGTTGTAGTCGGCTTGGACTTCATATCTTGCATCTTGGAAAGTTGTGAACTCTTTGAGAGCCCTCAGATTTTTAGCTTGCATTTGTACCAACTTTCCAAACGATTCGTGAGATTGAAAAGCATGCTCCTCTTGCATCACGAAGAATTTTGACTCAAACTCACTTTGTTTGTTCATCATTCTTAGCTCCCGTTCTTCTTGCTCTTGTTGGTTTTTCATGTATAGTGAATGGTATTCCTCTTGCCTTTCTTGAATTCTCATGTACTGTTGTGATAATCTTCCAATTGCTTTCTGCATCTGAGTCATGTCCAGAGTGTTGTGTGATGGACTGTGTTGCTGTTCCTCTTCCTCTTGTGGTTCTTCTTCCTCTTGTAACTCTTCTTCCTCCATTAGTTCTTCTCTTTGCCTTCTTCCATGTGGTCTTCGGCCCTGATGCGCTTCAGTAGCCATCATCATTCTTTCAATGGTTATAGGCATACCCGGGTTCAACCATGTTGGATTATCATCCTCCATTGGTACTTTAGCTTTTGTGCACAACCTCATTATGGTGCTTGGGTAGTACAACCAAGACCCGGCCGAATTCTTCTCTGCAAGTTTTTGAATGTCTTTTGCAAGGATTTCATGAACCTTCACCTCTCCTCCCACAATAATGCAATGCAACATAACAGCTCTCTTCCTGTTGACTTCTGAGGTGTTTACTGTGCCCAGAATTGATCTTTTCAATAGCTCATACCATCCCTTTGCTTCCGGGGTAAGGTTTCCTCTCCTCAGATACTTGTATTTGTTCTTGGCATCTCCTTCCCACTCTGAGTTCTCCATACAAATATCTCTAGAAATTCTATCATAATCCGGATCTCCATTTACCCTTTGGTGGTATCCAGGTTCACTAAAACGGACTGATTTTAGTCCCAAGACTTTCTTGATGGCGTCTGAGCTAAAGTCTACTTCCATCCCCCGTACATAACTCTTGTACGTTGGGGCTTCACCCGTGTTAAGTCTTAGGATATTGGCATAGAACTCTCTTATGATATTTGCATTGACTCGAGTGATAGGTGAGACGAGTTCTTCCCATTTCCTCTTTCTAATCTTGTCCTTCATTTCTTGGCACCCTTCATCTGGTAGCATGAAAGGAACCTCTGGATATATCTTCTTCTCATTCATCCATTGAAGTTGTAATTAATGGAACCAAGATCTAATCAGGTGTACTCATGGGATCTTTCCCTTTTCTTCGTTTGGTTCTTGAGGAAGAGGCCATGATCACTTGGTTGTTTGATCTCCTTGGGGTTCTTGGGGTTAAAAAGAAAGTTGGAGATTTTGACAAGAAAAGTGATTGAGGCTGAGCTTATATGATGAAGAATAATGATGGGAATGGAGTTTGAATGGTT
>NC_029794.2:68874696-68878413 GCF_000816755.2 Arachis ipaensis | reverse complement strand
CCAAAAATGGGTTCAGAAACCCTCTCAAATCGCCAGGCACGTGTTGCATTAATGAGGTCATGTGCCAGCATCGGCGCGTGCGCACATGGTACGCGTGCGTGTCCCTGGTCGATTCTGCTATGTGCGCGCGAGCGCCTTGTGCGCGTGCGCGTGCATGGCTGACTTTGCTTCTTTGACTTTTTATGCTTCTCTCCACTTGTATGCTTCCTTCTTTGCTTCCTTTGATCCATGCCTAGCCTATTTCAACCTGAGGTTACTAGCAAACACGTCAAGGCATCTTATGGAATCAAACAGAAACTAGAATTCACCAAAATAAGGCTTAAAAAGCATGTTTTTACACTTAAGCACAATTATGGAAGAGATAACAAAACCATGCTAATTCTTAGGCTAAATGTGACAAGAGGTTATCAAAATGTTCTAAATTCAATGCAAAACAAACCGTCAAATTGGGGTTTGTCATATAACCAAGACCCGGCCGAGTTTTTCTCTGCAAGTTTTTGAATGTCTTTTGCAAGGATTTCATGAACCTTCACCTCTCCTCCCACAATAATGCAATGCAACATAACAGCTCTCTTCCTGTTGACTTCTGAGGTGTTTACTGTGCCCAAAATTGATCTTTTCAATAGCTCATACCATCCCTTTGCTTCCGGGGTAAGGTTTCCTCTCCTCAGATACTTGTATTTGTTCTTGGCATCTCCTTCCCACTCTGAGTTCTCCATACAAATATCTCTAGAAATTCTATCATAATCCGGATCTCCATTTACCCTTTGGTGGTATCCAGGTTCACTAAAGCGGACTGATTTTAGTCCCAAGACTTTCTTGATGGCGTCTGAGCTAAAGTCTACTTCCATCCCCCGTACATAACTCTTGTACGTTGGGGCTTCACCCGTGTTAAGTCTTGGGATATTGGCATAGAACTCTCTTATGATATTTGCATTGACTCGAGTGATAGGTGAGACGAGTTCTTCCCATTTCCTCTTTCTAATCTTGTCCTTCATTTCTTGGCACCCTTCATCTGGTAGCATGAAAGGAACCTCTGGATATATCTTCTTCTCATTCATCCATTGAAGTTGTAATTGATGGAACCAAGATCTAAATCTCCATCGGTCATATTCAGGTGTACTCTCCTCCATCATGGGATCTTTCCCTTTTCTTCGTTTGGTTCTTGAGGAAGAGGCCATGATCACTTGGTTGGTTGATTTCTTTGGGGTTAAAGGGAGTGTGAAGAAAGTTGAAGATTTTGACAAGAAAAGTGATTGAGGCTGAGCTTATATGATGAAGAATAATGATGGGAATGGAGTTTGAATGGTTGGAGTGCAGAGGTATGCAACTATTCGGTTATGTGCATGACTTGAAGGTGGTGTGTTACTTAAATGAATAATGGACGGTTAGGATGCAATTGGATACTATGTGAATCAAAGGTGTGCATGTGATGGTGAATGAAGACAAAACTTGCTTCTTCAATGGTCTATACCGTGATCATTCCAAGGAGTGGCAGATTCACTTTTTGAGACATGTGATGAGATTTTATCCTCATGCTATGCTCTCCCTTTGTCTTGTCTCTTTCATTGAATGTTCTTTGACCACCTAGTCATCACAACAAGACACCAAGGATCAACATTATCAAACCGTGGCAAGAGTGCTTCCTTTATTCACAACTATATGAACTTTCATTCCTTATATCCATTGTAACCGTGACTTTTCTTGGAGGACACCAAACTTAATGTTTGGTTATATAGTTTAAAAAAAATTTTCTTCCTCCAACTAGTGTTCTTGAAATCCCAATGTCACTCTTGGTTAAATGTTTGTCAGGATTGCTTTCATCATAATTTTTTTCTTTTTCTCTTTTTTTTTTCATGAAGGATCAATTGTGTCCCTTAATCAGTGCATCAAGGTTTGATGAACACCAAACTTGTTTCTTGTCAAGGGGTAAATGTGAGATGCCAGCAGTAAATCACAATTGATGCCTTCATCACAGAATATGATTTCTTTTCAATTAGAGAGTCTCAAAAAGTGACAACGTATGATCATTGATGCATGATTTTTAATTTTCACGAAAAGAAAAACACCAAACTTAGTGTTTGGTCATATGCTTCATTAGGATAATTAAACATATAGTATGAAAATGTTTGTAATACTGGTTTGGTGTGCTTGAAGGTACACCAAACTTTAGAAGTATTAGCATATGTTTCAAAAAAAATTCATGCATTCATTGAGTATGTTCATGAAAAGAAGAAAAATTCATGCTTAGATGATCATAGCTTATTGAATTTAAAATGACATAAATCTTAAATCATGGGTTGCCTCCCATGGAG
The DNA here is from genome assembly GCF_000816755.2 of Arachis ipaensis. Lineage (NCBI taxonomy): Eukaryota > Viridiplantae > Streptophyta > Magnoliopsida > Fabales > Fabaceae > Arachis > Arachis ipaensis. The sequence continues at coordinate 68,876,098 of NC_029794.2, read as the reverse complement.
CGCTCTTTTATTGTCACTAGCTTGACACTGGGGCTTTCTTTTATGGTGGTTGATGATTGTAGTGCCTCAACTTGTCTCCCCTGACTGCGATCCTCCTCTTTGTTCCTTGGTGTTCAATTTCAGCATGCTCTAATGAGAGTATATTGCTGACAGTGTAGTAATCATCAGTCTGTTGGCTTGCTCCTAGTTGTTGATAAATTAATTGCACTTGATCACCTTTGGAATGCCCTTCTGTTGGAATCTTTCTGTTCTTCCAACCTCTTTTTGTTTTGTTTCTGTGTTTCTTCCCTTTTTTTGTTGATCTTTCTTCTCTGGCTGTAGACTTACTTTGGAGATCTCTCTTCTTAGTGGCTAATATTCCAGTATCCTCTTGAACTTCTTCATCATTCTGCACAATCTTTTGCCTTGGGATGTTGCTGTGAATCACCTTGTTGCTTTCTTCCTTTAACTGTGATTCTTCCTTGTCGAATTCTATATAATCTTTTTTCTCATCATTGAACTGCGCTTCTAGTAATACTTTCAGAGTGACACTCTTATCATGCATTCTGAGAGTTAATTCTCCTTGTTCTACGTCTATGATAGCCCTGGCAGTAGCCAAGAACGGTCTCCCAAGTATGATAGAGTCACTTTCATCCTCGTCTGAATCTAGAACCACAAAATCTGCAGGGTATATGAATTTGTCCACCTTGACTAGAAGGTTTTCAATTACACCCCTGGGGTATACCATTGACTTATCTACCAGCTCTAGAGACATCTGTACCGGTTTAACTTCCTCTATATGCAGTTTTTTTATCAAAGAGGAGGGAATTAAGTTAATACTTGCTCCTAGATCGCACATTGCCTTAGTGATAGTTAATTCCCCAATGGTGCAAGGCAGCAAAAAGCTCCCAGGGTCTTCAAGCTTAGGAGGAAGCCTTTTTTGAATCAAAGCCCTGCATTCCTCACTAAGCAGTATGGTCTCTTTCTCGTCCCAACTTCTTTTCTTGTTGATAAGCTCCTTCAAAAACTTGGCATACAGAGGCATTTGCTCAAGTGCTTCAGCAAAGGGAATATTGATTTCCAGCTTTTTAAAAGTCTCAAGGAACTTATGAAAATGTTGGTCCTTAGTCTCTTTGCTGAATCTCTGGGGATATGGCAGTGGAGGTGTGATGCTTTTTCCTGCTTGCTGCTTTTGATTTTTGGTTGGCTCTTCAATTGCTTCATTCCCCTTTTTTGGAATTTTTGATTGTTCCTCCTTTTCTTGAATTTGCTTTGAAGCTTGCTTGCTTGCCATTGCATCATCATCATTGCCTTCTTCTGTGTGTGTTGACTGTTCCTCTTCTAGTGGTCTCTTGCTGCTCTCTGCTTGCTTCTTTGTAGTGTCATTGTTGCTCATCAATGTTCTCCCACTCCTTAATTGTAT
>NC_029794.2:68870541-68873931 GCF_000816755.2 Arachis ipaensis | reverse complement strand
GGAATATTGATTTCCAGCTTTTTGAAAGTCTCAAGGAACTTATGAAATTGTTGGTCTTTAGCCTCTTTGTTGAACTTCTGGGGATATGGCAGTGGAGGTGTGATGCTTTTTCCTGCTTGCTGCTTTTGATTTTTGGTTGGCTCTTCAATTGCTTCATTCCCCTTTTTTAGAATTTTTTATTGTTCTTCCTTTTCTTGAGTTTGCTTTGAAGCTTGCTTGCTTGCCATTGCGTCATCACCATTGGCTTCCTCTGTGTGTGTTGGCTGTTCCTCTTCTATTGGTCTTTTGCTGCTCTCTACTTGCTTCTTTGTAGTGTCATTGTTGCTCATCAATGTTCTCCCACTCCTTAATTGTATTGCCTTGCATTCTTCCTTAGGATTTGGGATTGTGTCACTCGGCAGTGAGCTTGAAGGTCTCTCAACAGAAATCTGTTTGGAGATTTTCCCAATTTGCCTCTCTAGGCTCTTCATGGAGGCTTCATGGTTCTTGGTTGTCATTTCTTGTTGTTTCCACATTTTGTCTATCAAGGTTTCCAAGTTAGTGAGTCTTTGAGATTCAGGTGATGCTTGTGGTGGGTTGTGAGATGTGGATGGTGGATGGTGGGTATTTTGGTTGGTGGGTTGGTTATTAGATTGGTAATGGTTGGGGTTGGGGTAGTTGTTTTGAGGTTTTCTGTAGGGGTTTTGGTTAGTTTGCTGCTGGTTGTGGTTTTGGTTGTTTCTTGAAGTGTTTTGGTTTGAGTTCCTCTGCCATGGTTGTTGGTTTTGGGTGTGATTATCTCCCCATCTGAGGTTTGGGTGGTTCTTCCAAGATGGATTGTATGTATCACCATACACTTCATTTAGTCCTTGGTTGTGCATGTACTGGACTTGTTCTTGCTGCTGCTCCTCTTGAGTTTCTTCATTTTGCCCCCATGTGGATGATGGTTGGCTTGTGTTAACTGCTACAACTTGGAGGCTATCAATCCTCTTGGCCATTTGCTCAAATTGTTGTTGAATTTGCTGCTGCATCATCTTGTTTTGAGCCAAAATTGAATCCACTCCTTCTAGCTCCATTACTCCTCTTCTTTGTGATGGTTGGCGATTTCTTTGATGAGCAAAGAAATATTGATTGTTGGCCACCATGTCAATAAGATTTTGAGCTTCTTCTGCTGTTTTCATCAGTTGCAATGATCCTCCAGCTGAGTGGTCAAGTGATTCTTGAGCCTTTAGAGTGAGTCCTTCATAGAAGTTATGTAGCTTATCCCACTCAGTGAACATTTCTGGTGGACATTTCCTCAGAAGAGCCTTGTATCTCTCCCATGCTTCATACAGATTTTCAGCATCCAATTGCGTGAATGTTTGCACCTCAGTCTTCAGCCTGATGACTATTTGAGGTGGATAGAATTCGGCTAGAAATTTAGTCACAAAGTCATTCCAACTAGTGATGCTTCCTTGGGGAAAAGTTTCAAGCCATTGTGCGGCCTTGTCCCTTAATGAGAATGGGAACAGCAGAAGCTTGTAAGTTTTAGGATTCACGCCATTGGACTTGACAGTGTCACAAATCCTTAAGAAGGTAGATAGATGTTGATTTGGATCCTCCAATGGTCCTCCCCCAAACGAGCAGTTGTTTTGGACCAATGTAATGAGTTGTGGCTTCAGTTCAAAGTTATTTGCATTGACATTAGGGGTGAGAATGCTGCTTCCACAATGTCTAGCATTTGCAAAGGTATAGGAGGCCAATACTCTCCTCTGCTGTGGGTTATTGTTAACCCCTCCTCCTGGATTAGATGGATCTCCTTCCATCTCGTGATATTCTTCCTCAGATTCTTCCTCTCCAACAATATTTTTCCCTCTTTCAGCTCTTCTCAACCTTCTAAGAGTTCTCTGGTCAGTTTCAAATAAAACAGGAATGGGTCTCCCTGTACCTGACATGCAAACAAAACAAAAGAAACACCACCAGTAACTCTTCAATCTATTGCTAGAATGAAGTTTAGTTTAACCAAAATTTCAAACAGTTAGCGTGTTAGTCAAAAGTTAGAGAAACAGAAAAGAAAAAGTGCTTGATCTAGATTTCCACTTCACGTAATCATTGTCAATCTATTTCAATCCCCGACAACGGCGCCAAAAACTTGATGCGTATTTTTGGAAAACGGAAAACGAATTCCAAACACACAAAACTAACCGGCAAGTGCACCGGGTCGTATCAAGTAATAAAACTCACGGGAGTGAGGTCGATCCCACAGGGATTGAAGGATTGAGCAATTTTAGTTTAGTGGTTGATTTAGTCAAGCGAATCAAGAGTTGATTTGAGTGGTTTGTATTCGACAGAAGCTAAATTGCATGAAATTAAAAGGGAGAAGGGTAGATTGCAGAAAATTAAAGAGCAAAAAAAGTAAATAAGCTGAATTTTAAAGAACAAGTAATGTAAATTTCAGAAACTTAGATTGCAAGAAATGTAAATTGTATAATCTTAAAGTGCAAGAAATGTAAATGGCTTGAATGGTAAAGGGAATTGGGAAGTGGATTTGCAGAAATTAAACAAGGAACAATAAATTGCAACAAACAGGAATATAGAAGATGGATTCAATTGAACCGGATCTTGACAAAAATGGAAATCAGCTTGGTGTAGCAACAAAACAGGGAAATTGAAATTTAAAGCTGTAGATCTCAGGACCCAAGAGACTAGATAACCAAGTCTAGATCTCACTGCCTTCCTAGATCCAGCAAGAACAATTGCAAGGGAAATGTAAATTGCAGAGAGAAGAAGAAGAAGCAATGAACAGAAATTTAAATTTGATTATGCAGAAAATTAAACAAGATCCAAAGGTGAGATTGAAACAGAAGTTCTTCAATTTTCCACCTAAGATCCCAAGCAAGAGAAGTAAAGAATGCTCAACAAGAACCAGGAAGAAGAGAGATCAATTCTCCTCCCCAATTCTCTAGAATTCTAAAACAACAATTCAAAAATGTAAAGTGAATTCTCTACTGTAAGTGTTACGAAAATTCTAAAAGGAAGCTCCCTTAAAACTTAAATCCTAAGCTATTTATACACTTTCTTCAAATGGTCTTCAAGCCTTGAATTGGGCCTTTGTTCTTGATGGAAAAAAGTAAAGAACAAGAACCAGGAAGAAGAGAGATCAATTCTCCTCCCCAATTCTCTAGAATTCTAAAACAACAATTCAAAAATGTAAAGTGTAAAGTCTACTGTAAGTGTTACGAAAATTCTAAAAGGAAGCTCTCTAAAAACTTAAATCCTAAGCTATTTATACACTTTCTTCAAATGGTCTTCAAGCCTTGAATTGGGCCTTTGCTCTTGATAGAATTGGGTTGATAAAGGCCTTGGTTGATTGCTCTTGGAGTTGGAGAAAGATCCATTGTGAACCGGGTTGAAAAACATAAAAGCTTGAGT
>NC_029794.2:68856804-68866814 GCF_000816755.2 Arachis ipaensis | reverse complement strand
AAAACTTAAATCCTAAGCTATTTATACACTTTCTTCAAATGGTCTTCAAGCCTTGAATTGGGCCTTTGTTCTTGATGGAATTGGGTTAATAAAGGCCTTGGTTGATTGCTCTTGGAGTTGGAGAAAGATCCATTGTGAACCAGGTTGAAAAACATAAAAGCTTGAGTAAAAGTTTGAGTAAAAGTTTGAGGCAAACTTTTACTCAAACTTTTTATACCAGATTGCTTAAACTTGCTGCTACCAACGTTTGAGCAAAAGTTTGACCTCAAACTTTGGCTCAAACGTTGGCCCCCTTGTAAATGTGTGTGTCGCCAACGTTTGAGCAAAACTTTGACCTCAAACGTTGGCGCAAGCTTTTTCCTCCAGGGTGTGCAAGTGTGGCGCCAACGTTTGAGCAAAAGTTTGACCTCAAACGTTGGCGCAAGCTTTTCTCTCCAGGGTATTGAGTTTGTGATGCCAACGTTTGCCAAAAAGTTTGAGGCAAATGTTGGCTCAAGCTTTTCTCCCAAAAGTTTGAGCTAAAGTTTGAGGTCAAACTTTTGCTCAAGCTTTTTTCCTCTGGAGTGTTTTTCAATTCTTCCAAAAGTTTGAGCTAAAGTTTGAGGCAAACTTTTGCTCAAGCTTTTTGTTCTCTCTTGCTCCTGGCCATTCCTTCTTCCTTCAACCTTCTTCAAAACTCTTTTCACCTATCATCAATCAACCAAACACATCAAAGCTTTGCTCAAAATCATGAGTATGTTATTTTTTCATAATATATGACAATTATAGCATAGAATCTCATGAAATTGCATTAATTCATCCATGGTTGATTAAATCAAAGGAAACATGGAAATCTACCCAATTGGCTTGCTTATGGCTCAAGAAAGTGCATAAATCAATTGAAAACAAAAGAAAAAGGCTAGTGAAACTAGGCTAAGATGACTTGTCATCAGAGAGTACTAGGAGGGAGTTCAGTAACTCTTTTACTCAGCTGACCCACTTGTGCCTCCAAATTTTTAATGGAGGACCTTACTTCAGTCATAAAACTGAGAGTGGTCTTAGATAGATCAGAGACTACAGTTGCTAAGTCAGAGTGGCTCTGCTTAGAATTCTTTGTCTGTTGCTGAGAAGATGATGGAAAAGGTTTGCTATTGCCAAACCTATTTCTCCCACCATTATTGTTTCTGAAGCCTTGATTAGGCTTCTGTTTATCCTTCCATGAGAAATTTGGATGATTTCTCTATGAAGGATTATAGGTGTTTCTATAGGATTCTCCCATGTAATTCACCTCTTCCATTGCAGTATTCTCAGGGTCATAGGCTTCTTCTTCAGAGGAAGCTTCCTTAGTACTGCCTGTTACAGCTTGCATTCCAAATAGACTCTGAGAAATCATATTGACTTGCTGAGTCAATATTTTGTTCTGAGCCAATATTGCATTCAGAGTGTCAATGTCAAGAACTCCTTTCTTCTGAGTTGTCCCATTATTCACAGGATTCCTTTCAGAAGTGTACATGAACTGGTTATTTACGACCATTTCAATGAGTTCCTGGGCTTCTGCAGGCGTCTTCTTCAGATGAAGAGATCCTCTAGCAGAGTGGTCCAATGACATCTTGGACAATTCAGACATACCATCATAGAATATACATATGATGCTCCATTCTGAAAACATGTCAGAAGGACACTTTCTGATCAATTGCTTGTATCTTTCCCAAGATTCATAAAGGGATTCACCTTCCTTTTGTCTGAAAGTTTGGACTTCCACTCTATGCTTACTCAACTTTTGAGGTGGAAAGAATTTGGCCAAGAAAGCATTGACCAACTTTTCCGAAGAGTTCAGGCTATCTTTAGGTTGTGAGTCTAACCATGTCCTAGCTCTATCTCTTACAGCAAAGGGGAAAGGCATAAGTCTGTAGACCTCAGGATTAACCCCATTGGTCTTAACAGTGTCACAGATTTGCAAGAATTCAGCTAAGAACTGATGAGAATCTTCCAATGGAAGTCCATGAAACTTGCAATTCTGCTGCATCAGAGAAACTAATTGAGGCTTAAGCTCAAAGTTGTTTGCTCCAATTGCAGGAATTGAGATGCTCCTTCCACAGAAGTCAGAATATGGGGCAATAAAGTCACCAAGCATCTTCTTTGCATCTCCACCATTGTTTTTGGGTTCGGCCATCTCTTCTTCTTTTTTGAAAAATTCTGTCAAGTCCTCTCCAGAGTGTTGTGCTTTAGCTTCTCTTAGCTTCCTCTTTAGAGTCCTTTCAGGTTCCGGATCAGCTTCAACAAGAATATTCTTATCCTTGCTCCTGCTCATATGAAAAAAATAGAACAGAAAAGAATAGGAATCCTCTATGTCACAATATAGAGATTCCTTTATATGAGTAGAAGAATAGAAGAGTAGAATGAAGAAGAGAGAGGATGAAGAATTCGAACAGAGAGAGGGAGGAAGGGTTCGAATTATAAGAAGAAGTGAAGTGTTAGTAAACAAATAAATAAATAGAAAGAGATAAGAGAGAGAGAATTCGAATTTTAAATTAAAATAAAAAAAAATATTTTTGTTTTTATTTTAATTATTGGTTAGTATTTGAAAATTATAAAAAGGAATAAAATTAAATTAAAATTTAAAATAATTAGTTAATTAAAAAGAATTTTGAAAAAGTGGTGAGGAGTTTTCGAAAATTAGAGAGAGAAAAGTAGTTAGGTGGTTTTGAAAAAGATAAGAAATAGTAAACTTTTAAAATCAAACAAAAAGTCAAGTAGTTAATTGAAAAAGATTTGAAAATAAATTTTGAAAAGATAAGAAGTTAGAAAAGATTTTGAAATTGATTTTGAAAATATATGATTGAAATTTATTTTGAAAAAGATTTGAAAAGGAAATTAAAAAGATTTGATTTTTGAAATTAATGTTGATTACTTGACTAATAAGAAACTAAAAGATATGATTTTAGAATTTAAAGATTGATCCTTTCTTAATAGGCAAGTAACAACTTGAAAATTTGTTAATCTAAACATTAAATGTTAACATTAATTTCGAAAATATGAAATAAAATAAGAAAAAGATTTTGAAAATCAAATTTTTAAATTTTCGAGAATATCAAAAAAAATAAAAAAGATTTGATTTTTGAAAAAGATTTGGAAAAGATAGAAATTTTTTTTTAATTTGAAATTTTGACTTGACTACCAAGAAACAACTAAATTTTAAAACTCCTTGACTAAATCAATTCAAAATTTCAAAATTCATGAGAAGAATAAGGGAAATATATTTTTTTTGAATTTTTAATGAGGAGAGAGAAAAACAACTAAAAGACACAGGACATAAAAATTTAAGATCAAAACAAAAATGCATGCAAGAACACTTTGAATGTCAAGATGAACACTAAGAATACTTTGAAGATCATGATGAACATCAAGAACATATTTTTGAAAATTTTTAAGAAAAGAAAAACATGCAAGACACCAAACTTAAAAATTTTAAAACTTTAGACACTAATAATTCAAAAATGCATATGAAAAACAAGAAAAGACACAAAACAAGAAAATTTAAAGATCAAATAGAGACAATCATCAAGAACAACTTGAAGATCAATGAAGAACACATGCATGAATTTTCGAAAATTAAAGAGCATGCAATTGACACCAAACCTAAAATTTGACACCAGACTCAAACAAGAAACACAAAATTCTTTTTTGTTTTATGATTTTATTAGTTTTTTTTGTATTTTTGAAAATTACATGGAAAAAGGAAATAAAGAAATTCAAAATTTTTAATAAGAATTCCAGAAATCATGCAATGTTAGTCTAAAGTTTCGGTCCAAAAATTTAGACATGGCTTAATAGCCAGCCAAGCTTTATGTGAAAGATTCGGTCCAAAAGATTAGACATAGCCAATGGCTAGCCAAGCTTCAGCAGAGCATTACATACAATTGCCAAATTGATGGGAATCAAAAGGCTCCTGCAATAATAAGTGGAAGCCTCGGTCCAAAAGAATTTAGACATGGCTTGACAGCAAGCCAAGCTTCAACAGATCATGATGAAACTCTAGAAATCATTCTTAAAAATTCTGAAGAATTTTTAGAAAACTAAGTATTATTATTTATATTTTTTTGAATTTTTCGAAAACTATATATTTATTTTTTTGTATTATTTTTCGAAAATAAAATTAAAAAAATGCTTGAACATAAAATAAAATTACCTAATCTGAGCAACAAGATGAACCGTCAGTTGTCCAAACTTGAACAATCCCCGGCAACGGCGCCAAAAACTTGGTGTGGGAGAACGTGATTTCAAGACTTCTTCACAATTCCGTGTAACTGGCCAGCAAGTGCACTTGGTCATCCAAGTAATGAACCTTACGTGAGTAAGGGTCGATCCCACGGAGATTGTCGGTTTGAAGTAAGCTATGGTCATCCTTATAAATCTCAGTCAGGCGGATTCAAATGGTTATGAGATTTTGATTATTAAAATATAAATAAAATAGAAAATAAAATAGAGATACTTATGTAATTTATTGGAGGAAATTTCAGATAAGCGTCTGGAGATGCTTTGTTGCTTCTGAACTTCTGCTTTCCTATTGCCTTCTTCCAACCATACGTTACCTCCTTCCATGGCAAGCTGTATGATCCTTTCGGATGAAAACAAATCCATATGAACTGTCACTGATGCTAGGGCATTTTGGCCAGTTTCACTGACCTTTTCCTTACTGTTTTAGGATAGTTTCATGCATTTTCTTAGTTAATAAGCAAGTTTTGGGTAGATAATCACTTACATCTTGATTCAAGCAAGCATTATGAATTTTACATGATTTTATGAGAATTTTGCATGAATTGAATGATAAAATAGATGATGAATGATTTCATAACTTGGATTAGAGCTTTGATGCATTTTATTTACTTGATTTCAGGACAAAGGAAGCAAGGAAGAGCCACGTTAGCAGCCACGTTAATCTAATTAACGTGACCACTAATGTGGAATGGGAATAAACTTACAACGTTAATGAGAAAAGCTGAATGCCAATAACGCTTGCGAAGGACCAAGAGGTAACGTTAGTGGTCACGTTAGTGCCACTAACATTGAAGTTAACGTGGACCATTTTGGGTTAGGAACATTAGTGAAAAAGGTGATCGTCACTAACGTTCTCGAACGCTCATTTTCACTTAACGTTAACACCACTAACGTCCTAGCTAAAGTCCATGCCTACTTCACACTTTCTCTGCAAGTAAAGCTGAGCCCACTGAAGATTCCAAACTGCTTCAACTCAAGATCCAAAGGCCCATATCCAAAGACTTGAAGAGCCAACTAGAAGATCAGAAGAGTAATATATATAGGAGTAGTTTTGAACTAGAGATGAGAACTTTGGGGGGGCATTGTGAGAACTACTCTCTGTATAATTTTACTTTCTCTGCAACTTCTATTTTTACTTTCAGAATATATTTTCCATCTTTGCTTTCAATTCCCAGAGCTATGAACAACTAAACCCCTTTCATTGGGTTAGGGAGCTCTATTGTAATTTGATAGATCAGTAACAGTTTTCATTATTCTTCTTCTTTCTTTTCTCTTGATTTTACTAGAAAGCTTTCAATCTTCATCCAATTGGGTAGTTGTCTTGGAAAAGAAGCTATTCATACTTGGATCTCTTCAGAACCTTGGGAGAGGAATGAAGAGATCATGCTAGAAATGCTTTCTCATGTTGGACTAAATTGGGGTTTGGATGGATATGGTGACATATAATCCCACCAACATTTTGATTTGGGAATACATGTGGTATAATCAGTGACCATACTTCATCTCTTCTCACGAGCAATTAGACCAAGAAATTGGCTATTGATCAAGATTTGAGAGATTGGGTTGCCAAGGAATTGCAATTCAATCACTTAAGATTGCCAAGGAGATCAATGAATGCATTGATTGAGGAAGAGATGAAAATGAACTTGATCCGGAAAATACAACATCTCCTGAGCCCAATGAACTCCCCATTTCTGATCTTACCCATTCTCTTTACATTTCGCCATTTAATTTTATGCTCATCTCCCCCATTCCCCATTTAAGATTCTGCAATTTACTTTCCGCCATTTATATTTTGCTCTTTATTTCCAGTATTTACATTTTCTGTTATTTACTTTCCCGCCATTTAATTTCCTGCAATTCTCAACTCAAATTCTTCTTAGCTCAACTAGAACATTCCTCTAATCAAAGTTGCTTGACCAATCAATCCCTGTGGGATTCGACCTCACTCTATTGTGAGTTTTTACTTGACGACAATTCGGTATACTTGCCGAGGGAGATTTGTTGAGAGACGAGTTTCCATGCATCAAGTTTATGGCGCCGTTGCCGGGGATTGATTTTGCATCAACAATGATTAAATTGGTGGATAACTAGATTGAGCATTTTTCTTTTGTTTGATTTAATTTCTGTTTGAGTGATTTACTTTCAGTCTTAGTTATTTTCTTCCCTTTACCCCTACCCGTTTGTGGTGTTATCTTATTTGTTACAATTTAGTTCACTAACCCACTAACTGTTTGATATATTGCATCACTCACACTAACAACATTTTTTTAAAAAGAATAATCTCTATCTCCCTTTTTGCTTTGGCCTTGTTGGTTGTATGACAGGTAGAAGAAGTGGAGCTTCAACTTCCTTTGATTCTGAACCTGAGAGGACCTTTCTTAGACTAAGGAGGGAAGCAAGAGAAAAGAGAGTTGTTGGCGCTGAGGAAGAAGAGGAGTATTTTGAACCAAATATGGATGAGAATATGGAGAACCATCATGAAGAAGAGGCTCACAACCATGGCAGAGAAGGTCCAGTGCATCATACTGGGCAAGAGAGAAGAGTTCTGGGATCGTACATAAACCCAAACCAAGAAAACTGTGGAAGTAGCATCCAAAAGCCAACCATACATGCCAATAACTTTGAACTAAAGCCACAGCTCATCACCCTCGTGCAGAACAACTGTTCATTCGGAGGAAGTGTCCAAGAAGACCCCAATCAACATCTAACCACCTTCCTAAGGATATGCGACACTGTAAAGTCTAATGGTGTTCATCCTGACACCTATAGACTACTTCTGTTTCCCTTCTCACTCAAGGACAAAGCATCTAAATGGCTGGAATCCTTCCCGAAGGAGAGTTTAACAACCTGGGAAGATGTGGTGAATAAAATCTTGGAGAGATTCTATCCTCCTCAAAGAATCAACAGGTTGAGAGCTGAGGTACAAACCTTCAGGCAACAAGATGGTGAAACTCTCTATGAAGCACGAGAGAGGTTTAAGGACTTGACAAGAAGGTGCCCGCCAGATATGTTCAATGAATGGGTGCAGTTACACATTTTCTATGAAGGTCTTTCTTATGAATCAAAGAAGGCAGTAGACCATTCATCTGGGGGATCTCTGAACAAGAAGAAGACCATTGAAGAAGCCATAGATGTCATTGAGACTGTAGCTGAGAATGACTACTTCTATGCTTCTGAAAGAGGCAACACTAGAGGAGTGATGAAGCTAAATAACGTGCATGCACTGCTAGCCCAAAACAAGATGATCACCAAGCAGTTGGCTGACCTTACCAAGAAGATGGAGAGGAACCAAGTAGCAGCAATCACCACCTCATCAGCAACCCAAGAAGGAGTGAACGCAGAAGCAGAGGGTGATCAGGAACAAGCCAACTACATTGGAAACTCACCTAGGAAGACCCATGATCCATACTCCAAAACTTATAATCCTGGTTGGAGAAACCACCCAAACTTTGGGTGGGAAATTCAACAAGATTAAGGCCAAGATCAGAGACGTCACAACCCCAACAACAATGCGGCTTACTAACATTCCACACAGAGATCATATCAGCACCCACCAAACAAAACCTCTCAACATCTATATCAAAACCAAAATGGCCATTCTCATCCCTCCAACCCCAACTCATGATCATCTGAAGATAGATTCTCAAGGATTGAGATTTTACTTGAACGTATATGCAAAGAAGTTCAAGACAGTAAAATGTTCCGAGAGGAAGTGCGGTCCAATATGCAAAATCAAGATGCTACCATCAAGAAACTTGAGACACAAATTGGCTACTTATTCAAGCAAGTTCCCAGCCATAACCTGTGCAGCAACACTGATTCAAACCCAAGGGAGGAATGTCAAGCTATCACCCTCAGAAGTGGAAAGGAATTGAAGGAGACCTCCAAGAAACCACCAGAGAAGGACTCAATTGGAAGAAGGAGGAACAAGATGAAGTTCAAGTTCCCACCTCCAATTCACATAAAAAAGGAGAAGAGCTGAAGCCATATGTTCCGAAAATCCCATACCCTCAACAATTGAGGAAGAAGGGGGATGACAACCAATTCTCAAGATTTTTAGAAATCTTCAAGAAACTACAGATTAACATACCCTTTGCTGAAGCGATAGAGCAAATGCTGCTCTATGCCAAGTTCTTGAAGGAATTAATGACCAAGAAGAGAAGCTGGAAGAGCAACGAAACTGTGATACTAACTGAAGAATGTAGTGCCATCATTCAGCACAAACTACCCCAGAAATTGAAGGATCCTAGAAGCTTCCAGATTCCCTGTATTATAGGGAAAATCACAGTGGAGAAGGCTCTATGTGACTTAGGAGCCAGCATAAATCTGATGTCCGTGGCTATGATGAGAAAAATGAGGATTGAGGAGGCCAAGCCAATAAAAATGGCCCTACAACTGGCAGACCGATCATTCAAGTTTCCTCATGGCATAGTAGAAGACTTACTGGTGAAGGTAGGAGATTTTATCTTCCCAGCAGACTTTGTAGTGTTGGACATAAAGGAGGAAGCCAAGGCCTCCATCATCCTGGGAAGACCATTCTTGGCCATTGCTGGAGCTATCATTGATGTCCAAAAAGGTAAACTTACCCTGAGACTACACAATGAGAAGATGACATTCAACGTATTTAAGGCCATGAGCTACCCACAAGAACCATTGGGAGAATGTATGAGGTTGGATTCACTGGAAGATGCAGTACAAGAGATTTTTGAAGAAGAAGAACTTGAATGGTTAACAGAAGAGGAATCAGCATCTAGCGAAGAGGCTACAACAGCAGAGATTCATGTTCAGGGTGCACCAAAGGAGGAGAATGAAAGAAAAGAAGCACCCAAACTTGAACTCAAAGCACTGCCACCCACTCTCAAATATGCATACTTAGGAGAGAATGAAAGTTAACCAGTGATCATAAACTCATCCCTCAGCCAAGATCAAGAGGATGAATTACTCCAAGTATTACGAAAGCATTAGGATGCCATTGGATGGACCCTCCCTGACCTGAAGGGAATCAGTTCGGCCATATGCATGCATAAGATACTGTTTGAAGATGATGCTAAACTATCCATTCAACCCCAAAGGAGGCTTAATCCAGTCATGAAGGAAGTGGTACAGAAAGAAGTCATGAAGTTATGGCAGGGAGGGGTGATCTACCCGATCTCAGACAGCCCATGGGTCAGTCCCGTCCAAGTGGTGCCCAAGAAAGGAGGAATCACTGTAGTACCGAATGAGAGGAACGAACTCATTCCTACAAGGACCGTCACAGGATGGCGGATGTGCATAGATGATGCGCATAAACTTGTTATGCTACGATTTAGGAAATTGCACGATCGGCAAAATTCCTTCCGGCAAGTGCACCGGTTATCGTCGTCAAGTAAAAACTCACAATAGAGTGAGGTCGAATCCCACAAGGATTGGTTGAGTGAGCAATTCGGATTAGAAGTGTGTTCTAGTTGAGCGGAATCAAGATTTGAGATGAGAATTGCGGAATGTAAAATTGGCGGGAAAAGTAAATGACAAGAAAATTAAATGGCTGAATCTTAAATTGCATGAATTAAAGTGCAGAATGTAAATTGCTGAAATTAAAAGGGAATGGGGATGATTGCAAGAATTGAATTGCAGAATGTAAAGAGAAAGTAGAAATCAGAAATGGGGAATTCATTGGGTTTAGGAGATATTCATCAATCCTTCAGGCCCAATCCCATAAACCATGATATTCAATTGGGTTTCATACCAAAGTAAGTTTAAGTTAATAATTG
>NC_029794.2:68849846-68855179 GCF_000816755.2 Arachis ipaensis | reverse complement strand
CTTTGTTCTTCATTTAACCATTTTTGGTTACTTTAAGCTCAAGAAAATGCATAAAACAACTAAAACTAACAGAAACATGCTAGTGAAACTAGCCTATGATGCCTTGGCATCAATAGACTACAGAAAACTCAATGAAGCTACAAGAAAAGACCATTTCCCCCTTCCTTTCATGGATCAGATGCTGGAAATACTTGCAGGACATGCATATTACTGTTTTCTCGATGGTTATTCAGGATATAACCAAATAGTGGTTGATCCGAAAGACCAAGAGAAAACCTCATTCACTTGCCCATATGGAGTGTTTGCCTACAGGCGCATGCCATTTGGGCTATGTAATGCGCCTGTAATTTTTCAACGCTACATGCTCTCCATTTTCTCAGACATTATAGAGAAATTCATTGAGGTCTTTATGGATAACTTTTCAGTATTCGGAGATTCCTTTCCTAATTGCCTAAATCACCTGGCTCTCGTATTAAAAAGATGTCAAGAGACTAACTTGGTCTTGAACTGGGAGAAATATCACTTTATGGTGACAGGAGGAATAGTTCTTGGCCATAAGGTTTTTAACCAAGGCATTGAGGTAGACAGAGCTAAGGTGGAACTCATTGAAAAATTACCCCCACCAAGTGATGTCAAGGCAATTTGGAGCTTTTTAGGGCATGCTGGCTTTTACAGAAGGTTTATTAAGGATTTTTCAAAGATATCCAAGCCCTTAAGCAATCTCCTTGTATTTGATACACCATTTGTCTTTGATGAAAAATGCATGCTAGCATTCGAAAACTTGAAAAAGAGGCTGTCCTCTGCCCCTATCATTTCCCCACCTGATTGGAACTTACCATTTGAACTGATGTGTGATGCATCTGATTTTGCAGTTGGGGCAGTGTTAGGACAGAGGAAAGATAACCTGGTCCATGTGACATACTATGCCAGCAAAGTCCTCAATGACACTCAAAGAAATTATACCACTACTAAAAAGGAGTTACTGGCAATGGTTTTTGCATTTGACAAGTTAAGATCATACCTCATTGGTGCCAAAGTGATCGTTTTCACAGATCACACAGCACTTAAATATTTGTTTTCCAAGCAAGAATCAAAACCAAGGCTAATAAGATGGATCTTGTTGTTGCAGGAATTCAATATTGAAATTAGAGACAAGAAAGGAGTAGAGAATAAAGTAGCAGATCACCTATCCAGAATCCCTCATGATAAAGAAGGAACACATGATACAAGTGTAAATGAGTTCTTCCCAGATGAGCAGTTGATGACGATTCACAGAGCACCCTGGTTTGCAGATATTGCCAATTTCAAGGCAACTGGGGCTTTACCTCCAGAAATCAACAAACATAAAAAAAGAAAGCTCATCAATGACGTGAAGTATTTTGTTTGGGATGAACCATATCTATTCAAGAAGTGTTCAGATGGAATCCTTAGAAGATGTGTTTCAGAAGAAGAGGGATGAGAGGTCTTGTGGAACTGCCACGGCTCGTGCTATGGAGGCTATTTTGGAGGGGACAGAACTGCAGCCAAGGTGTTACAAAGTGGATTCTTTTGGCCCACCCTTTTCAAGGATGCCAAGGAAGTAGCAAGGAACTGTAATGAATGCCAAAGAGCTGGAAACCTACCCAAAAGAAATGAGATGCCACAGAATTTTATCCTAGAGCTGGAATTGTTTGATGTATGGGAAATCGATTTCATGGGACCATTTCCAACCTCATATTCAAACAAGTATATCCTAGTAGTAGTGGATTACGTTTCCAAGTGGGTAGAGGCCATTGCAACCCCAACAAATGATAACAAGGTGGTCATGAACTTCCTCAAAAAAAATATCTTTAGCCGGTTCGGAGTCCCACGAGCACTCATCAGTGATGGAGGGAGCCACTTTTGTAACAGACCACTAGAAGCTCTTCTCCTACGATACGGGGTAAAGAACAAGGTTGCCACACCTTACCACCCCCAAACAAGTGGGAAAATCGAGATATCTAACAGAGAGTTAAAAAGGATTCTGGAGAAGACTGTAGGAGCATCAAGAAAAGACTGGTCGAAGAAGCTAGATGATGCTCTTTGGGCATACAGAACGGCATTCAAAACACCAATCGGGATGTCCCCATATCAACTGGTGTATGGAAAGGCCTGACATTTACCATTGGAGCTTGAACACAAAGCTCTCTGGGCTCTCAAGCTACTGAATTTTGATAGCCTTGTCGCTGGTGAAAGAAGAGTCTTGCAGCTACAGGAAATGGAGGAGTTTAGATCTCAAGCCTATGAAAATGCCAAGATCTATAAAGAAAAGGCGAAGAGAAGACATTACCTCAATCTGGCACCCAGGAGCTTCGAAAAAGGACAGCAAGTGCTCCTCTACAACTCCAAATTGAGACTTTTCCCTGGGAAACTCAAATCAAGGTGGTCTGGACCCTTTCTCGTCACAAAGGTCTCACCATATGGACACATAGAAATCATGGAGGAAAGTTCAAAGAGGACTTTCACTGTGAATGGACAAAGGCTCAAGCACTACATGGGCAACTTAAGGGAAAACCCCAAAATGAAGTATCATCTCAACTAATGGAGGAATCGTTGAGCTAGCGACGCTAAAAGAGCGCTTAGTTAGGAGGCAACCCAACCTAAGGTAGTTTCCTTTTCATGATCATTTCAATAAAAAGTATAAGTAGTTCTCCCTATATTGTGAGGAGCTAAGTTTGGTGTTGTACACCAAAATAATTCAGGAGTGAATGTGTAAATCTGAGTTTGGTGTTCCACCAAAGATTCCAGTTAGAATCACATTACACCTCTTCAATAGCAAGTTGCTAGCCCCAACCAATCAGGGAAACCACTTAACAATAGTTTAGTCTCTAGTTCATAGTCGTTTTATTAATAAAAGCACACGAGGTTCTCTGCATGTATTCAATCTGTGCATAGCGCAAGGAACTAAGTTTGGTGTTCACACACCAAATTGAATTCAGAATTTCACAAGCATACATTCATGCTAACTATCTCTCAAGTACTTTGGGAACAAGCAACTTTCAATAACTTTACAGGGATTCAACCAACCTTCTGGAAAAAGTTGGTTGGAAAAAGCAAGGGAAGTGGGGGTTCAAGCACTCAAGAAAGACACGAAGAGGACAAACAAGAGGGAGAGCATGAGCACCCCCATGAGTAAAAGGTTGTGGAGTTCCCTCTTTGTCCTATCTTTTTCAAGTCTTAAATAAGGAAAATCATGTATGAAATAGAACATGTTTCCATGGTAGTCTAGGATTTTAAATTCTGCCTTTAAGTTTTCATTGCTTGGGTCTATGATTGCTAGTCTAATGTCACTGCTGCATTTCCACCCTTGCTTACTTGTATGCTGGTCCTTTAAGTCAAAATAAAAAGGGATGTTATGAAAGACCAGAGAGAGGTTCAAATTGTGGAGTAAGTTCTTAAGCTTGTGGTGTAGTAATCACTTAGCTATGTTGGTTCACCAACAAGGTAGGAAGGCAACTATCTGTCCTGAATCATATGCTTGAAACACACCCAATGAGACTAGCTAAATAACAAGATCCTAATAAGAAAAAGGGAAAGAAAAATGAAAGTTGAGAAATAAAGAAAAAGAGTAAGAAATAAGGCTAGGCCCAAGGGTTGAATCTTGAGGGATGTGTCTGTGGTGATCTTGTACCAAGGATCTGCTTGGATGAATAATTTCTTAGGAGTGTTTCATCACTTGGTAACTTGGGTTAACTAACCCGGGATTATCAACTGAAAATCCACTATCAAGATCAACCTTGCTACAGAATATTTAGTAACCCAAAGAGGTGCTGGACACCAAGACATCAAGGAAAGAAAATAACAAACCATGTGCCTGTGGTGTGCATGTATAGGGGAGAGAGAGTTTAAGGAGTAAGTCCTTAGGGGTGTTTCAACACCTAGCACCTTGAACCAACTGGTTCGGGAGTGTTGGCTGAAAGCTTATTTTAAAGAGTCGCCCCCTCACAAAGCACCTAGTCTAAGAACACAATTAAACCTTGAAAAGACAAAGGGATCAATGAATAAAAGTCTCGTAGGGTGCAATCAAGTGAGTATTCCAGGGCATGATAAAGGTCTGAAGCTAGTGAAGGAATGAACCTAAGTTGCTATGCATGAAACCCCCATAAAACCAAGGATATGACTTCCACAATAATGACTCATTTCTCTTGTCATTTCATTCATCATTCTTATGTTCCAGTACTTGCTTAGGGACAAGCAAGCTTTAAGTTTGGTGTTGTGATGCCAGGGCATTTTGACGAACAAGATTTTTGCCAGTAAAGAATGTCATAAAAACAGTCGCGTTGTAGATATAGTTTCTAAACCAACAAAAATCCCTTTCATGAAAACGTTTTGGTTGTCACAAGTAACAAACCCCTTAAAATTGATAACCGAGTATTTAACCTCGGGTCGTCTTCTCAAGGAACTGCAGGGAAGTATGTTCTTATTATTGGTTATGGAGATTGTAAAATTGGGGTTTCAAGAATGAGGAACAAGTAATTTAATGACAAGTAAATTAAATGGCAATTAAAAATAGATAAATATTGTAAAGCAAACTCTTGGTAAGGTATGAGAAATTAGAGGTCATATCCTAGCTATCCTTATCAATGATGATGATGGTTGAATCCTAATTCCACTTTGTTAACCTTTACTAAGATAAAGGAAGGTCAAGGGATTAATTGGTTTGATCTTCGAATCCTATTTATTTCCTAAGAAAAGATTGGGATTATGGAAGTTCAATTCAATTAACAAAGATAACAATTATCAATTATGCTGTTGAATTGGATAACTCCTGAGTTATTGATTTCTTAACCAAGACCAAAAGGAGAAAAATAAGAATACTTGGAATAAAAATGTCTTCAGAGTAAAAGTAACAATAGCATGAATAAGAGTAATCAATATTAAACTGAAATACCTCAAATACCTCAAATAAAAGAGTAATCTGTAAAATGAAAGGATTCATAAAGTAGCTTGCAAAAGTAAACAAAAGGAATATTGAACCTGATCAAAAGAGAAAATCCTGAAAGTGAATAAAAATCCTAAATCTAAATCCTAATCCTAAAGAGAGAGAGAATCTCTCTCTAAAACTAAATCTAATTCATGGAAAGTAAAATTTGGCGAGCTCTCCCTGAATGGATGCATTCCCTCACTTCATAACCTCTGATCTATGCCTTCTGGACTTGGATTTGGGCCAAAAAGGGCTTCAGAAATCGCTGGGAGCATTTTCTGCAATTTCTGGTGCGTGGCCTCTGTCACGCGTTCGCGTAGGTCATGCGGTCGCGTCATTCGGAATTTTCCTTGGCACGCGGTCGCGTCAGTCATGCGACCGCGTCATATTC
>NC_029794.2:68840848-68843844 GCF_000816755.2 Arachis ipaensis | reverse complement strand
CGTTTTGGTTGTCACAAGTAACACAAACCCCTTAAAATTGATAACCGAGTATTTAACCTCGGGTCGTCTTCTCAAGGAACTGCAGGGAAGTATGTTCTTATTATTGGTTATGGAGATTGTAAAATTGGGGTTTTAAGAATGAGGAACGAGTAATTTAATGGCAAGTAAATTAAATGACAATTGAAAATAAATAAATACTGTAAAGTAAACTCTTGGTAAGGTATGAGAAATTAGAGGTCCTATCCTAGCTATCCTTGTCAATGATGATGATGGTTGAATCCTAATTCCACTTTGTTAACCTTTACTAAGATAAAGGAAGGTCAAGGGATTAATTGGTTTGATCTTCGAATCCTATTTATTTCCTAAGAAAAGATTGGGATTATGGAAGTTCAATTCAATTAACAAAGATAACAATTATCAATTATGCTGTTGAATTGGATAACTCTTGAGTTACTGATTTCTTAACCAAGACCAAAAGGAGAAAAATAAATCTACTTGGAATAAAAATGTCTTCAGAGTAAAAGTAACAATAGCATGAATAAGAGTAATCAATATTAAACTGAAATACCTCAAATAACATTAATAAAAGAGTAATCTATAACATGAAAGGATTCATAAAGTAGCTTGCAAAAGTAAATAAAAGGAATATTGAACCTGATCAAAGAGATAATCTTGAAAGTGAATAATAATCCTAAATCTAAATCCTAATCCTAAAGAGAGAGAGAACCTCTCTCAAAACTAAATCTAATTCATGGAAAGTGGAAATTGGCGAGCTCTCCCTGAATGGATGCATTCCCTCACTTCATAACCTCTGGTCTATGCCTTCTGGACTTGGATTTGGGCCAAAAAGGGCTTCAGAAATCGCTGGGAGCGTTTTTTGCAATTTCTGGTGCGTGGCCTCTATCACGCATCCTTGTGGGTGACACGGTCGCGTCGTTCGGAGCTTTTCTTTGCCACGCGGTCCCGTCAGTCATGCGACCGCGTCATATTCGTTCTGCTTAAGGCGCGCGGTCGCGTTAGTCATGCGGCCGCGTCGCTGTTGATTCGCGCTTGGCACGCGATCGTGTCGTCCATGCGATCACGTGGATGCCAGTTTCTTCAGAACTCCGTTTTGCACTTTCCTTCCATTTTTGTATGTTTCCTTTCCATCCTTTGAGTCATTCCTGCCTTAGAAGATCTGAAACTACTCAACACACTAATCACGGCATCGAATGGAAATAAAGGTAATTAAAATAATTAATTTAAAAGCATAGGAAACATGTTTTTCACATACATCACATAGTAAGGAAGGAAAAGTAAAACCATGCAATTAATATGAATAAGTGGGTAAAGAGTTGAATAAATCACTCAAATTAAGCATAAAGTATATCATAAAATATGGGTTTATCAACCTCCCCACACTTAAACAATAGCATGTTCTCATGCTAAATCCAAGGTAATAAGTAGGGTTAAAGTGATGGAATGTCATGCAATGCAATCTAATCTAAATGCAACTACCTAAATGAATGATGCATCATGCAATTTTACTTTTTTATTCGCTCACTTGTATATAAAGCTTGCATGTAATTGAATTAATTCACATTCTCAAGGAGTCATATATGTATATATAGCCAGGCCTTAGATAATCATAAAGCACTTTTACAATTGAGATGGGAGAAAAAAGCATTTTATGAACTTGCAAGACAATTAGATAATTCAAATAGAGATAAATGTTAATGAGCTATTGAACCCTCACTGGATTTGTGTTTACTCTCTAGTCACTCAGTGTTTATTGGGTCAATCACTCTATTCCTCTTTTTATTCTTCCTTTCTATAACTTTATTCTTCATCTAACCAATCAACAATTATAGAATACAGTCATACCAAAAATCATGAGGTCTTTAATTTAGGTTGTAATGGGGCCAAGGTAAAGGTAAGGATATATTTATAAGGCTAAGTGAGCTAATAATTGAATCCTTAATTAGACTAAGATCTCACCTAACATACATACTTAGTAAAACAAAACTTCTTTACCTATTTTCCCATATTTTTCCCACTTTTGGATGTTACATGCTCATGTTTCAACTTTTGTTCTTATTCCATGTGCATTGCCTTTATTTTTGCATTTGGGGAATTCTTTTGTATCCCCTTTTTTTAAATACTGAAATTTTTATTTATTTATTTATTTTTTTAATGCACATGGTAATTTAATCACTTTGATTTCTCATGAGCATGCTTCCCAAAAATTTCTTAGTTTGAGTTATTTTATTCTTTTCAACTCTTCTACCTTTTGTTTTTTATCATCCATGTTCCCAATAGGTTTCCCACATTTAAACTATTCATAATTTTCTATCTTAAGCTAACCAAGGATTCAACTTGGGATTTTATTTTGTTTTTTTGCTTAAGGCTAGTAGTGTGGCTAATAGAATAAAAGGGGATTTAAAGGCTCAAGGGATCTAACAAGGGTGATGTGAAAGGTAGGTTATTTTTGGGATAAGTGAGCTAAAATCAAATAATGGCCTCAATCACTCTTTTGGTATGTATCTATATTCTATATTCTATATTCTATAATTGGACATATAGATTAAAGCAAAGTAAAGAACATCAGAATATAAAAGAAGGGCGGAACACACAGGAATAAAAATTATGGTTTAAATGTAACCATACAATTAAGCTCAAAACTCACAGGCTATGTGTTCTCTAGCTCAAAAATCATTTATCACTTATGTATGTCATGCAGGTTTAGTTAAAAATTCCCAGTTAAAAATTCTCAATGTAAAACTTATATTGAATGGCTTTAAAGTTCTAGTGTTTCTCCTTGATGAAGTGTTGTTAACTAACATGTAATACATGTAATGCTAGGTGTGGGTTGTTTTGATTCTGTTAAAGTCTCTAGTTTACTTCCTTTTTCTTTTCAATTTATTCTGAGTTATCTTATGCTAAAAAGGGGTAAACTTATACTAATCAATCCACAATTTCTATAACTAATAAGTTAGAATTGCAACTAAACTAAATGG
>NC_029794.2:68831816-68836815 GCF_000816755.2 Arachis ipaensis | reverse complement strand
CTCAATCACTCTTTTGGTATGTATCTATATTCTATATTCTATATTCTATAATTGGACATATAGATTAAAGCAAAGTAAAGAACATCAGAATATAAAAGAAGGGCGGAACACACAGGAATAAAAATTATGGTTTAAATGTAACCATACAATTAAGCTCAAAACTCACAGGCTATGTGTTCTCTAGCTCAAAAATCATTTATCACTTATGTATGTCATGCAGGTTTAGTTAAAAATTCTCATTATTCTCAATGTAAAACTTATATTGAATGGCTTTAAAGTTCTAGTGTTTCTCCTTGATGAAGTGTTGTTAACTAACATGTAATGCTATATATACAAGGTGTGGGTTGTTTTAATTTTGTTAAAGTCTCTAGTTTACTTCCTTTTTCTTTTCAATCTATTCTGAGTTATCTTATGCTAAAAAGGGTAAACTATACTAATCAATCCACAATTTCTATAACTAATAAGTTAAAATTGCAACTAAGTGGCTAAAATATGAACTAAAAAAAATGCAAAATGCAAAAATAGAGTAAAAATACATAAACAGTAGCAATGTATAAATACTCAGAAAATAAAAATAAAAATGAAGAGAAAAATACAGAAAAATATCCAAAATAAAAGAAAAAAGAGTCTATAGTGGTTCACCAAGATAATACACCAGAGATGGCAACCTCCTCACACTTAAAATAAAACATCACCCCTGATGCTCACTCAAGCAGGGTGTGAAGGGGTGTCATCACTGGAAGGGATGGTAGCTGGTGTCTCTGTGGTGGCTGGCTGGGGGTCTGGTTGCTGTAGAGGAGGGGCTGTCTGAATGGGGATCTCAGGATCTGCAGCCTGGATCTGATGTGGGAACTCTGCCTGTGGTGCAGCCTGCTCGGTGTCTGCCTGCTCTGCCTCTCCCTGGGATGGTTGGGACGGTTGGCGGCGGTGGGTGGTGGCACGGTGGGGAGCAGTGGCGAAGGAGGAGGGAGAAAGAAAAAAGAGGAAGAAAGAAGGGGGAAGGAGGGAGGGTGGTAGGTGGCAGCGGCGTCTGGGTGGTCAGCGGCGTCTGGGTGGGGACGCGGTGGTGGCTGGGTGGTGGTGGTTGAGGGTTGGGGGAGAAGAGAGGGAGAAGAAGAGTTGGGGGGGTGTCGCGACTGATGGGGTTTCGCGTGACTGGGGGGTTATATTTTTGAATCCACACGGCCGCGTGGGGCACGCGGTCACATGGCTGGAGCGAAAAAGGTGGTTGACGCGATCGCGTGAATGACGCGATCGCGCAGAGGGCAAAAAGAGTGAATGATGGGATCGCATGGGGCATGCGATCGCGTCGCTGGAATTTGTGCTAAACACACGAATCCAGCGTCGTTTCAGCGCAACTCTCTGTCTCCTTGGGGGTGTTCGTGCAATCCATGCGACGCGGTCGCGTTGGATTGGTATTGTGCAAGTGACGCGATCGTGTGGGTCAATTGTGCGAAACGCACAATGGCCGCACGATTCTAGCCTAACTTTCTGGACGTTGGATATTTACGCCGATCTCCAGGTCACGCGGTCGCGTGGATGACGCGGTCGCGTGGGAAGTGTAGTTCGCCATTTGACGCGATCGCATGGGGCATGCGGTCGCGTCGTGCACCGCTTTTTTTTTATGCAGTATGCAGAATGGAACGCTTAATGTGAAGGCTATGCATGATTCCAGGTTCAATAAAATAAAAATAAAATTCAAAAACGAACAAAACGAAATAAAATTAAAATTGCAAAAGGAACGATCACACCATGGTGGGTTGTCTCCCACCTAGCACTTTTAGTTAAAGTCCTTAAGTTGGACATTGGAAGGGCTTCCCGTTATAGTGGTGATGCCAGGGCATTTTGGCCAGTTTTACTGACCTTTTCTTTACTGTTTTTAAGGTAGTTTCATATATTTTCTAAGAAAATAAGCTAGTTTGAGGTAGATATTCACTTACATCTTGATTCAAGCATACATTGTGCACTTTACATGATTTCATAAGAATTTTTCATGAATTATATGACAAATTAGAGAATGCATGTCTCATGATTTGGATTAGAACTTTGATGCACTTTATTGTTTGATTTCAGGACAAAGGAAGCAAGGAAGAACCACGTTAGCAGCCACGTTAGTCTAACTAACGTGACCACTAACGTGGAATGGGAGCTATCTTGCAACGTTAATGAGAAAAGTAATCGTCAATAACGCCCTCGAAGACATCATAACCCACGTTAAGAGTCACGTTAACTAAGTTACCGTGAACTCTAACGTGGAAGAAAGAAAATGGAGCCAACGTTAGTGACACTTACCTTTGTCACTAACGTTGGGGGGAACCACCAAGAGCCACCATGAGCAACGTTAACTCCCACATTAACTTAGTTAACGTGGAAGCTAACGTGGATAAAAGAGATGATGAGCCAACGTTAGTGATACTCACCTTTGTCACTAACGTTGGAGATGGCTAGCATGACTATGTTAGAAGCCACATTAACTTAGTTAACGTGGACTCTAACGTGGGAAATAGGGGCACATTGGAACGTTAGTGACAAAGGTAAGTGTCACTAACGTTCTCGAAGGATTGGCATTACTACGTTAGAAGCCATGTTAACCGAGTTAACGTGGACGCTAACGTAGGGACAAGGGAGGACTGTCCACGTTATTGGGAAAGGTAAGTCCCAATAACGTGTGCGAAGGACCAAGAGGCAACGTTAGTGGTCACGTTAGTGCCACTAATGTTGAAGTCAACGTGATCATATTTTGGTTAGGAACGTTACTGAAAAAGGTGATTGTCACTAACGTTCTCGAACCCACACTTTCACTTAACGTTGACACCACTAACATCCTAAGCCAAAGTCTCTGCCCACTTCACCTTTTCTCTCTGCAAGCAAAGCTAAGCCCAAGGAAAAGGATAACTGCTTCAAACTCAAGATCTAGAGGCCCATACCCAGGACTTGAAGAGCCAACTAGAAGATCAGAAGAGTAGGATATATAGGAGTAGCTTTGAATTAGTTTAGGGAGTTGGAAACTTTAGGGGGCCTTTGGCATAGAACTACTCTCTGTATTTTACTTTCTCTGCACTTCTAGTTTTACTTTCATCATGTATTCTCCATCTTTGTTTTCATCTTCCAGAGCTATGAACAACTAAACCCCTTTCATTGGGTTAGGGAGCTCTGTTGTAATTTGATGGATCAATATTAGTTTTTATTCTCCTTCTTCTATCTTTTCTCTTGAGTTTACTTAAAAGCTTTCGATCTTCATCCAATTGGATAGTTATCTTGGAAAAGAAGCTATTCATACTTGGATCTCTTCTAAACCTTGAAAGAGGAATGAAGAGATCATGCTAGAAATGCTTTCTCATGTTAGACCAAATTGGGTATGGATGGATATGTGATTGTAATCCCACCAACACCTGATTTGGGAAATGCATGTGGTATAATCAGTAACAATACTTCATCTCTTCTCATGAGCAATTGACCAAGGAATTGGCTATTGATCAAGATTTAAGAGATTGAATTACCAAAAAATTGGAATTCGATCACTTAAGATTGCCAAGGAGATCAATGAATGCATTGATTGAGGAAGAGATAAAAATAAACTTGATCCGGAGAATGCAACATCTCCTGAGCCCAATGAACTCCCATTTCTGATCTTACCCACTTTCTTTAATTTCTGCCATT
The DNA here is from genome assembly GCF_000816755.2 of Arachis ipaensis. Classification (NCBI taxonomy): domain Eukaryota; kingdom Viridiplantae; phylum Streptophyta; class Magnoliopsida; order Fabales; family Fabaceae; genus Arachis; species Arachis ipaensis. Next base: position 68,833,155 of record NC_029794.2, on the reverse strand, counting down.
TACTTTTATGAGCAATTACCCCATTCCCATTTAAGATTCTGTAATTTACTTTCCGCCATTTACATTCAGCTCTTTATTTCTAGCATTTACTGTTTCTGCTATTTACTTTCCCGCCATTTAATTTTCTGCAAATCTTAAATCAAATTCTGGTTCGCTCAACTAGAACATCCCTCTAATTAAATTTGCTTGATCAATCAATCTCTGTGGGATTCGACCTCACTCTATTGTGAGTTTTTACTTGACGACAAGTTCGATACACTTGCCGAAGAAAATTTGTTGAGAGACAAGTTTTGTGCGTATCAAGTTTATGGCGCCGTTGCCGGGGATTGATTTTGTATCAACAATTATTAAGTTGGAGGATCACTAGATTGAGCATTTTTTATTCTGTTGATTTAAATTTCTGTTTGAGCAATTTACTTTCGGTTTCAATTGTTTTTATTCCCATCCCTTTAACCCCTTTATTCCAGTTGTTTACACTCTGTTTTACTCACCCACTAACTGTTTGATATATTGCATCATTCACACTAACAGCATTTTTTTTAGAATAGTTTCTGGATCTATTTCCTTGCTTGCACCTTGTTGGTTGTATGACAGGGAGGAGAAGCGGGGCTTCAACTTCCTTTGATTCTGAACCAGAGAGGACCTTCCTTAGATTAAGGAGGGAAGCAGGAGGAAAAAAAGTAGTTGGTGCTGAGGAAGAGGAGGAATACTTTGAACCAAACATGGAAGAGAATATGGAAAACCATCATGAATAAGAAGCTCACAACCATGGCAGAGAAGGTCTAGCAAATCATGCTGGGCAAGAGAGAAGAGTTCTGGGTTCTTACATCAACCCAAACCCAGAAAACTGTGGGAGTAGCATCCAAAGGCCAACCATACATGCCAACAACTTTGAACTAAAGCCACAGCTCATCACCTTTGTTCAGAACAACTGTTCATTCGGAGGGAGTGTCCAAGAAGACCCCAATCAATATCTAACCACCTTCCTGAGGATATGTGACACTGTGAAGTCTAATGGTGTTCATCCTGACACCTATAGACTACTTTTGTTCCCTTCCTCACTCAAAGACAAAGCATCTAAATGGATGGAGTCCTTCCCAAAAGAAAGTTTGGCAACCTGGGAAGATGTGGTGAACAAATTCTTGGCAAGATTCTATCCTCCTCAACGGATTAACAGGCTGAGAGCTGAGGTGCAAACATTCAGGCAGCAGGATGGTGAGACTCTACATGAAGCATGGGAGAGGTTTAAGGACCTAACAAGGAGGTGTCCACCAGATATGTTCAATGAATGGGTGCAGCTGCACATTTTCTATGAAGGCCTTTCTTATGAATCAAAGAA
>NC_029794.2:68809504-68831040 GCF_000816755.2 Arachis ipaensis | reverse complement strand
AATCAACAAGATCAAGGCCAAGATCAGAGACGTCACAACCCCAACAATAATGCAGCTCACCAACAATTCACACAGAGAACATATCAACACCACCATGACAACACCTTTCCACATCCATATCAAAACCAAAATAACACTCCTCGTCCTTCTACCTCCAATCCTAACCTACCATCATCTGATGACAGACTCTCAAGGATTGAGAACCTGCTTGAAGGCATATGCAAAGAGATTCAAGACAATAAGGTGTTCAAGGAGGAAGTTCGAGCAAATTTTAAGAACCAGGGAGACACCATCAAGAGGTTGGAATCTCAAGTGGGGTATTTCTCTGAGCAGATTCCCAAACCTACAGATGGATTCCCAAGTGACACAGAGAAAAATCTGAGAGGTGAAACAAAGAAAGTAAAATGGAAAGATTGCAAGATGGTCACTACAAGTGATAAGAAGACTGAGGACAAGCCAAACAAGCCGCCAGAACAACCCGGAGATACCTCAGCAGAGAAGAAGGAAAAAGATCACCAAGAACCAAAAATCTCACAACAGGAGCTGCTGAGACTCTATGCACCCTTTCCCCAACTACTCAATGGTGCTATGGAGAAGAGAATATACTCAAGATTTCTTGACTTGTTTGCATCTCTGCATGTAAACATACCATTCATCAAGGACATCCAACAAATGCCTACATACATCAAGTATATGAAGGAACTGCTTCCCAGGAAAAGCTCACTCAAGGGAGGCCAAACTATAGTGATGAACAAGGAGTGCAGCGCCTTCATTCAACCAGAGTTGCCTACAAAAAGAAAGGACCCAGGGAGTTTCTACATTCCTTGTGCCATCGGAGAAACCATGTTTGATAAGGGACTCTGCGATTTGGGAGCAAGCATCAACTTAATGCCCTTATCCCTTATGAAGAGGCTGCAGATCAATGAGATAATGCCCACAGATGGAGTCATCAGGCTGGCTGATAAAACTCAAAAACAAGCAATAGGAGTGGTGGAAAATGTGTTGGTAAAGGTTGGGAAATACTTCCTCCCAACAGACTTTGTCATATTGGACATGGAAGAGAGTCACACTCACCCAATCATATTGGGAAGACCATTCCTAGCTACAGCCAGAGCACTCATAGATGTAGAGCGAGGGGAGCTAATTTTGAGGATCCATGATGAACAACTCAGCTTTAATATCTTCAAACTCTCACAAGAAACAGATCAAGAGAACAAGGAACCAAGGAAGAATCACAGTGAGATACTGAAGGAATAAACAAGCACTGAAGCACAACCAGCACATCTGGGAACTCCCTTGATTGATGAACAAGGCAAACAGCAATTGCCACAGCTCAAAAAAATCAGAAGGAACCCAAACCACCAGAATCATATGAGACTAGTAACCACATTTTCTTAGAGGAGGAGGTCACAAAGAGTAAGACAACATCACAAGGAACAAAGAAGAAGGTACCAAGGAGGTGGAGGAACAAGAAGATCCCTACCGAGGACCTCTCTCGAGGGGATAAAGTGATCTCAGCTTACTTCCTAGATATCCCCCCTGATCTCCCCACTATACCATCTCAGTTACCTAAGGTCTTCACTATCAACAGAATTCTCTCCTTGGAACATGTAGAGATCATTGATACAACCAATGGATATAGGTCCACAGCAAGAGGGAAGGACTTGAAGCATTATCAACCTCCCTGATGAAGGAGAAACGTCAAGCTAGTGACGCTAAAGAAGCGCTTCATGGGAGGCAACCCATGTTTTATATGTTTTTAGAAAATAGTGAATAAATCAATGTTTATGAATTTCAACCCAAACTTGACAAACACTTGGTGAAATCCTTATTAGGCAGTATATAGTGAAGAATAAGTTTGGTGTTCAAGACATGCCAAGAAAGCATGAATGCAATTCAGAGCATGCTAGTCTTGGAGCCTTGAACAAAACTTTTTCATCACAGTGCTACAAACTAAGTTTGGTGTCACCCAAGGTGCCACCAATGTGCATATAATGAAACACAGTTAGTTAGTTAGTTGGTGTTCATGAATAAATAATCTAGTTCTTTTTCTTTATTATTCTAGCCATAAAATTTCTCAATGATATTAACTTTTCTTATTTTATTTTATAGGAAAAGGGAAAGGAGCATTAAAGGGGATTGATTGGACAATTAAATGAGGAAGGTTCGGACACCACAAAAGGAGGGTACAACACACGTTCCCCAAGGGGGGATGCATCGGAAAATGTTGCCATGCAACATTGAAGGAACGAGACCCTTGAAGACCGAACCAATCTCCCTCATAAAGATGAGGATCCTTGTGCTTATTTCATACAAAACCCCATCCGTTCATCATACACCAACCCCATCAATCCACACCTTTCATCTCCTCCTCACTTCCCTATATAAGTGAATCCTAGTCCGTACTTCCCCTTCACACCCAAAGTGATATTCCTCACACTTCACACCTTTGGCATCCAAATTCCTTCATCACACCTTGTCCTAACCAACCAAATTCCTCATCTATCCGTACCTTCCACTCTCTTCACACAGCAACTCAAATTCATGGCAGCATCAAGCTCCAAGAGGCAAAAGAGGAAGGAACTAATGGAGAGCATCCCTTTTGATGAGAAGAGATTCAAAACTGCGTTCCATGAGCTCGAATTTGAACGGATAAAGCTCAAGAAGATATTGCCTGAGTTAACATTCCAAATTGACGAGGATGAGTGCCCACAGATTCGAGAGAAAATTGAACAGAGAGGGTGGCAAAGGCTCACGAACCTAGAAGGGAAGATCAATGCAAACCTCATCAAAGAGTTCTATGCAAATGTGGTTAGAGAAGATAAAACCAAAGCCCCAACCTTCAAAAGCTATGTAAGAGGAAAAGAGGTGGACTTCAGTCCAAATGCTATAACAAGAGCCCTTCAGCTGAAATCACCACATTTTGATGAGCTTAGTTATCATGCAAGGATAAGTAAGAGCCCTGACAATGATGAACTCAAAGAAATAGTGACTGACATATGTGTCATAGGAGCTGACTGGGAAAGGTATGCAGATAAGAGATCCCGGTTCATCAAGAGGGGAGACCGTAGCCTGGAAGCCAAGGGATGGTTTGAACTGGTGAGGAGGTCTATCCTCCCAGCCGTAAATAATTCAGAGGTCAATATTAATCGAACGACTATGGTACATTGCCTAGTACAGGGTGGAGAAATTAATGTGCATGAACTCATAGCTGAGGGCATTCAAGAGTCAGCTGAGAAGGTTGATTCGGGTGCCAGGCTTTGGTACCCCAGCACCATTCTCAGATTGTGCACAAAAGCCAAGGTAGTCTTCGAGGATAGCAATCTAGACTGGGTGAACCCTGGGAGGCTAGTTACACTCTAGCGTCTGATCTATACTACGCCCGCCCAACAACAAAGAAGACCTCAAATAGGAAAGCGAAAACCAAAAGAAGGAGCCCATCAAGAAGAGTCTTATCAGGAAGAATATCAACAAGAAGAACAGCATGACCCAACCAACTTGAATCTGAATCATCTTCTAAGAACCCTTGAAGACTTGGGGATAAGACATATGGAAGGACAAGAGCAAATACTAAACCTTCAGTCCAACTAGATGAGCCAACAAGAAGAGTGGCAGAAACAACAAATGGAGCAGCAACAGGAACACTACTCCCAGCTCACTCAAGCCATCAACCAAGTGAATGAAAGGCAAGAGCGTCAAGATAAGTGCTTGCAAGAACTAAACCAGCGACAGCTAGCTCAGATGAAAGCATTCAACGAGTTCAGTGTACTTAATGAAGGACGGCAACTACATAGGGAGGAGTTCAACGTAAACACTCAAGCCAAGTTGAACTACATGTCTAGTCATATGCATCATCTACACTATGCCATCCCTACATATGATGAGGTCCAAAAAGATTTTGTAGAACAAGAAGAAGGGAAGGTGAAACAGCAGAAGAAAACATTAAAGAAGAATATGGAAGATGCTGGCTTCTGGAAGAAGTTGATTGGAAAAGGCAAAGGAGGTGGGAGCTCAAGCGCAACAAGTAAACACAAAGAGGACGAGCAAGAGGAAGAGCATGGGCAACCTCATGAGTAAAAGGTGGTGGAGTTCCCTCTTTGTTCCATCTTTTTCAAGCATTAAATAAGGAAGATCTTGTATGAAATAGAACATGCTTCCATGTTAGTTTGAACCCTTTTAAATTCTGTCTTTTAAGTTTTTCATTGCTTAGGTCTAGGATTGCTAGCCTAAATGTCACTGCATCCTTACTTTGCTTACTTGTATGCTTGTCTCCTTTTTAATAAAAAAGAGAATGTGTTTTATAAAATACCAGAGTGGAGTTCATACTATGGAGTAAGTTCCTAAGTTTGTGGTGTAGTCATAAGTTAGCTAAGTTGGTTCACCAACAAGGTGGGAAGACAACTATCTGTCCTAAATCATATGCTTTGAACACACCCCATGAGACTAGCTAAATAACATGATCCTAATAAAAAAAAAGGGAAAGAAACAATTAAAGTAAAGAATAAAAGAAAAATAGCAAGAAAAGAGGCTGAGCACCAAGGGTTTGAGTTTTGAGGGATGTGTCTGTGGTGTTCTTGTACCAAGGATCTGCTTGGATTACTAAGCTCTCAGGGGTGCTTTATCACCTGGTAACTTGGATTAACTAACCCGGGATTATCAGCTGAAAGTCCACTATCAAGAGAAATCTTTGCTACAGAACATTTAGTAGCCCAAAGAGGTGCTGGACACCAAGACCTCAAGGAAAGAAAATAAACAAACTATGTGCCTGTGGTGTGTATGTATGGGGGAGAGACTTGAGGAAGTAAGTCCTTAGGGGTGCTTCAACACCTAGCACCTTGAACCAACTGGTTCGGGAGTGTTGGCTGAAAGCTTATTTTAAAGAGTTGCCCCCTTACAGAGCACTTAGCCTAAATAAGCCCTAAATGACAACAAAAGGATCAATGAATAAAAGTCTCATGGGATGCAAGCAAAGTGAGTATTCTAGGACATGATAAAGGTCTGAAAGCCAGTGAAGGAATGAACCTAAGTTGCTATGCATGAAACCACCATAAAACCAGTGACTTGACTTCCACAAGAATGACTCATTTTCTCTTGGCATTCCATTCATCATTCTCTTGTTCCAGTACTTGCGTAGGGACAAGCAAGCTTTAAGTTTGGTGTTGTGATGCCAGGGCATTTTGGCCAGTTTCACTGACCTTTTCTTTACTGTTTTTAAGGTAGTTTCATGCATTTTCTTAGAAAATAAGCTAGTTTTGGGTAGATATTCACTTACATCTTGATTCAAGCATACATTGTGCACTTTACATGATTTCATGAGAATTTTGCATGAATTATATGACAAATTAGAGGATGCTTGTCTCATGATTTGGATTAGAACTTTGATGCAATTTATTGTTTGATTTCAGGACAAAGGAAGCAAGGAAGAACCACATTAGCAGCCACGTTAGTCTAACTAACGTGACCACTAACGTGGAATGGGAGCTATCTTGCAACATTAATGAGAAAAGTAATCGCCAATAACATCCTCGAAGCCATCATAACCCACGTTAAGAGTCACATTAACTAAGTTAACGTGAACTCTAACGTGGAAGAAAGAAAATAGAGCCAACGTTAGTGACACTTACCTTTGTCACTAACGTTGGACCAAGCTCATAAGTGGCCACGTTAAGAGCCACGTTAACTTAGTTAACGTGGACTCTAACGTTAAGAAGCAAAAGAGAAGCCAACGTTAGTGACATTCACCTTTGTCACTAACGTTGGCCAAGCCTCCATAAGCCACGTTAACTTAGTTAACTCCCACGTTAACTTAGTTAACGTGGAAGCTAACGTGGAGAGAGCAATTGATAGCGAACGTTAGTGACACTTACCTTTGTCACTAACGTTGGGGTGAACCACCAAGAGCCACCATGAGCAACGTTAACTCCCACGTTAACTTAGTTAACGTGGAAGCTAATGTGGATAAAGAGATGATGAGCCAACGTTAGTGACACTCACCTTTTTCACTAACATTGGAGATGGCTAGCATGACTACGTTAGAAGCCACGTTAACTTAGTTAACATGGACTCTAACGTGGGAAATAGGGGCACATTGGAACGTTAGTGACAAAGGTAAGTGTCACTAACGTTCTCGAAGGATTGGCATTACTACGTTAGAAGCCACGTTAACCGAGTTAACATGGACGCTAACGTAGGGACAAGGGAGGACTGTCCACGTTATTGGGAAAGGTAAGTCCTAATAACGTGTGCGAAGGACCATGAGGCAACGTTAGTGGTCACGTTAGTGCCACTAACGTTGAAGTCAACGTGATCATATTTTGGTTAGGAACGTTAGTGAAAAAGGTGATTGTCACTAACGTTCTCGAACCCACACTTTCACTTAACGTTGACACCACTAACGTCCTAAGCCAAAGTCTCTGCCCACTTCACCTTTTCTCTTTGAAAGCAAAGCTAAGCCCAAGGAAAAGGATAACTGCTTCAAACTCAAGATCCAGAGGCCCATACCCAGGACTTGAAGAGCCAACTAGAAGATTAGAAGAGTAGGATATATAGGAGTAGCTTTGAATTAGTTTAGGGAGTTGGAAACTTTAGGGGGCCTTTGGCATAGAACTACTCTCTGTATTTTACTTTCTCTGCACTTCTAGTTTTACTTTCATCATGTATTCTCCATCTTTATTTTCATCTTCCAGAGCTATGAATAACTAAACCCCTTTCATTGGGTTAGGGAGCTCTGTTGTAATTTGATGGATCAATATTAGTTTTCATTCTCCTTCTTCTATCTTTTCTCTTGATTTTACTTGAAAGCTTTCGATCTTCATTCAATTGGATAGTTATCTTGGAAAAGAAGCAATTCATACTTGGATCTCTTCTGAACCTTGAAAGAGGAATGAAGAGATCTTGCTATAAATGCTTTCTCATGCTGGACCAAATTGGGTATGGATGGATATGTGACTGTAATCCCACCAACACCTGATTTGGGAAATGCATGTGGTATAATCAGTGACCATACTTCATCTCTTCTCATGAGAAATTGACCAAGGAATTGGCTATTGATCAAGATTTGAGAGATTGAATTACCAAGAAATTGGAATTCGATCACTTAAGATTGCCAAGGAGATCAATGAATGCATTGATTGAGGAAGAGATGAAAATGAACTTGATCCGGAGAATGCAACATCTCCTGAGCCCAATGAACTCCCATTTCTGATCTTACCCATTCTCTTTAATTTCTGCCATTTACTTTTATGATCAATTACCCCATTCCCATTTAAGATTCTGCAATTTACTTTCCGCCATTTACATTCAGCTCTTTATTTCTAGCATTTACTGTTTCTGCTATTTAATTTCCCGCCATTTAATTTTCTGCAAATCTCAAATCAAATTCTGGTTCGCTCAACTAGAACATCCCTCTAATTCAAGTTGCTTGATCAATCAATCTCTGTGGGATTCGACCTCACTCTATTGTGAGTTTTTACTTGACGACAAGTTCGGTACACTTGCCGAAGAAAATTTGTTGAGAGACAAGTTTTGTGCGTATCAGGTGGCTTGTGTTTAAATTCATCCAGAAATCTCCACCAATGCTTGGAATGCCAATAGCCTCCGGGGTCCCAAACTAGGCATGTAAAGCTTCTGAACAGCTTCAAACAGATTGTTAGGTTCCCGGGGTGACGAATGTCAGAATAGATTCCAAGATCCCAAGCCTTGTTTTTAGATCCGCCTCCGTCTTGATCTACATGTTTCCATCCGGGTGGTTTAGAAAGTAGATTCTCACCATGGTAACCAAACGTTTTCCATGATCCATTCGATTGAACATGATACCAATCCGTGCACTTCAAGTTGAAGCGAGGAACCTTATTGAACCTTGTGCACCAGCTCTGAGCACGAGCCATTTCCCTCTTACTCTTAAAGCCGCAGAGAGCTCTAAGCTGGCCATCTGTTTCATGTAAACCATATTCAAGTGAATAAGTAAAGTTAAAGGTTAAGGATTGTACCCACTTGAAGCTTATATTAGGCGGTAATGGCCTTGGGGTAGGTGTTTCTGGTGGTTCTGTAAGTTCTTCTCCCTTGTCAAAGTCTTAAATATCTTCCTCATCACTTGAGTCATAGATTGGAGGTTGAGAGAAATCTACCTCTGCATCATCTTCGTATTCAATTGGGGAAGATTCTTCGATCTTAGAGAATTCACTTGTGGATGCAAGTTCATCACTAAGAGAGCTAGACTTGTGACTATCATCATCAAGGGAATTTGTGTCCTGGGTTATTCCGTCTAGTTCTTCATAAACGACTTGCCTTGGGGATTGTGCAATATCCTCTTTAGCATCAACTGTAACATCGTTGACGGAGTTCTCCTTAGCTCTGGATTCCCATGGAGATTCAACGTCTCCTAGATCTTCAATCAACTCTTCTTCTTGTACAATGATAGCTTCTTCTACTTGTTCTAGTACGAATTCATTCCCTGTCTTGTCCACTGGAGTTTCTAGTGTCTCCTTCATGCTGCACTCTTCATTAGATTGTCCACATGGGGCTGTGGTTGGTCCTTGAATGTTCGCGCGTCTAGAAGCTAATTGAATTACTGCTTGCTCCAGTTGTCAAATGGTTGTTTGAAGTTTATTTACTGTTGCCTTGAGGCGAACCTCTGATTCTCTGGGTGATGGATTTGGATATGAAACATAAGGAAGTGGTGGTGCTTGGGAGTGATTAGATTGGAACTGGGGTAAGAAAGGATCATATGGTGGCGAATGGTGAAGAGAAGCTTGTGAGTGTGGTGGTTCGAGGTTATGTTGAGAGGATGGTCTATAGGCACGGGATGGGGCTTGTTGGTAGTCACAAGGTTGTCCACCATATCTATCAACTGGGGATGCATTGTAGAATGGTCGTTGTCCATGATATCTTGGAGGGTGTTGTTGCCTGAAGGGTTGATTAGATCCTCTTGGCTCCATCCATCCTTGATTGGTCTGACCTTGATGCATATTTCTGCTGTAACTTCTATTTCCTTCAACAAAAAATAAAATTAAAAAGGAAAAACAAAAATAAATAAACAAGCAAAAGAAAAATATTTACAATAACCAATAATAAGGCACACGTTTGCAATTCCCCGGCAACGGCGCCATTTTGACGAACAAGATTATTGCCAGTAAAGAATGTCATAAAAACAGTCGCGTTGTAGATATAGTTTCTAAACCAACAAAAATCCCTTTCGTGCAAACGTTTTGGTTGTCACAAGTAACAAACCCCTTAAAATTGATAACCGAGTATTTAACCTCGGGTCGTCTTCTCAAGGAACTGCAGGGAAGTATGTTCTTATTATTGGTTTTGAAGATTGTAAAATTGGGGTTTCAAGAATAAGGAACAAGTAATTTAATGACAAGTAAATTAAATGGCAATTGAAAATAGATAAATACTGTAAAGCAAACTCTTGGTAAGGTATGAGAAATTAGAGGTCCTATCCTAGCTATCCTTATCAATGATGAATGGTTGAATCCTAATTCCACTTTGTTAACCTTTACTAAGATAAAGGAAGGTCAAGGGATTAATTAGTTTGATCTTTGAATCCTATTTATTTCCTAAGAAAAGATTGGGATTATGGAAGTTCAATTCAATTAACAAAGATAACAATTATCAATTATGCTGTTGAATTGGATAACTCCTGAGTTACTGATTTCTTAACCAAGACCAAAAGGGGAAAAATAAATCTACTTGGAATAAAAATGTCTTCAGAGTAAAAGTAACAATAGCATGAATAAGAGTAATCAATATTAAACTGAAATACCTCAAATAACATTAATAAAAGAGTAATCTGTAACATGAAAGGATTCATAAAGTAGCTTGCAAAAGTAAATAAAAGGAATATTGAACCTTATCAAAGAGATAATCCTGAAAGTGAATAATAATCCTAAAGAGAGAGAGAGAACCTCTCTCAAAACTAAATCTAATTCATGGAAAGTGGAAATTGGCGAGCTCTCCCTGAATGAATGCATTCCCTCACTTCATGACCTCTGGTCTATGCCTTCTGGACTTGGATTTGGGCCAAAAAGGGGTTCAGAAATTGCTGGGAGCGTTTTCTGCAATTTCTGGTGCGTGGCCTCTGTCACGCGTCCACGTGGGTGACGCAGTCGCGTCGTTCGGAGCTTTTCCTTGCCACGTGGTCGCGTCAGTCATGCGACAGCGTCATATTCGTTCTGCTTAAGGTGTGCGGTCGCGTTAGTCATGCGGCCGCGTCGCTGTTGATTCGCGCTTGGCACGCGATCGCGTGGATGCCAGTTTCTTCAGAACTCCGTTTTGCACTTTCCTTCCAATTTTGTATGTTTCCTTTCCATCCTTTGAGTCATTCCTGCCTTAGAAGATCTGAAACTACTCAACACACTAATCACGGCATCGAATGGAAATAAAGGTAATTAAAATAATTAATTTAAAAGCATAGGAAACATGTTTTTCACATACATCACATAATAAGGAAGGAAAAGTAAAACCATGCAATTAATATGAATAAATGGGTAAAGAGTTGAATAAATCACTCAAATTAAGCACAAATATATCATAAAATATGGGTTTATCAATCCCATATCTTATTTTCGCACCCGTCTTCAAGTTGGTTATTATGATTCTTCCATCCGGGTGGTTGACACGTAGAATTCTCTTTAGCAAGCCAAGTTCTCTTCCTAGATCCACACAAGGTTGCATTCCTCCAATCATGGTCCTTATGCCTTGTAGCTTTGACCCTAATGAGCGTAATTCCAAACTTCCAACCACTACACAACTCCCTCTTACCATTGATTCTGCAAAGAGCTCTAAGTTGCCCATCCGTTTCAATCAACCCATATTCAAGTGAGAAAGTGAATCTTAGGGATAAGAATTTTACCCACTTGAATGTTGGGTTGGATGGTGACTTAGGGAGGAAGACTTCTCCACACTTAGACAATGCGAGGTCTATTCCCTTAGGCTCTTCCTTAGTTATTTCCACCCCTTGACAACTTCTTTCAATTTCTTCTTGCTTGTCAACTTCTTCAACAAGGATACCAATATCACTTGGTATGGAGTTGTCTTCAATAACATCAATTTCACACCGAATGGGAGAGGATTCAACTTTTGATAGGAATTTGTTGATGATTGACTCCATCTCTTGATCAACCTCTTCATATTCTTCTATTTTGATACGTTCCGGAGGTGGTTGAGACTCCCATGGTGGCTCCACATCTCCCAAATTTTCAACCATGTCTTCCTTTTCTTCAATAATTGTAGGTTCCTCTAATTGTTCCAACACAAAACACAACTCCTCCTTCTCCACCGACTTTTCCAATCTCTTCTTCATACTTTGCTCTTCTTTTGGTCTTTCACCCGTGGTCACGGAAGTACCTTGAGTGTTCAAACATTGGTAGGCTAAAGTATGCACTACCTTGGTCAAGTTGGTCACAAACTCTATGGTATTCCTTTGCATATCCGCTTGCCCTTGAAGTAGCAAGGTAAGAGGATCATCTATTGGAGCTTGGGGTGGATAAGAGGCTTCATCATTTTGGCGAAAAGGTTCATAGTAGGAAGATGGTTCTACTTGAGAATGGTATGGAGATGGTGAGTGTTGAGGTGGTTCATGGTAGTAATCATGATAAAGTTGTGGTGGTTCTAAAGGTTCTTGCTCATAGTGGTCACAAGGATATGGTATAGGTGATTGGTCATATGGTGGATATGGGTCATAGGGAGGTGTTTGGTATGGAAAAGCTTGTGAGTATGGTTGAGGTTCATGTTGAGGATAGGAGTCATAGGCATATGACGGTGGTAATTGATTTTCACAAAAAGAGTCACCATAGCCATTGAATTGACATGCATTAGGATGATGATTGTACTTATGAGTATCCGGACGTTGTTGCCAATAGGAGTGATCAATTCCTTGAGGCTCCTCCCATCTTTGTTGGTTCCATCCTTGACACATGTGGTCATTGAAGTTCGCATTTCCTTCAACACAATTAGAACCAAACTCATAGCCAAAAGAGTAAGAATTTATAGTGGAAGCAAAAGAACAAACTAACTAAGTCCTATGGCAACGGTGCCATTTTGATGAATGGTTTTTTATATGTTTAGAATTTCACAAATAAAATCTTGTTGCAAGTATAGTCTGTAAACCAACAAAGAGTCCTTTCATACAAAAATTTTGTTTGTCACAAGTACAAACCCCAAATTATTCTAATAACCGATGTATTTAAACCTCGGGTCGTCTCTCAAAGGAATTGCAGGGTAGTGTTCTTGTTATTGGCTATAGACATGTATATTTTGGGGTTTTGGATAAGAAACAAGAGAAGTAAATGGCAATGGAAATCAAATGACAAAAAGGTCTTGGCAAGGTTTGGTGGTCAAGGGTCTCTATCCTTATTACTAACCACAATATGATAATTGCAAGGATCAATCCCACTAAGTCATCCTCTAACAAGTAGAAGAAAGTCAAACGAGCTATATCAATCCAAGTCCATAAGTCCTAGCTATTCACTAATTAAATCAATGAGAGCTAGAGTCAATGGCTACCAACTATCAATCACATGGACATTAGTAACTCAAGAATTCCTAAGTTACCTTCCCAAGCCAAGAACACAAAGTTCTACTCTAACACCCTCTCAAGCATTTTGACAAACACTTGGAAGGTATAAAAGGGAAGCATAGTAAATTGACAACAAGAATAAAATCTAACATCAATTATTGCAAAAAATTAACAACAACAATCAAAAAGAACATTATTGACATGAATTACATCAAATTGAATTGAAAGGAAATAGAAGAAACAAGAATAGATCAACAACAAAGTATAGAAACAAAGTAGAGGAAATTACAACAAAAGAATAGAAGAACAAGATGTAACAACAAAGAATTGAAAGGTAGAAGTAGATGAAAGCATGAATTAAAACCTAGATCTAAGCTTATTATCCTAAACCTAATCCTAATCCTAGAGAAAAGTGAGAGCTTCTCTCTCTAAAACTAACCAAAAGCATTCACTAACTAAAACTATGTGTAAAGTGATGGAATCCCCCTTTTGCTCTTCAATCCTTGGTCCTTTTAAGTGTTTTGGTGCCAAAGTTGGTTTAGATTGGGCCCCACAGCTTCTCAGAATTTGCTGGGCACGTTTTCACTTTAAAATCACGTGCGGGCACCGACGCATATGCGTACAGCATGTGTGCGCATCCTTTGAAGTTTTGTGATCCACGCGTGCGCGTACATTGCGCGTGCACGTCCATGAGCTCATCCAATTCTTTAGCTTTTCCATGTGTTCTCCACTTTGTATGCTTTCCTCTTCACTCCTTTAATCCATTCCTAGCCTTTTCAACCTGAAATCACTTAACAAACCAATCAAGGCATCTAGTGGAATCAAAGGTGAATCAAAATTAGCTAATTCAAGGTCTAAAAAGCATGTTTTCACACCTAAGCACAAATTAAGGGAGAATCACAAAACCATGCTATTTCATTGAATAAATGTGAGGAAATGTTGATAAAATACTCTAAATTCGCACAAGATAAACCCTAAAAATAGGGTTTATTAGGAAGTCCATGGAATTTGCAGTTTTGCTATAGAAGAGAGACTAACTGGGGCTTAAGCTCAAAATTGTTAGCTCCAATGGCAAGTACAGAAATACTTCTGCCATAAAAGTTAGAGGTAGGCATGATGAAGTCACCAAGAACCTTTTTGGGCTCCTCTTGAGGTTTGGCCATGTCCTCTATTTCTTGTTCAAAACTTTTTGAAAGGTCTCTTCGGGAGTGTTGTGCTTTAGCTTGTTGTAAACACCTCCTTAGAGTGTTCTCAGGTTGAGGATCAGGAGTCAAGAGGGGTTCTTTATCCCTGTTCCTGGTCATAAATAAGAAAAGAAAAGAAAGAAAAGAAGAAAGCTTTTTGTACCACTTGGACAAAAGAGCTTCCAGTGAGATGTGAAGAAAGAAGAGAGAAATAAAGGAGAGGATGGAAGATGAGAAAGAAGAATACAGAGGGGGAAGAAGAAGAATTATATGAGTAGAGTTAAGAAGAGAAGTATAAATAGAAAAAGTAAATAAGAATTAAAATATTTTTTTATTTTATTTATTTATTATTTTCAAAAATTAAAGTTAAAAAGTTTAAAAAAGAATTTAAAATTTAAATGTTAAATTTTCAAAAATAGAAGAGAGAGAAGAATGAGAAGTTTTCGAAAATTAAGTGAGAGGAGAGTTAGTTAGGTAGTTTTGAAAAAAGAAGAGAGATAAGAGAAGTGGAATTTTCGAAAATTAAGAAGAGATGAGAGTTAGTTAGGTAGTTTTGAAAAAGAGGAGAGAGAAGAAAGAGAAGTAGTTTTCGAAAATTAAGAAAGAGATAAGAGTTAGTTAGGAGGTTTTGAAAAGGAAGAGAGAAGATAAGATATTAATTAAGAAAAGATTTTAATTTAAAATAAGATAAGAGATAAGATAAAAAAAGATTTGAAATTAAAAATTGAAATTAGAAAAAGATAAGATAAGTAATTTAATTTTGAAAAAGATTTGATTTTTAAAATTTGAAATTTGAAAAAGATAAGATTTTTAATTATGAAATTTGAAATTTGAATTCTTAAAATTTGAAAATTGAAAAAGATAAGATAAGATTTTTGAAAAATATAAGATTTTTGAAAAAGATGATATTTTTAATTTTGAAAAGATTTGATTTTTGAAAACTTGAAGACTAAGATAAGATAAGATAAAAATTTGAAATCAAAATCTGAATTTTTAATTAAAAATTTTGAAAATTATGTTAAAATTAAGTTAGAGGAGATATTTTTTTATTTTTGAATTTAATGATGAAAGAGAAAAACAAGTAAAAGACAAAAAACTTAAAAATTTTTAGATCTAATGCTCCTTATTTTTGAAAATTTTTGGAGGGAAACACAAAGGAATACCAAACTTAAAAATTTTAAAATCAAAACACCAAAAAGTCTCAAGAACACTTTGAAGACTCACAAGAACACAAAGAACAAAACTCAAAGACTCAAAGAGCACAAGAACATAAAAAGAACACCAAACCTTAAACTTTTAGAAAACTAAAAAGAAATTTTTGAAAAACAAAAGAAAAATAACAAGAAAACACCAAACTTAAAAACTTGACACAAGATTTAAACAAAGAAAAATTATTTTTGAAAACTTTTTGAAAGAAAGACTCAAAAGGGATGAAAAACTCAACAAGAACAAGAACACAAGACTCAAACCAAAAACAAAAATTAAACAAAGAAAAGAAAAATATTTTTGAAAAGCTTTTTGATTTTTTTTTCAAAAATTTTAAGAAGAAAAAGATAAAAATAAAACACTCAACAAGAACACAAACAAAAGGACTCAAACAAAATTAAAGATCAAACAAAGGAAAGAAAAATATTTTTGAAAGAGTTTTTAAAAATTTTTGAAAAAAATAGAGAAGAAGAAAATAAAACTTAAAAGACTCAAATAAAATAAATTACCTGATCTAGGGAGCAAGACAATCTGTCAGTTTGTCCAAACTCGAACAATCCCCGGCAAACAGTGCCAAGAACTTGGTGGCACGAATCTCCACACCTTCGTACTGTTGTACCAGCAAGTGCACTGGGTTGTCCAACTAATAACTGAACGAGTTAGGGTCGATCCCACGAGGATTGTAGTTTGAAGCAAGCTATGGTTATCTTGCAGGTCTTAGTCAGGCAGATCAGAAGTTTGTTGAATTAAAAGATGGAATTACAATGTTTAATAATAGGGTGCTAATACTTTAGAGATAGAGTTGAGGATTTGAGTTGCGTTGCCTTTCTGAATTAACTTCATTATTACTGCTCTCTTTGCTTGTGAGTGATTTCTTCAATGGCAGGTCGTATGTGATTGACACTGGTTTGAGCAGCTACCGATACTCTTCCAGATCTGAATCCCAGGTTTAGTGCGGATCCATTCTGATTGAGGGTGAAGCTCGTACAGTTCATTCTCCTTAATGATTCTACTCAAAATGCCACAGACAGGGTCAGATCTTTCGGATCAGAGAATGATGCACCTTGGGTTCTAGCCTCTACCACAAAGACCCTAATCTCCCCGGAAATCGGCTGAACTAATGTCTTGAGAAGTCCCCAACGAAGTCGTGGATTAGTCATCTGAGAGATGTATATTCAAGCTGGTGGTTCATCATTGTCCGATGAAAGATGCACTCTGAACCCATGTAGAATGTGATAACCTTGTGCCAGTTCAACGCATTCATATTGATGAAAAACGAATATACATCTTAGAATTAATCAAACACGGATCGAAGAGAAACAGTAATAATTTTATTAATTCATAAGACTCAGTAGGGCTCTTCCCCTCAACCTAAGAGGTTTAGAAACTCATTCTAAAAAGAAAATACAATAGTAAATGTGTATGATGGGCGAAGATGGTGATTAAAAGGTCTGAATTACATAAATATAATCCCTTAAATACAAAACAAATGACTAGTATGGGTAAAACAGTCTATCTAGTGCTAAAATATACTTCTGGGGCCCACTTGGTGAGTGTTTGGGCTGAGCTTTGATGAGATTCACGTGCCATGACGTCTCTGGGTGTCGAACGCCAGCTAGGGGGTCTTCTTTGGGCGTTTGTACATTGGTCTCTACTCTTTTGGGCGCTGGACGCTTGGAAGGGGGGCAAGAAGCTGGCGTTGGACGCCAGTTTTGGACCTTCTAATCCGAAGCAAAGTATAGACTATTATATATTGATGAAAAGCTCCGGAAGTCAGATTTCCATAGCTATTGAGAGAGCTCCATTTTGACTTCTGTAACTCAGATCCGGACAGCTTCTGCAGTGCTTTCTCTGTCTCTGAATCAAACTTTTGCTCCAGCTCCTCAATTTCAGCCAGAAAATACCTGAAATTGTCCAAAAACACATAAACTCATAGTAGAATCCAAAAATGTGAATTTAACACTAAAACCTATAAAAACTTAGTAACAACTAAATAAAAACTACTAAAAGCTATATGAAAACGATGCCAAAAAGCGTATAAAATATCCGCTCATCAAAAGCACAAAAAAAAGCTATGTTCAAGAATCAAGAAGAGATAAAATAGGAGAATCAATAATATCACCCGGATTATTTTTCCAAGAGATGTCAATATTTCTGAACTTCAAAGGAAAGTGAGATGCCGAAACTGTTCAGAAGTAAAGAGCTGTTAGCCCCGCTTATCATTTGGAACTGGGCTTCATTGAAAAACTTTAAGACATATTATATCACTCTCTTATTTTTAGTCCTACTTGTTTTTGGTTGCTTGAGGACAAGCAACAGTTTAAGTTTGGTGTTCTAATGAGCGGATATTTTATATGCTTTTTTATGTAATTTTCTTAGTGTTTTCAGTAAGTTTTGATGAGTTTTATTATGTTTTAGTAGGTTTTTATGCAAAATTCACTTTTTGGATGCTACTTTAAGCTTTTATATTTTCTTATGATTTTAGGTGAAACTTGACAAGTTTTGGCAAAACTCTAATACAGAGGCAAGGAAAGCATAGCAGATGCTGTCAGAATCTGACCTCCGTGTATTCAAACAAGCATTTATGGAGCTACAGAGGTCCAAATGATGAGTTCTTAATGGAATTGGAAATCTAACTTCTAGAGCTTTCCAGCAATATATAATGGTTTATACTTTTCTTCAGATTGGACTGCCCAAATTGATGCCCAAACTACTCCTTTTCTGGAGTTCAACTCCCCAAAGGGACTCAAGCCAATGTTGAACGCCCCAAAGGGACTCAATCTAGCGTTCAAGACCCCAAGGGGAGCAAGGAAGCAGCATGGACACTCCCTAGTGGGCGTCCAACGCCCATTCCTTCAAGTTAGAAGCCAAGCTCACCCCAAACACTCACCAAGTGGGCCTAGAAGTGGATTTTCGCATCATTTTACTTAGTTTACTTCATTTTTGTAATTTTTAATTATTAGATTAGTATATATAGAAGAAAGATCACCCTTGTTTAGAAATTTTTATCCCGATCTTTGACTTTTAGCTTCTTGAACGTGTGAACCTTTTGTACAGTATGAGTTAGGTTAAGGTTAGGAGCTCTGCTGATTCCTATAAATTAATACAATTACTTTTCTATTCCAATGAATGTGTGATTCTATTATATGATGCATTGTCATTTTTCATCCTTATGAATCTTGATTCTACATGATTTCTTTACGAGTCCTGACCCGGATAGTATTGAGCTACAGCTTGAGGATGCATCACGGGTTCCAACAGAATTATCTGGGGGTATGTGACATATAACCTTGTTAGTCAGGGGAAATTGAGGTCCCTGTGGCTCTAAGAGCTAGAACCATAAGAGCAGCAGTCTCTGATCCGGAAGATCCGACCTTGTCTGTTGCATTTTGAGTATGATCATCAAAGGGATTGACTTGCACGCGCTTTGGGGCGCAAAATTGAACTCCGCAAGTTTCGCACAAATGAACCGGCAAGTGCACCGGGTCGTCCAAGTAATACCACAGGTGAGTGAGGGTCGAATCCTACGGAGATTGTTGGATTGAGTAAGCAATGGCTATCTAGTAGATCTTAGTCAGGCGATTAAAAAAGATGGTTGTTTGTTTGAAAGCATAAATAAAATAATAAAGAACGAAATACCAGGTTGGTGTAAAAACAGTGATAGAGATTCAATTAAGGCTTCGGAGATGCGTATTCTTTCCAGATTAACTTTTCTTACTGTCTACTTCAATAACGAATGATTCCTTCAATGGTAGCCATACATGATAAACTCATGTCCTCTCATCAAGTTAATTTCTTCTAAACCATAGCAGTCCACCATATCCGAACAACTCATGTCCTCTCATCAAGTTAACTCATGGCTTCCCACTATGGCCGAAGGTGAAGACCTAAGCAATCCACTCCCTTTCGCGATACTACTCAAAATGCCACAGACAAGGTTGGATCTTGTAGATCAGGAAATGATGCTTCTCTGACTCTAGCCTTAACGCCATACAGACCTCAGTAACTCACAGTCAACAGGATTTTATATGATATATCCAAAGTCACCCAGGTACACCCTTGGAATCCGCAATACAATCTCTAGCTTTAGCTCAATGCTATCTGGGTCAGGACTCACATGGAACCCAAGTAGAACAAGGATGAATGTCATGGGTCATTGGTGCATGATGAGCGGATAATTTATACGCTTTTTGGCATTGTTTTTAGTATGTTTTTAGTATATTTTAATTAGTTTTTATCATATTTTTTATTAGTTTTTATTTAAAATTCACTTTTCTGGACTTTACTATGAGTTTGTGTCTTTTTCTATGATTTCAGGTATTTTCTGGCTGAAATTGAGGGACCTAAGCAAAAATCTAATTCAGAGGCCGAAAAAGGACTGCAGATGCTGTTGGATTCTGACCTCCCTGCACTTAAAGTGGATTTTCTGGAGTTACAGAAGCCCAAGTGGGGCGCTCTCAATTGCGTTGGAAAGTAGACATCCTGGGCTTTCCAAGAACATATAATAGTCCATACTTTACCCGAGATTTGATAGCCCAAACAGGCGTTCCAAGTCAGCTCAAGAATTCTGGCGTTTAACGCCGGAACTGGCATAAAAACTGGAGTTAAACGCCCAAACTGGCACAAAAGCTGGCGTTTAACTCCAAGAAATGTCTCTACACAGGAAAGCTTCAATGCTCAGCCCAAGCACACACCAAGTGGACCCCGGAAGTGGATTTTTACACTAAACACCCTAGCTTACTCATTTTCTGTAACCCTAGGTCACCAGTTTACTATAAAAACTACTTTTAGTGATTCATCTTGTACCTCATGCCATTCTACACGTTTCATATTGTATCTTCTACGGCATGAGTCTCTAAACCACATTGTTGGGGGTGAGGAGCTCTGCTGTTCTTCATGAATTAATGCAATTACTACTGTTTTCTATTCTATCACGCTTGCTTCTATTCTAAGATATTCATTCGCACTTCAACTTGATGAATGTGATGATCCGTGACATTCATCATCATTCTCACCTATGAACGCGTGCCTGACAACCACCTCCGTTCTATCTTAGATTGAGTGCATATCTCTTAGCCTCATGATTCAGATCAGAGTCTTCGTGGTATAAGCTAGAATTATTGGCGGCCATTCTTGAGATCCGGAACCTCTAAACCTTGTCTGTGGTATTCTGAGTAGGATCTGGGAAGGGATGACTGTGACGAGCTTCAAACTCACGATTGTTGGGCGTAGTGACAGACGCAAAAGGATCAATGGATCCTATTCCGACATGATCGAGAACCGATAGATGATTAGCCGTGCGGTGAGAGCGCATTTGGAACATTTTCACTGAGAGGACGGGAAGTAGCCATTGACAACGATGATGCCCAACATAAAGCTTGCCATGGAAGGAGCTTTGCGTGCATGAAGAAGAAGATAGTAGGAAAGCAGAGATTCAGAAGACAAAGCATCTCCAAAGCCTCAATCTATTCTTCATTACTGCATAACAAGTATTTATTTCATGTTCTTTTACTCTTTACAATTAAATCTGGGAATTATTGATATCCTGACTAAGAGTTACAAGATAACCATAGCTTGCTTCAAGCCGACAATCTCCGTGGGATCGACTCTTACTCACGTAAGGTATTACTTGGACGACCTAGTGCACTTGCTGGTTAGTTGTGCGGAGTTGCAAAAGTGTGATTGTAATTTCGTGCACCAAGTTTTTGGTGCCGTTGCCGGGGATTGTTCGAGTTTGGACAACTGACGGTTATTCTTGTTGCTTAGATTAGGAATATTTTGTTTTTATTGGTTTAGAGTCTTTTATTTGAGTTTAGTTTTATATTTTAAGTTTGGTGTTAATTGCATGATTTTATTTTCTTTTAATTTTCGAAATTGCATGTCCTTAGTTCTTTCTTGATCTTTAAAAATTCTAAGTTTGGTGTCTTCTTTGTGTTTTTCTTTAAATTTTCGAAAAGTTGTGTTTGATTTTCTAAAAATTTAAAGTTTGGTTTCCTTTGTGCTTTTATTTACTTAAAAATTTTTCAAAAATTTGTTCTTGGTGTTTATCTTGATCTTTGATGAGCGGATAATTTATACGCTTTTTGGCATTGTTTTTAGTATGTTTTTAGTAGGATCTAGTTACTTTTAGGGATGTTTTCATAAGTTTTTATGTTAAATTCACATTTCTGGACTTTACTATGAGTTTGTGTGTTTTTCTGTGATTTCAGGTATTTTCTGGCTGAAATTGAGGGACTTGAGCAAAAATCAGATTAGCCCAAACATACACCAAGTGGGCCCAGGAAGTGGATTTATGCATCAATTACTTACTCATGTAAACCCTAGTGACTAGTTTATTATAAATAGGACCTTTTACTAGTCTTTTTGACCATCTTTGGTCTCAGTTTTAATCCATTGTTCATCTTAGGAGACCATTGATCTCGTTTAGGGGGCTGGCCATCTCGGCCATGCTTGGACATTCACTTATGTATTTTCATACGGTAGAGTTTCTACACTCCATAGATTAAGGTGTGGAGCTCTGCTGTTCCTCAAAGACTAATGCAAAGTACTACTGTTTTCTATTCAATTCATCTTATTTCGCTTCTAAGATATTCATTCATACTTCAATCTGAATGTGATGAACGTGA
>NC_029794.2:68808227-68809388 GCF_000816755.2 Arachis ipaensis | reverse complement strand
CAAGGTGACCATCGCTTGCTTCATACCAACAATCTCCGTGGGATTCGACCCGTACTCACGTAAGGTATTACTTGGACGACCCAGTGCACTTGCTGGTTAGTTGTATCGAAGTTGTGACAATTATGAATTAAGATCAGAGCACCAAGCTTTGGAGCCATTACCAGGGATTGTTCGAGCCTGGACATCACAATTTCGTGCACCATGTTTTTGGCGCCGTTTCCGGGGATTGTTCGAGTTTGGACAACTGACGGTTCATCTTGTTGCTCAGATTAGGTAATTTTCTTTTTGTTTTGTTTTCAAAAAAAAAAATTATTTCAAAAATATTTTCAAAAATCTCTCATCTGTTTTCGAAAAAAAATAAAAATGTTTTCAAAAATTTTATTCAAGATTTTTAAGAATGAATTCTAGTGTTTCATGAAGCATGTGAAGCCTGGCTGGCTGTAAAGCCATGTCTAAATTCTTTTGGACTGAGGCTTCCAAACCATCAGAGGTAAGTTACATACTTGATAAATGATGAGCAGCAATTTGTTATCAAGATCAATATACTCTGGTGTTAAATGCTGAAGCTTGGCTGGCCATTGGCCATGTCTAGTGTTTTGGACTGGAGCTTTCATTGAAAGCTTGGCTGGCTAGTGAGCCATGTCTAATTCCTGGACTGAAGCTTTAGACTAAGAAAGCAAGATTCCTGGAATTCATGTTAAAAATTTTGGAACCCTTATTTTTTCTTTTTCATATTAATTTTCGAAAAAAAAAATCCAAAAAAATTAGAAAATCATAAAAATCAAAAATATTTTTCTATTTCTTGTTTGAGTCTTGAGTCATATCATAAGTTTGGTGTCACTTGCATATGCATCTTACATTTTTCGAAAATATCATGCATTCATAGTGTTCTTCATGATCTTCAAGTTGTTCTTGGTAAGTCTTCTTGTTTGATCTTGATGAATTTTTGTTTTGTGCCTTTTCATGTTTATCATATGCATTCTTGAATTCTTAGTGTCTAAGCATTAAAGAATTCTAAGTTTGGTGTCTTGCATGTTTTCTTTGCATTAAAAATTTTTCAAAAATATATTCTTGATGTTCATCATGACATTCAAAGTGTTCTTGGTGTTCATCTTGACATTCATAGCATTCTTGCATGCATCACATGTTTTGATCTAAAAA
>NC_029794.2:68793937-68794915 GCF_000816755.2 Arachis ipaensis | reverse complement strand
AAAGCCCATCAAGACCACTTCTATGATGTTGTGGCCAAGAAGAAGGTGATCCCCGAGGTCCCTTTCAAACTCAAAAGAAATGAGTATCCGGAGATCCGACATGAAATTCAAAGAAGAGGTTGGGAAGTTCTAACAAATCCCATCCAACAAGTCGGCATCCTCATGGTTCAAGAGTTCTATGCCAATGCATGGGTCACCAAGAACCATGATCAAAGTAAGAACTCGGATCCAAAGAACTATGTTACAATTGTTCGGGGGAAATACTTAGATTTTAGTCCGGAGAATGTGAGGTTGGCGTTCAACTTGCCATACATGGAAGAGAACGCACGCCCCTACACAAGGAAAGTCAACTTTGATCAAAGGTTGGACCAAGTCCTTAGGGACATATGTGTAGAAGGAGCTCAATGGAAGATTGACTCCAAAGGCAACCCGGTTCAACTAAGAAGATTGAACCTCAAGCCTGTAGCTAGAGGATGGTTGGAGTTTATTCAATGCTCAATCATTCCCACTAGCAACCGGTCTGAAGTTACTATAGACCGGGCCATCATGATCCATAGCATCATGATTGGAGAAGAGGTGGAAGTTCATGAGATTATACCTCAAGAACTCTACAAGGTGGCTGACAAGTCCTCCACCATGGCAAGGTTAGCCTTTCCTCACCTCATCTGCCACCTATGCAATTCAGCTGGGATTGACATAGAGGGAGATATCCTCATCAAAGAGGACAAGCCCATCACTAAGAAAAAGATGGAGCAAGCAAGAGAGCCCACTCATGGAGCTCAAGAGGCGTATGAAGCTCATCACCATGAGATTCCAGAAATGCCTCAAATGCACTTTCCTCCACAAAACTATTGGGAGCATATCAACACCTCCCAAGAAGAATTGAGTTCCAATATGGGACAACTAAGGGTGGAACATCAAGAGCACTCCATCATGCTTCATGAAATAAGAGAAGATCAAAAAGCAATGAGGGAGGAG
>NC_029794.2:68793572-68793872 GCF_000816755.2 Arachis ipaensis | reverse complement strand
GAAATAGCGCGCTTCCAATTGCGTTGGAAAGTAGACATCCAGGGCTTTCCAGCAATATATAATAGTCCATACTTTGGCTAAGAATAGATGACGCAAACTGGTATTCAACGCCAGCTCTTTGCCCAAATCTGGCTTCCAGCGCCAGAAAAGGAGCCAAAACCAGAGTTGAACGCCCAAACTGGCACAAAAGCTGGCGTTCAACTCCACAAATGGCCTATTCACGTGCAACACTCAGGCTCAGCCCAAACATACACCAAGTGGGCCCAGGAAGTGGATTTATGCATCAATTACTTACTCATG
>NC_029794.2:68788666-68793131 GCF_000816755.2 Arachis ipaensis | reverse complement strand
AAGAGGTGGTTAAATAACCAACCCACAGCAAGCATAAAAACATGGAGACAGTTATCAGACAAATTCCTGAATCAATTTTACTCTCCAAGAAGGATGACACAGCTAAGGCTGGACATCCAAGGCTTTAAACAATAGGATCATGAATCCCTTTATAATGCCTGGGAGAGGTATAGAGGGATGCTAAGGAAATGCCCCTCTGAAATATTTTCAGAGTGGGTACAGTTAGACATCTTTTACTATGGCCTTACAGAAAGAGCTCAAATGTCTCTAGACCACTCAGCTGGTGGATCTATACACATGTGAAAAACAATTGAAAAGGCTCAAGAACTCATAGATACAGTTGCTAAAAATCAACATCTGTACTCAAACAGTGAGTCCTCCATAAAAGAAGAGGCTATGGCAGTAACTACTGATCCCAATCCTCAAGAACAGATTATTGAACTTAATCAGCAATTACTCCTTATGACAAAACAATTAGCAGAATTCAAAGAGATGCTCCAAGACACTAAAAATGCTAACAAGAATATAGAAGCACAATTGAATCAGACAAGACAGCAGCTATCTAAACATATAACAGAAGAATGCCAAGCTGTCCAACTAAGGAGCGGGAAGACATTGAATATCTCAGCTCAAAATAGCAAAAAGTCAAGAAAGGAACATATGACAGAGTATGACCAAACCACTACCCAAGATCCCTCTGAGGACATCAAGAGCCCAGAGAGGAATAACTCTGGCGTTCAAACGCCAGAAAAGGGGGAAAAGTTAGCGTTAAACACCCATTCCTTGCCTAGTTCCAGCGTTCAAATGCCAGAAAATAGTGGGAAGCTGGCGTTAAACGCCCATCCAGCACCCAACCCTGGCGTTCAAACACCTATGAGGAATCAAACACCTGCAAGTGCTGATAGTAACCCCTCTAAGAAGGCTTCTCCAACCACTTCTGTAGGGAATAAACCTGCAGCAACTAAGGTTGAAGAATATAAAGCCAAGATGCCTTATCCTCAGAAGCTCCGCCAAGCGGAACAGGATAAACAATTTGCCCGCTTTGCAGACTATCTCAGGACTCTTGAAATAAAGATCCCATTTGCAGAGGCACTTGAGCAAATACCCCCTTATGCTAAGTTCATGAAAGAGATCTTAAGTCATAAGAAGAATTGGAGAGAAACTGAAAAAGTGTTTCTTACTGAAGAATGCAGTGCAGTCATTCTGAAAAGCTTACCAGAGAAGCTTCAAGATCCAGGGAGCTTTATGATACCATGCCCAATAGAGGGTGCTTGTACTAAGACAGCTCTATGTGACCTTGGAGCAAGTATCAATCTAATACCTGCATCCACCATCAGAAAGCTTGGCTTGACTGAAGAGGTCAAACCAACCCGGATATGTCTTCAACATGCTGATGGCTCCATTAAATACCCATCAGGCATAATTGAGGACATGATTGTCAAGGTTGGGCCATTTGCCTTTCCCACTGACTTTGTAGTGCTGGAAATGGAGGAGCACAAGAGTGTAACTCTGATTCTAGGAAGACCTTTTCTAGCAACTGGACGAACTCTCATTGATGTCCAAAAAGGAGAAGTGACCCTGAGAGTCAATGAGGATGAGTTCAAGTTAAATGTTTTCAAAGCTATGCAGCATCCAGACACATCAAATGACTGCATGAGCGTTAATATTATTGACTCCCTGGTGGAAGAGGTCAATATGACTGAAAGCCTTGAATCAGAGCTAGAGGACATCTTTAAAGATGTTTAGCCTGATCTGGAGGAATCAGAGGAAATAAAAGAACCTCTGAAAATCCCTCAGGAAGAGGAGAAACCTCCTAAACCCGAGCTCAAACCACTACCACCATCCCTGAAATATGCATTTCTGAGAGAGGGTGACACCTTTCCAGTGATCATAAGCTCTGCTTTAAATCCACAAGAAGAGAAACCACTAATTCAAGTGCTAAGGACACACAAGACAGCTCTTGGGTGGTCCATAAGTGACCATAAGGGCATTAGCCCAGCAAGATGCATGCACAAGATCCTATTGGAGGATGATGCTAAGCCAGTGGTTCAACCACAGAGGCGGCTAAATCCAGCCATGAAGGAAGTGGTGCAGAAAGAGGTCACTAAGTTACTAGAGGCTGGGATTATTTATCCTATTTCTGATAGCCCCTGGGTAAGCCCTGTCCACGTTGTCCCCAAGAAGGAAGGCATGAAAGTGGTTCATAATGAAAAGAATGAACTGGTTCCTACAAGAACAGTTACAGGGTGGCGTATGTGTATTGACTACAAAAGGCTCAATACAGCCACCCGAAAGGAACACTTTCCTTTACCATTCATAGACCAGATGCTAGAGAGACTAGCAGGTCATGAATATTACTGCTTTTTGGATGGCTATTCAGGTTACAACCAAATTGCAGTGGATCCTCAGGACCAAGAGAAAACAGA
This sequence comes from Arachis ipaensis, assembly GCF_000816755.2. Lineage (NCBI taxonomy): Eukaryota > Viridiplantae > Streptophyta > Magnoliopsida > Fabales > Fabaceae > Arachis > Arachis ipaensis. Next base: position 68,790,705 of record NC_029794.2, on the reverse strand, counting down.
ATTCACATGTCCTTCTGGAGTATTTGCCTACAGAAGGATGCCTTTTGGTCTGTGCAATGCACCTGCAACCTTTCAGAGATGCATGCTCTCTATTTTCTCTGATATGGTGGAAAATTTTCTGGAAGTCTTCATGGATGACTTTTCAGTATTTGGAGACTCATTCAGCTCCTGTCTTGACCATTTAGCACTTGTTCTGAAAAGATGCCAAGAGAGTAACCTAATTTTAAACTGGGAAAAATGTCACTTCATGGTGACTGAAGGAATTGTCCTTGGGCTAATATTTCAAACAAGAGAATAGAGGTGGATCAAGCTAAAGTGGAGGTAATTGAAAAATTACCACCACCTGCCAATGTAAAGGCAATCAGAAGCTTTCTGGGACATGCAGAATTCTATAGGAGGTTTGATAAACCCCAATTTCGTGATTTATCTTATACTTATTTTGGGGGATTTTATCACCTTTTCTTACATTTCTTCAATAAAAAAACATGGTTTTGTAATTCTCCCTTGAATTGTGCTTAAATGTGAAAATATGCTTTTTAGGCCCTAAAATTAGTAATTTTAATTCACTTTAATTCCATTCGATGCCTTGATGTGTTTGTTGAGTGATTTCAGGTTCATAAGGTAAGTATTGGATGGAATAAGTGAGGAGAAAAGCATGCAAAGTGGGAGAACTCATGAAGAAATGAAGGAACCGTAAAGCTGTCAAGCCCGACCTCTTCGCACTCAAATGATCATAACCTGAGCTACAGAGGTCCAAATGAGGCGGTTCTAGTTGCGTTGGAAAGCGAACATCCGGGGCTTCGAAATGATATAAAATTTGCCATATGTTGCTTCGCGCTCAGGGCGCACACGCGCCATGTACGCGTGCGCGCTGATTCTGCCCGTGGGTCCACTTTAGTGAAATCGCCCCCAGCGATTTCTAGCTCATTTTGGGCCCAATCCAACTCATTTCTGATGCTATTGAACATAAGGATTGAAGAGGAAATGAACCAAGTAGTCATAATTTAGTTTTCATCATGTTTTAGGCTAGAATCCTAGAGAGAGAGGCTCTCTCCTCTCTCTAGATTTAGGATAGAAATTAGGGTACAATTAGGTTAATCACTCTAAATTTAATCTTTCAATTCTTGTTTTGATTCAGTTTTCTCTTCTAATTTCTTGTTGTTACACCTTTGTTCTTCTAGTTCTTGTTGTTAATTTCCCTATTTTGCCATTTTTACGTTGATGAATCATTCTTGGATCTTAATTTTTCTTTAATGCAATTTTATGTTTCCATGCTCTTTTATCTTGATCTTGATTGCTATTGTTGATTTCTTGCTTATGTTGGTTATGGTTTCCTTTAATTCTTGCATTTGATGATGTTTACTTTTCTTGCACACTAAGTGTTTGTTAAAATGTTTCCTCTAGTTTTTGAGTAGTTCTCTTGACTCTTGGCCTAGGCTAAGGGAATTGAGTGACCTTGAGTCATTGGGTCTCATTGAATTGGTGATTTGAGAACCCTTGGTGATCAATTTGATACTCATTGACGCCAACCCGCTACTAATCTAATTAGTAGGTAGGTTGGGACTTATGGGTTGATGTGATCAAAACCATTTGACGTACTTCAAGTCTAGGAGTAGATCTTACGTACTTAAGACTTTTGGAAGTAGACTTAATGAGCTTGGTTACTCATAATTGTCAAGATATGGTTGTTAGACAAGGATGGTGACCCCAATTCCCATGCCTAACCAACAGTTGCTTTTATTATTCATATTTGGAAACCCAAATTTTTTATTACTTGTCTTAGTGATAGTTATTGGATGTTACTTTGTTAGTTTGGAATTGCTCATATCTTGCTTAGTTATTTGAATTAGTTTCTTGCAATTTAAGATTACTTGCTTGATAAGATTCCTAGTTTAAATTCTTGCTCATGACTCACAACCCTGGATTTCTAACCAATGTTGAAGCACATGTTTTCCTATTCCTTGTGAGACGACCCGAGGTTTGAATACTTCGGTTATTTCTATTGCGGTTGAACTTGTGGCAACCAAATCCCTTTCTAC
>NC_029794.2:68744766-68785830 GCF_000816755.2 Arachis ipaensis | reverse complement strand
TTATGAACAATTGTTGGATCTTAATTTTTTTTAATGCAATTTTATGTTTCCATATATCTTTTATGTTGATCTTGATTGCTATTGTTGATTTCTTGCTTATGTTGGTTATGGTTTTCTTTAATTCTTGCATTTGATGATGTTTACTTTTCTTGCACACTAAGTGTTTGTTAAAATGTTTCCTCTAGTTTTTGAGTAGTTCTCTTGACTCTTAGCCTAGGCTAAGGGAATTGAGTGACCTTGAGTCATTGGGTCTCATTGAATTGGTGATTTGAGAACCCTTGGTGATCAATTTGATACTCATTGATGCCAACCCACTACTAATCTAATTAGTAGGTAGGTTGGGACTTATGGGTTGATGTGATCAAGCCTATTTGACGTACTTCAAGCCTAGGAGTAGATATTACGTACTTAAGGCTTTGGAAGTAGACTTAATCGGTTGGCCTCTCATAATTATCAATATATGGTTTGTTGACAAGGATGGTGATCTCAATTACCTATGTCTAGCCAAGAGTGTTTTTCCTTTATTTTATTAGTTCTTGTTATTTTACTTTCTTATCATTTAAATTTTCTTGCCATTTATTTTCTTGCCAAAATATCAAAATCAAAACCCCTTACATCCTCATAGCCAATAATTGAGCATTTCATTGCAATTCCTTGTGAGACGATCCGGAGTCCAAACACTCCAGTTAATTTTCATTTGGTGTTTGTTACATATGACAACTCAAATTTTTTATGTGGGAATTGTTTGTTGGTTTAGAACTATGCTTACAACGAAGTTCTTATTTTTAGAAGAGAAATTCTAAACCATTGAACAAAACTCATTATCAAAATGGCGCCGTTGCCAGGGAGTTACAATGGTGTTACATTATTGGCTATTGTGAATATGTGAATATGTTTGCCTTTTGTTTGTTCGTTAGTTTTTGTTAGGTTTAGGACTTTGTTCTCAATTTTGTTAGTTTTTGTTTTTATTTGCTTCTATGAATTCTCACCGCTTTGGCTATGAGTTTGGTTCAAATTATGTTGTAGGAAATGGGAGCTACAATGAGGATGTGCATCAAGGATGGAATAATCAAAGATGGGAGGAGCCTCAAGGGATTGATCACCCTTCTTGGCAACAACCACCTCCGGTTTCTTATGGGTATAATTCTAATCCTAATGCATATCAATTTAATGGATGTGGTGACCCTTATTGTGATTGTCAACAACCACCACCACATGCCTATGAACCACCTCCTCAACATAGTTTTGAACCACCTTACTCACAAGCCCCCTACCACCAAACACCTCATTATGACCTCAACCCCTATCCACCATACCAACCACCTTGTGAACTATATGAACCATATGAAGAACCACCCTAATTCCACCACCAATACCCTCAAGAACCACCACCTCCATACTATTACCAAGATGAATCACCTCCCATGTATGATAACTTTTAACCACATAATGAATTTCCCTTACTACCATAACCCTCCATGGAAGAACACCCATATCCATCCATCCAAGAGCAAACGGATCGTCTCAAGGAAGAAATGGATCGGCTTCAAGCAATAATCTGTCAAAAGGAGCAAGAGGAAGCCCAAAGAAAGAATTATGAAGCTATTGAGGCTAACCTTGCCAAAATTAAAGCCAACTTGGACTCATGGGACTCATGCAACAAGCAAAGCATCTCCATGGATGAATGTGAGAAATCAACCGAAGAAAGGAGCATGAAGGAGATTTTAGAATCTCAACATGAGGACAAGGAGATGGGGTATATTTTGCAACAAGTGGAGGAGGGAGAGATTTTTAAAGAAGAAGAAGTGGTTGAAGAGTTAGAGGAAGCTGAACAAGAGGTGAATTTCAAACTTGAGAGCACTTCCACACCAAGTGACATTTTTGATAATTTTGTGGAAGTTGTTGAACCTTCTTCCAATGAGCTTGAATTTGATGTTGAGGAGGATAATGCGCAACCTCCAAGGCATAGTATGAATGATGAAAGATTGGAAGAGGGTGATCAAGAGGCAAGCTTCACCAATGAAGAATGTGTGGAAGAAGTTGGTGGGCAAAGAATTGAAGTTGAAAAAGCTTGCCAAGAGGTAGAGGTAGTCAAAGAAGAGCACAAGGGAATGGAACTTACAAGACCATTGGAGATGTCCCTTCCTAAGTCCCCATCCAACATAACATTCAAGTGGGTAAAATCCTTATCTCTAATCTTTACTTTCCCACTTGAATATGGTTTGATTGAGACCGATGGGCAACTTAGAGCTCTTTGTGGGGTTAAGAACAAAAGGAAATTGAGTAGTGGGTGGAAATGCCAATAAAGGTTCCTTATAGTTGGAACCTCAAAGTCTAAGTGCAATGGTTGGTATAGTTCTCAACTAAAGGGGTCTAGGAAGGTGCTTTGGTGTTTACTTGAGAATTCGGATCACTTGCCACCCAAATGGAATTGTCTTGATCAACTTGAAGATGGGTGTAGAAACAAGATTTGGGATCCGGGTATATATGAGGATCAATTTTGGGAACCCTTAGCTTGTGAAGGACTCCATCAAGACTTGTTGCAACTCATTAGAAATTTTGGAGCACAATGGAAACCAAGCATTGGTGGAGGTTCCAAGATAAATTCAAGCACAAGCCACCATAACAAGGAGCTTCCCAAATGTCCAACTTAAGGACTTAAACTAAAAGTGCTAGGTGGGAGACACCCCACCATAGTAAACTCTTTCCACTCTCTTTTAGATTTGGTTAATAAGTAATTGGAGTTGCCATTGTAAGTAGTTCTTCTTATTTTCTATACTCTTATGCATTTTGCTTTTATTGATAGGTTGTTTGTTGCATTCATGCTTTGATTAGTCTAGTTATTGTTGAATTGCATTTTACTTGTAGTATAAGTTTTGTTTTTAGTGTATTTGAAAATTTTTCAAAAACCACAAAGATTTGTTGTTGAATTTAATTTTGATTGTTTTAGAATGCTTGTAGATTATGAGAGTGCCTTGTTTAAAAAAAAAAAAATAACGGGCATCCGCGCGCGCGCCGGTGGTGCATATCACACTCCTGGTACAAAAACCAGAGAGTTGTGCCAAAGTTATGCCTATTCTGTGCCGCGACCCACACGCAAGCGTACATGACACGTCCGCACCGGTCGCCATCTTCACATCCACGCGTATGCGTGCTATGTGCGTACGCGTCGCTTGTCCCGCCTGCCCACCCACGCGCACTCGTACCGTGCGCGTACGAGTCGATTCCGCGCGCTGCATCCCTTGTTTTCTACTTTGTTTTCTTCCTCTTTCTTTTTACCTTCTTCTTTCTTCTTCTTTCTTCCTTTCTTACTTTCTTTCACTTCTTCTTTTCTTTTCAAAATTCCACTTTTTATTTTTCTTATTTTTATTTTCTTCTATATGTTGCATTTGCATATTATCACCCATTGCATTTTAATTTTGTTTTTATAAATTGTTCTTATTTTCTTTTCTAAGTTCTTGTTTTAATAATGGTGTTGGATTCTTATATTCAATTGTTGAGGATTTCTTGGTTAATCTTGATGCTTTGTGACTTATTTGACATTAATTGTAATATTTGCTCTACACACAAGACTAGTGCTTTAGTCCTTCCTGACTCATGATCCCTTGTTTTTATACTTCATCATCATTGAGTTAGGATGGGACCAAATGCTCTCACGCTTACCACTAATCTTGTTTGTGTCAATTATTGATTAAGCTTGATGCTCAATATGCTCTTCATGCTTTAACTTGTTCTTGCATAAAGTATTAATTGATATGCCCTTTGCCTATATTGTTCTCTCACTTACATGTGTAGCTAACATGTAGTCAGAACCTCATTCTTATTTGGCATTAGCCCCCGCCTATGTTCTACTTGCTTTGATATCTTTGTTGTAGGCTTAATTTTCTTTCTTTTTCTCTCCTTTGAGGTTGGCCACCAAGAAGGAAAGGAATGGAAAAGCTTCAAATGGGGCAACAAACAAGTTCATCCGCACAACCTTTTGAAGGAGCTCATCAATTGTAGCAACCCGTCCACCTTGCTCTCCTTTGCATGCACCGAGGACGGTGCAAATTTTTAAGTGTGGGGAGGTCGTCTGACCGATCTCCATGGGTAACAACTTCCTTTTTCAACACCAATTTTTAATTTTTGTCTTTTTTAGAATAGTTGTTGCATTGCATGATAGGTTGCATGTTAGTTAGAATTTGTACATATTTTTACAACTTCCTTTTTATGTTAGGACTACTTGGTTAGGGTGATGATTTCTTTTCCAAGAAAAATTATTTTTAGGGCACCCTACCAATTTGAAAAAAAAAATTTCTTTTGTGACAAACTTGCTTGAAGAATTTATTTTGGAACATGGTTTTTGAGCTAAGAACACAAGCATGTGAGTTTTGAGCCTAATTGTGTGGTTACATTTTATAACCACTTATTTTCATTCTTGTGTGCATTGTTCTCTTTCTATGATCGTAATCTTTGATTTGTTTTCTTCTATATGTCCATTATTCCATGTATATATGCATTTATATGATTGAGGCCATCATTTCATTTAGCTCACTTACCCAAATAGCCTACCTTTCATCAACCATTGTTAGCCAAATTTGAGCCTATTTAATCCCCTTTGTTCTTAATGTTAGCACATCACTATCCCTAAGTGAAAAAACAATAAATGTCCTTAATTTGGATCTTTGATTAGCTTAGGCTAGTGAGAGTATTTATCATTTAGGTATGAGAAACTTGGGACATTGGTTGAGGTAAAAGTGTAATTTTTATTTTTGTTAAAAATATTAGAAATTGGGTACATATTCATGCACTATATGTAAAACCATATGCATTGATACATTTGTATATACTAAAAAAAATTGATAAAGAAAAAAATGTATAAAAGAAAAAAATATAGAAAAAGAAAAAAAGAGAAAAATAAATAAATAGGGGACAAAAATGCCCCAAAGTAAAGTTCAATAAAAATCAATGCATATGGAATATGAATTAAAGAGAATGCATGAGTATGTGAAAAACTGGGAATCATGGGTAGCTAGGTATTGTATTAGAATTGTATAGGTTATTATATGTGTTTGGTGAGAGCTTAGGCTAATCAAAGATGCAAATTTTAAGCTCACTTGACCATATGCATCCTTACCTTGACCCTAGCCCAATTACAACCTATGAATAAGTCCTCATGATGAATGTATGCATGCATTGAATAATTGTTGATTGTTAGATGAAAAATAAATCTTGGAAAGCATGATTAGAAGAGAATTGAGTGAATCAACCCTATACACTTGAGCGACTAGAGCGGATACACATCCGATGAGGGTTCGATGCTCAATTCCTTGTTCCCGGCTTTCATGAGCTTTTCTTCTTGCAAGTCTACTTGTACTTCATTTTGATATTTGAATTGGTAGAGTTTGAGTCGTCATATGATCTTAGCCCTGCCTGTGCATATGTGTTCTTGGAGATTGATTTACTTTTAATCAAGTAGGTAGAATCATTTTGCATTTAGTTGCATGCATGTAGATAGAAGCATATAGTTTCTTTGCAATGAATAAATTTTCATACCCTTTTCTTGTCCTTCTTTATTCTTAGCATGAGGACATGCTTAGTTTAAGTGTGGGGAGATTTGATAAACCCCGATTTCGTTATTTATCTTATGCTTATTTTGGGAGATTTTATCACCTTTTCTCACATTTATTCAATAAAATAGCATGGTTTTGTAATTCTCCCTTGAATTGTGCTTAAATGTGAAAACATGCTTTTTAGGCCCTAAAATTGGTAATTTTAATTCACTTTAATTCCATTCCAATCCAACTCATATCTGATGCTATTGAACCTAAGGATTGAAGGGGGAATGAACCAAGTAGTCATAATTTAGTTTTCATCATGTTTTAGGCTAGAATCCTAGAGAGAGAGGCTCTCTCCTCTCTCTAGATTTAGGATAGAAATTAGGGTACAATTAGGTTAATCACTCTCAATTTCATCTTTCAATTCTTGTTTTGATTCAGTTTTCTCTTTTAATTTCTTGTTGTTACACCTTTGTTCTTCTAGTTCTTGTTGTTAATTTCCCTATTTTGCCATTTTTATGTTGATGAATCATTCTTGGATCTTAATTTTTCTTTAATGCAATTTTATGTTTCCATGCTCTTTTATCTTGATCTTGATTGCTATTGTTGATTTCTTGCTTATGTTGGTTATGGTTTTCTTTAATTCTTGCATTTGATGATGTTTACTTTTCTTGCACACTAAGTGTTTGTTAAAATGTTTCCTCTAGTTTTTGAGTAGTTCTCTTGACTCTTGGCCTAGGCTAAGGGAATTGAGTGACCTTGAGTCATTGGGCCTCATTGAATTGGCAATTTGAGAACCCTTGGTGATCAATTTGATACTCATTGACGTGAACCCACTACTAATCTAATTAGTAGGTAGGTTGGGACTTATGGGTTGATGTGATCAAGCCTATTTGACGTACTTCAAGCCTAGGAGTAGATATTACGTACTTAAGGCTTTGGAAGTAGACTTAATAGGTTGGCCTCTCATAATTATCAATATATGGTTTGTTGACAAGGATGGTGATCTCAATTACCTATGTCTAGCCAAGAGTATTTTTCCTTTATTTTATTAGTTGTTATTTTAATTTCTTGTCATTTAATTTTTCTTGCCATTTATTTTCTTGCGAAAATATCAAAATCAAAACCCCTTACATCCTCATAGCCAATAATTGAGCATTTCATTGCAATTCCTTGTGAGACGACCCGGAGTCCAAATACTCCGGTTAATTTTCATTTGGGGTTTGTTACATGTGACAACTCAAATTTTTTATCTGGGAATTGTTCGTTGGTTTAGAACTATGCTTACAACGAAGTTCTTATTTCTAGAAGAGAAATTCTAAACCATTGAGCAAAACTCATTATCAAGGTCCATAAAGGATTTTTCAAAAATTGCAAAACCTCTAAGCAACCTGCTAGCTGCTGACACGCCATTTGTGTTTGACACAGAGTGTCTGCAGGCATTTGAAACTCTGAAAGCCAATCTGGTCACAGCACCAATCATCTCTGCACCTGACTGGACATTACCATTCGAACTAATGTGTGATGCCAGTGACCATGCCATTGGTGCAGTGTTGGGACAGAACCCTCCTACTGAGATCTCTGAAACCTTTCCGGATGAGCAACTCTTCACCATTCAGGAAGCACCATGGTTTGCAGACAGGAAAAGGAAGAAGCATGAAAGGCTTCTCTTAATACAGAGTCAAATAAAACCCCCACATTCAAACTCTAAGTTTGGTATTGGGAGGCCACAACTAAACTCTAAGTTTGGTGTTAAGAGGCCATCATCATGCTCTGAGTAACTGTGAGGCTCCATGAGAGCCCACTGTCAAGCTACTGACATTAAAGAAGTGCTTGTTGGGAGGCAACCCAATTTTACTTATCTATGTTAATTTCTATTTTCCATTGTTATTTTATGATTTCTGTAGGTTGATGATCATGTGAAGTCACAAAAATAATTGAAAAAGCAAAAACAAACTGAAAAATAGAATGAAAAATAGCACACCCTAGAGGAGAAGCGTACTGGCGTTTAAATGCCAGTAAAGGCAGCAGAATGGGCGTTAAACGCCCAGTCTGGCACCATTCTGGGCGTTTAACGCCAGAAAAGGGCAAGAAGCTGGTGTTAAACGCCAGAAATGGGCAGCAACCTGGCGTTTAATGCCAGGATTGGCAGCAGAGGGCGTTTTGCACGCCTAATTGGTGCAGCGATGAGAAATCCTTGACACCTCAGGATCTGTAGACCCCACAGGATTCCCACCAACATCAACTCACTCTCTCTCACTTCTTCACAACTGTTCATAATACTCTTCCCAAAATAACCTCTACCAATCACCTTCATTACTCCTCCAAAACCATCATACAACCCACCTACACCCACCCACTCAAATTCAAACTATCACTGCTTCCTTTTCCGCATCATAACCACCTACAACCCCCTTGGCCAAATAATTCACACACATCCATCTCCTCCATCTCTCTTATTCTCTTCCTTTCTTTATTCTTTTGCTCGAGGACGAGCAAACCTTTTAAGTTTGGTGTGGAAAAGCTCAGCTTTTTTGTTTTTCCATAACCATTTATGACACCTAAGGCCGGAGTAACCTCTAGAAAGAGGAAAGGAAAGGAAATTTCTTCCACCTCCGAGTCACAAGAGATGGAGAGATTCATCTCAAAGATCTATCAAGACCACTTCTATGAAGTTGTAGCCAAGACTCCTCATTGAAGAGGACAAGCCCATCACTAAAAAAGAATGGAGCAAACAAGAGAGCCCACTCATGGACCTCAACAAGAGCATGAGGAAAATCCTCATCATGAAATCCCTGAGATGCCTCAAGGGATGCATTTTCCTCAACAAAACAATTGGGAGCAAATTAACACTCCCTAGGAGAATTAAGTTCCAATATGGGACAACTAAGGGTGGAGCACCAAGAGCATTCCATCCTCCTTCATGAAATTAGAGAAGATCAAAGAGTCATGAGAGAGGAGCAACAAAGGCAAGGAAGAGACATTGAGGAGCTCAAGCACTCTATAAGATCTTCAAGAGGAAGAACTAGCCGCCATCACTAAGGTAGACCCGTTCTTTAATCTCCTTGTTCTTTATTTTCTGTTTTTCGAATTTTTATGCTTTATGTTTATCTATGTTTGTGTCTTTATTACATGATCATTAGTGTCTTAGTGTCTATGCCTTGAAGCAATGAAAATGAATCCATCACCTTTCTTAAATGAAAAATGTTTTTAATTGAAAAAGAAAAAGAAGTGCATGAATTTCGAATTTTAAAACAGATAAATTATTTTGATGTGGTGGCAATACTTTTGTTTTTCTAAATGAATGCTTGAACAGTGCATATTTTTGAATTTGTTGATTCATGAATGTTAAAATTGTTGGGTCTTGAAAGAATGATGGAAAAGGAAAAATGTTATTTGATAATCTGAAAAATCATAAAATTGATTCTTGAAGCAAGAAAAAGTAGTGAAAAGCTTACAAAAAAAAAGCGAAAAAAAAAGAAAAAGAAAAGCAAGCAGAAAAAGCCAATACCCCTTTAAACTAAAAGGCAAGGGTGATAAAAAGGATCCAAGGCTTTGAGCATCAGTGGATAGGAGGTCCCACAGGAATAAAATCCTGGCCTAAGTGGCTAAACCAAGCTGTCCCTAACCATGTGCTTGTGGCGTGAAGGTGTCAAGTGAAAACTTGAGACTGAGCGGTTAAAGTCGAGGTCCAAAGCAAAAAAGAAGAGTGTGCTTAAGAACCCTGGACACCTCTAATTGGGGACTCTAGCAAAGCTGAGTCACAATCTGAAAAGGTTCACCCAGTTATGTGTCTGTGGCATTTATGTATCCGGTGGTAATACTGGAAAACAAAGTGCTTAGGGCCACAGCCAAGACTCATAAAGTAGCTGTGTTCAAGAATCAACATACTTAACTAGGAGAATCAATAACACTATCTGGATTCTGAGTTTCTATAGATGCCAATCATTCTGAACTTCAAGGAATAAAGTGAGATGCCAAAACTGTTTAGAAGCAAAAAGCTAAAAGCCCCGCTCATCTAATTAATACTGATCTTCATAGATGTTTTTGGAATTCATTTTATATTCTCTTCTTTTTATCTTATTTGATTTTCAGTTGCTTGGGGACAAGCAACAATTTAAGTTTGGTGTTGTGATGAGCGGATAATTTATACGCTTTTTGGCATTATTTTTAGTATGTTTTTAGTATATTTTAATTATTTTTTATTATATTTTTTATTAGTTTTTATTTAAAATTCACTTTTCTGGACTTTACTATGATTTTGTGTGTTTTTCTGTGATTTCAGGTATTTTCTGGCTGAAATTGAGGGACCTCAGCAAAAATCTGATTCAGAGGCTGAAAAAGGACTGCAGATGATGTTGGACTCTGACCTCCCTGCACTTAAAGTGGATTTTCTGGAGATACAGAAGCATAATTGGCTCGCTTTTAATTGCGTTAGAAAGTAGACATCCTGGGCTTTCCAGCAATATATAATAGTCCATACTTTGCATGGGATTTGATGGCCCAAACAGGCGTTCCAAGTCAGCTCAAGAATTTGGCGTTTAACGCCGGAAATGGCATAAAAACTGGAGTTAAACGCCCAAACTGGCACAAAAGCTGGCGGTTAACTCCAAGAAAAGTCTCTACACATGAAAGCTTCAATGTTCAGCCCAAGCACACACCAAGTGGGCCCCGGAAGTGGATTTTTACACTAAACACCCTAGCTTACTCATTTTCTGTAACCCTAGGTCACCAGTTTACTATAAAAACAACTTTTAGTGATTCATCTTGTACCTCATGACATTCTACATGTTTCATATTGTATCTTCTACGGCATGAGTCTCTAAACCCCATTGTTGGGGGTGAGGAGCTCTGCTGTTCTTCATGAATTAATGCAATTACTACTATTTTCCATTCTATCACGCTTGCTTCTATTCTAAGATATTCATTCGCACTTCAACTTGATGAATGTGATGATCCGTGACACTCATCATCATTCTCACCTATGAACGCGTGCCTGACAACCACCTCCGTTCTACCTTAGATTGAATTCATATCTCTTAGCCTCATGATTCAGATCAGAGTCTTTGTGGTATAAGCTAGAATTATTGGCGGCCATTCCTGAGATCCGGAACGTCTAAACCTTGTCTGTGGTATCTGAGTAGGATCTGGGAAGGGATGACTGTGACGAGCTTCAAACTCGCGATTGTTGGGCGTAGTGACAGACGTAAAAGGATCAATGGATCCTATTCCGACATGATCGAGAACCGATAGATGATTAGCCATGCGGTGACAGCGCATTTGGAATATTTTCACTGAGAGGACGGGAAGTAGCCATTGACAACGGTGATGCCCAACATAAAGCTTGCCATGGAAGGGGCTTTACGTGCATGAAGAAGAAGATAGTAGGAAAGCAGAGATTCAGAAGACAAAGCATCTCCAAAGCCTCAACTTGTTCTTCATTACTGCATAATAAGTATTTATTTCATGTTCTTTTACTCTTTACAATTAAATCTGAGAATTATTAATATCCTGACTAAGAGTTACAAGATAACCATAGCTTGCTTCAAGCCGACAATCTCCGTGGGATCGACCCTTACTCACGTAAGGTATTACTTGGACGACCTAGTGCACTTGCTGGTTAGTTGTGCAGAGTTGCAAAAGTGTGATTGTATTTTCGTGCACCAGTGCACGAAACTGGCTCTGCAGAATTCGCACAGATAGACTGACAAGTATACCGGGTCGTCCAAGTAATACCTCAGGTGAGTGAGGGTCGATCCTACGGAGATTGTTGGTTTGAGCAAGTAGTGGATACCTTGCAGATCTTAGTTATGCAGATAGAAATTATAGTTTGTCACGGAAAGCATATAAAACATATAAATAGAACGTTACTAGATAGATAAGAATTCAATGGTATGAGAATGGTTGAGGCTTCGGAGATGCTTTGTCTTTCCATATTAACTTTTCTTACTGTCTTCTTCAATAACCTTATGATTCCTTCAATGGCAGCCATAAGTGATTAACTCATGTCCTCTCATCAAGTTAACCTCTTCTACTATAGCAATCCACCATGTTGAAGTGACTCATGTCCTCTCATCAAGCCACCTATAGGTTTCTCACTGTAGCAGAAGATGAAGCTCTAAGCAATCCACTCCCCTTCGTGATCCTACTCAAGGTGCCACAGACAAGGCAGATCTTCCGGATTAGAAAGTGCTACTTCTCTGACTCTAGCCCTAGTGCCACAGAGTCCTCACGCACCCATAGTCAATGGGATTTCATGTCACATATCCAAAGTTGCTCAGATGCTCTATTGGAATCCGTAATGCAATCTCTAGCTTTAGTTCAATGCTATCTGGGTCAGAAATCGCACAGAACCGATGTAGAACAAGGGTGATTGTTGATGAGCGGATAATTTATACCCTTTTTGGCATTGTTTTTACATAGTTTTTAGTATGTTTTAGTTACTTTTTATTATATTTTTATAAGTTTTTATGCAAAAATCACATTTCTGGACTTTACTATGAGTTTGTGTATTTTTCTGTAATTTCAGGTATTTTCTGGCTGAAATTGAGGGACCTGAGCAAAAATCTAATTCAGAGGCTGAGAAAGGACTGCAGATGTTGTTGGATTCTGACCCTCCTGCACTCGAAGTGGATTTTCTGGAGTTACAGAAACCCAATTGGCACACTCTCAATTGTGTTGGAAATTAGACATCTTGGGCTTTCCAGAAATATATAATAGTCTATACTTTGCTCGAGATTTGATGGCCCAAACTCGCGTTCAAACACCCACCATTAACCCTTTTCTGGAGTAAAACTACCAAACTGGCACCAGAACTGGAGTTAAACGCTCAAACTGGCACCCAAGCTTGCGTTTAACTCCAAGAGTAGCCTATGCACGTGAAAGCTTCAATGCTCAGCCCAAGCACACACCAAGTGGGCCCCAAAAGTGGATGTCTGCACTATCTGCACTTGGTTATTCATTTTCTGTAATCCCTAGTAATTAATTTAGAGGATTATGATATTATCATCCTTGGACTTGGAGGCTGGCCACACGGTTATGCCTAGACTCTTTTCACTTATGTATTTTCTACGGTGGAGTTTCTACACCCCATAGATTAAGGAGTGGAGCTCTGCTGTTCTTCATGAATTAATGCAAGTACTATTGTTTTTCTTTCAATTCACGCCTACTTCTTCACCAGGATATACTCTTGTACTTAATTCAGTTAAGTCAGAATGAAGGGGTGACCCGTGAAAATCACCCACTATCTTCGTTACTCGCTTAGCCAAGATCCGCGTGCCTGACAACCACAAAACGGCTACATGATGTTCAACGTAGTCATTAGACGATATCCGGAGTATAATCTCTTGGGTCTCTAATACACGGACCGAGTCCGTGAGATTAGGATCTTCGTGGTATAGGCTAGAACCATTGGCAGCCATTCCTGAGATCCGGAAAATCTAAACCTTGTCTGTGGTATTCCGAGTAGGATCTGGGAAGGGATTACTGTGACGAGCTTCAAACTTGCGAATGTTAGGCGCAGTGACAGTGTGCAAAAGGATAAGGGTCGTATTCTGACGCTAGTGAGAACCGACAGATGATTAGCCGTGCGGTAGCTGTACCTGGTATTTTTCATCCGAGATGAGAAATCCGACAATTGATTAGCCGTGCAGAGATCGTACCTGGTATTTTTCATCCGAGAGGATCATACAGCTTGCCATGGAAGGGAGCATGCATGATTGGAAGAAGACAATAGGAAAGCAGAAGTTTAGAAGCAACAAAGTATCTCCAAACGCTTATCTGAAATTCCCACCAATGAATCACATAAGTATCTTATTTTATTTTATGTTTTATTTATCTTTTAATTATCAAAACCTCATAACCATTTGAATCCGCCTGACTGAGATTTACAGGATGACCATATCTTACTTCAAGCCGACAATCTCCGTGGGATTGACCCTTACTCACGTAAGGTATTACTTGGACGACCCAGTGCACTTGCTGGTTAGTTGTGCGGTGTTGTGAAAAGTGTGAATCACAATTTCGTGCACCAAGTTTTTGGCGCCGTTGCCGGGGATTGTTCGAGTTTGGACAATTGACGGTTCATCTTGTTGCTTAGATTAGGTAATTTTATTTTATGTTTAAGCTTTTTAATTTTAAATTCGAAAAAAAATAAAAAAAAAATTTCTTCGGAGTTTTTAAGAACGAATTCTAGAGTTTCATGAGATATGTTGAAACCTGGCTGGCTGTTAAGCCATGTCTAATCTTTTGGACCGAGGTTTCCACTTTCCATTTAGAAAGGACATGTCTGTAATTGTTCTGCTAAAGCTTGGCTGGCCATTTGGCCATGTCTAATTCTTTTCGACCGGAGCTTTAGACTAACATTGTACGAATCTTGGAATTCTTATTAAAAATTTTGAATTTCTTTATTTTCCTTTTCCAAAATAATTTTGAAAAATATACAAAAAAAATTAATAAAATAAAAAAAACCAAAAAATTTTTTGTGTTTCTTGTTTGAGTCTTGTGTCAAATTTTAAGTTTGGTGTCAATTGCATGTTTTTAATATTTCTTGAATTTTCAAAAATATATGCACTGTGTTCTTATTTGATCTTCAAGTTGTTCTTGATGATTCTCTTTGTTTAATTTTGTGAATTTCTTGTTTTGTGTCTTTTCTTGTTTTTCATATGCATTTTTGAATTCATAGTGTCTAAACATTAAAAATTTCTAATTTTGGTGTCTTGCATGTGTTTCTTTTCTTAAAAATTTTCGAAAATATGTTCTTGATGTTCATCATGATCTTCAAAGTATTCTTGGTGTTCATGACATTCAAAGTGTTCTTGCATGCATTGTTTGTTTTGATCTTAATTTCTTATATTTTGTGTCATTTTGTTGTTTTTCTCTCTCTTCATTAATTAAAAAAAATAAAAAATAATATCTTTCCCTTATCTTACTCATAAATTTCGAAATTTTGGATCGATTTAGTCAAAACTTTTAAAATTTGGTTGCTTCTTGTCAATCAAGTCAAAATTTCAATTTAAAAATTTTATCTTTTCAAATCTTTTTCAAAAAAATAAAATATTTTTCATTTTTCTTCTTAATATTTTCGAAAATTCTTCAAAATAAATTTTCAAAATCTTTTTCTCATTTTTATTTCATATTTTTTAAAACTTTACCAACAATTAATGATTTGATTCAAAAATTTCAAGTTTGTTACTTTCCTTTTAAGAAAGGTTCAATCTTTAAATTCTAGAATCATACCTTTTAGTTTCTTGTTAGTCAAGTCATCAACTTTAATTTTCAAAATCAAATCTTTTTCAAAATAAATTTCAATTATATCTTTTTCAAAACTTAATTTCAAAATCTTTTTCTAACTTCTTTATTCTATTCTTCTATTCTTCTACTCACATAAAGGAATCTCTATACTGTGACATAGAGGATTCCTATTCTTTTCTATTCTCTTCTTTTTCATATGCGCAGGAACAAGGATAAGAAAATTCTTGTTGAAGCTGATCCTGAACCTGAAAGGACTCTGAAGAGGAAGTTAAGAGAAGCTAAAGTACAAAACTCTGTAGAGGACCTAACAGAAATTTTCGAAAAAGAAGAAGACATGGTAGCCAAAAATAACAACAATGGTGGAGATGCAAGTAAGATGCTTGGTGACTTTACTGTACCAACTTCTGACTTCTATAGAAGAAGCATCTCAATTCCTGTAATTAGAGCAAACAACTTTGAGCTTAAGCCTCAATTAGTTTCTCTAATGCAGCAGAATTGCAAGTTTCATGGACTTCCATTGGAAGATCTTCATCAATTCTTAGTTGAATTCTTGCAAATCTGTGACACTGTTAAGACCAATGGGGTTAATCCCAAGGTCTACAAACTTATGCTTTTCTCCTTTGCTGTAAGAGACAGAGCTAGGATATGGTTGGACTCACAACCTAAAGAAACCTTGAACTCTTGGAAAAAGTTGGTCAATGCTTTCTTGGCCAAATTCTTTCCACCTCAAAAGTTGAGCAAGCTTAGAGTGGAAGTCCAAACCTTAAGACAGAAGGAAGGTGAATCCCTCTATGAAGCTTGGGAAAGATACAAGCAATTGATCAGAAGGTGTCTGATAAACCCATATTTTATAATATATTTTGTGCCTAATTTAAGTGATTTATTCAGTCCTTCACCCACTTATTCATGTTAATTGCATGGTTTTACTTTCCCTTCCTTATTATGTGATGTATGTGAAAAACATGTTTCCTATGCTTTAAAAGTAATTATTTTAATTACCCTTTATTTCCATTCGATGCCGTGATTCGTGTGTTGAGTAGTTTCAGATCCTCTAAGGCAGGAATGACTTAAAGGATGGAAAGGAAACATACAAAAATGGAAGGAAAGCACAAAATGGAGTTTTGGAAGAAACTGGTAGTGACGCGATCGCATGGACGACGCGGCCGCGTGCCTTAAAGGAAACGCATATGACGCGGATGCCTGACTGATGCGACCACGTGACAAGGAAAACTCCAATTGACGCGACCGCGTAACCCACGCAGACGCGTGACAGAGGCCACGCACCAGAAATTACAGAAAACGCCCCAAGCAATTTCTGAAGCCCTTTTTGGCCCAAATCCAAGTCCAGAAGGCACATATCAGAGGTTATGAAGTGGGAGAATACATCCATTCAGAGAAGAATCTCCAATTTAGTTACTTTTCATGATTTAGATGTAGTTTTGAGAGAGAAGTTCTCTCCTCTCTCTTTTAGGATTTAGATTTAGGATTTTATTCGCTTTCAGGACTATCTCTTTTTATCAGGTTCAACATTCCTTTTTAATTACTTGTCCTCTCAATTTAGTTTATGAATTCTTCTATGTTACAGATTACTCTTTGAGTTTAATGTTAATTGAGGTATTTCAGTTTATGATTGCTTTCTTTTATTTATATTACTGTTGTTTCCAATCTGAAGACATTTTTTATTCCAGTAGATTTATCTTTCCCCTTTTGGTCTTGGCTAAGAAATCAGTAACTCAGAAGTTATCAAACTCAAACATGATTGATAATTGTTATCTTTGCTAATTGAATTGAACTTCAATTATCCCAATCTTTCCTTAGGAATTAACTAGGATTTGAAGATCAAACTAATTAGTCACTTGATCTTTCTTTACTTTAAGTAAAGACTAACTGAGTGGAATTAAGATTCAATCTTCATCATCATTGATAAGGATAACTAGGATAGGACTTCTAATTTCTCATACCTTGACAAAAGTTTATTTTACAGTTATTTATTTACTTTACAGTATTTTACTTATTTCAATTACAATTTAAATTACTTGTTCCTCATCTTAAAAACCCCAATTTACAATCTTCATAACCAATAATAAGAACATACTTCCCTGCAGTTCCTTGAGAAACGATCCGAGGTTTAAATACTTCGGTTATCAATTTATTTAGGGGTTTGTTACTTGTGACAACCAAAATGTTTGTAAGAAAGGTTGATTGCTTGGTTTAGTAACTATACTTTAAACAAGAGTTTACTATAACTTCTAAACCATCAATCTTCAGTTCTTTCAAAATGGCGCCGTTGCCGGGGAACTGCAATTGTGTGCCTTATTATTGGTTATTGTAAATACTTTTCTTTTACTTGTTTATTTGTCTTTATTTTCTTGACTTTTATTTCCATTAGCTACTATGAATTCTCACCCCTCTCGCTTCGAGTTTGGTTCTAATATTGTTGAAAGGAGTGAAAGTTATAACAGGAACATGCATCAAGGTCAGAGCAATCAAAGATGGATGGAGCCAAGAGGATCTGATCAACCCTTTTGGCAATAACACCCTCCAAGATATCATGGACAAAGACCATTCTGCAATGCATACCAAGCAAATAGACATGGTGGACAACCTTGTGGTTACCAACAAGCCCCACCCTGCGCTTATAGGCCATCCTCTCAACATAACTTCGCACCACCACACTCACAAGCTCCTTTTCACCATTCACTACCGTATGATGCTCATCTACCCAGATTCCAATCCAATTACTCCCAAACACCACCACTTCCCCATGTACCACGTCCAAATCTATCACCCCAAGAATCAGAGGTTTGCCTCAAGGAAACAGTAGATCAACTTCAAATAACCCTTCATGAACTGGAGCAAGCAGTAAGTCTATTATCTTCTAGACGTTCGAACATTCAAGGGCCTCCCAGAGCCCTATATGGACAATCTAATGAAGAGCGTAGCATGAAGGAGATACTAGAAACTCCAGTGGACAAGACAGAGCATGACTTCGTATTAGAACAAGTAGAGGAAGCTGTCATTATGAAAGAAGAGGAGTTGGTTGAAGACTTAGGAGACGCCGAACTTCCATGGGAATCCAAAGTTGTGGAGAATTCTGTTAAGAACGTTACAATTGATGCTAAGGAGGATAGTGCACAACTCCCACATCAATTCTTTTTTATGAAGAACTAGACGGAATAATCCAAGAAGCAAGTTTCCTTGATGATGATAATCTCAAGTCAAGTTCTCCCAGTAGTGAACTTGCATCAACAAGTGAATTCTCTGAGATAGAAGAATCTTCCCCAAGTGAATATGAAGATGATGCGGAGGTAGATTTCTCTCAACCTCCCGTTTATGACTTAAGTGATGAGGAAGACATAGAAGGCTTTTATCAGGACATGGATGCAATCGAGGAAGTCTGCAAGGAAGTGAAGAAATTCACAGAAGAGCACAAGGGAGTAGAACTCACAGAACCACTGAAAACACCTATCCCAAGGCCATTACCACCTAATACAAGCTTCAAATAGGTACAATCCTTAACCTTTAACTTTATTTTCCCACTTGAATATGGTTTGCTTGAAACAGATGGCCAGCTTAGAGCTCTTTGCGGCTTTAAGAGTAAGAGGAAAATAGCTCGCACTCAGAGCTGGTGCACAAGGTTCAATAAGGTTCCATGCTTCAATTCAAAGTGCACGGATTGGCATCATGATCAATCGAATGGATCTCGGAAAACGTTTGGTCATCTTGGTGAAAATCTACTTTCTAAACCGCCCGGATGGAAAAATATAGATCAAGACGAAGGCGGATTTAAAAGCAAGGTTTGAGATCCTGGAATCTGTTCTGACATTTGTCACCCCGGGAGCCTGAGAATTTGTTTGAAGCTGCTCAAAAGCTTTACATGCCTAGTTTGGAACTCCGGAGGCTGTTGGCATTCCAAGCATTGGTGGAAATTTCTGGATGAATTTAAGCATAAGCCGCCATAACAGGAAGCTCATCCAATGTCCAACTTAAGGACTTTAACTAAAAGTGCTAGGTGGGAGACAACCCACCATCGTATGGTCGTTCCTTTTTTTTTCAGTTTTATTTCATGTTATCTATTTTTATTATCCTTTTCATTGAACCTGAATATTATTCATTCGCATTGCATACTGCATAATTGCATACCTGCATAAAAAAAAAAAGAAAGGGTGCGCGACGCGACCGCATCACTCATGCGATTGCGTTAGTTGCAAAAAACACTCCCCACGCGTCCGCGTCATTCACGCGGCCGCGTGATCTGGAGATCGGCGTAAATCCCCAACGTCCAGAGAGTTAGGCTGGAATTGTACGGCCATTGTGTGTTTCGCACAAAACGAACCCCACGCGATTGTGCCACCCACGCGATCGCGTCACTTGCACAACACCAATCCCACGCGACAGCGTGAGCGACGCGATCGCGTGGCATGGATTGCACAACACCCCAAAGGAGTCAGAGAGTTGCACTGAAACGACGCTGGAATTGTACGTTTAGCACAATTTCCAGCGACGCGGTCGCATGCCTCATGCGACCGCGTCATTCCCTCTTTTACCCATTCCATGCGATCGCGCCACCCACGCGATCACGTCAACTCTCATTTCACCCCAGCCACGCGACCGCGTGCCCTACGCGATCGCATGGATTTAAATTTACTAACCCCCCAGTCACGCGAACCCTACCCATTCGCGCCCCCAGCCCTTCTCCTTCCTCTCTCTCTCCAACCAACCACCACCAACCACCGCCGCCCCCGTCGACCACCCAGAACCCACCGCCACGCCACCCCCTTCCCCCTC
The DNA here is from genome assembly GCF_000816755.2 of Arachis ipaensis. NCBI lineage: Eukaryota > Viridiplantae > Streptophyta > Magnoliopsida > Fabales > Fabaceae > Arachis > Arachis ipaensis. The sequence goes on along the minus strand of NC_029794.2, from coordinate 68,766,253 downwards.
TTTCTTCTTCTTATTTCCTCCTCCTCCCTCCACCACATAGTTAATTACATATTTTTCTGTTTATCTTCATAATTAGGCTAGTTAGATATGCATGTTGTAGTGGATTCTAGGTTGTTAGGTAGCCTAGGATGTGGTTAGTGGATTTAGGCCTGATTAATTGCGCTGTTCGTGTTCCTTGCTTTATTAATTTCGCAATTCTGCTGTTGCTGTGATGTTAGTATTGTTCATATGCTGTAATTTCTTGTTTCATGCTGCTCTTTACACTACTTTTTCATGTTCATAGTCCTCATATGTAATTGCAGCTATCTTTTTAATTCATATGAACTATTCTGATTGCTGATTATTTTCCGGGAACATCCAATTTTAGCCAGAATGCTGCCCAATTTTCTATAAACTGTTTTCTTTCCATTCATGTCTTGGTTTTGGCAATTTGAACTCTGCTTTATTCTGCTTTTACCAAACCAATTCATGAATGCCAGGGCACGCTTTCTTATTCTTTTCAATTTCCTGGTTTATAAGATGCATCTTGGATGATTCAATTCCACTTTTTTGCTATTTCCATATGAATCATCCTTACCTTCCTTGTTTGAATATGAGTTATCTGTTGCTTTAATTTGTGAATTTTCGTTACTTAGGGAATGATCATCATGCCACTTAATCTAATCCACTTTTTACTAATTCACTAATTTTAACTTCCTAAACTCTTTTTCATTCCTAACCAACGTAACTTTCAACATATATCTTCTTGGTTTTTTTCACTATTCTCTTTCACTTTCTAACCAAAGCATGATGATAATTTTTCCTAATTAACATGAATTCTATTACATTTTGGATTGTGGATTTCTCTTCTCAGTTTTCTAACTCCTATACAATCCTTAATGCACATTTACTTAACTCATTTTTCTACTGCTCCTTTGCCATTATGTGCTTCTTTTGATTAATTGCCTACCTGTTTTCTTGTTTTTATTATATCCTAGTTTCCTATTTTTCAGGATGTCTAACACCCAAAGAAAGGGAAAAGGAAAGACAACAACTGGCAAACAGAAAAGAGGTGAATGCTCCATGTCCATCCTAGACATCATGCATGATGACTCCTGGCGGGAGAAACACTTTACCCCACAGGAGAAGGCTGACCAGCTACTCCCTGCTACTGATCCCATTAAGTTTGCAAACCGATACTGGGAGCTGAAGTATCCGGTGTTTACAACCTCCAGAAACCTGTACCTGGAGAGGACTCTGAAGATCCCAGAAGAACTCCAGAAATACACCTCTGATCAGATCAAACAAAGAGGTTGGTTCTTCCTGGAGAGAAACCTGACTGAGGTCAATGCATCTTGGGTAAGGGAATTTTACTGCAATTACTTCAAAACTTCCCTAGATGCAGTAAACCTAAGAGGGAAGCAGATACTGGTCACTGAAGAGGCCATAGAGGATGTTCTGATGCTCCTGCCTAAATTCGATCAGCCAGATGGTTATCAACAGGATGAGGAGGACATGCACTTCATGAAGTTTGATTGGGATGCAGTCAAGACCAGGATAGCCCTTGACCCGACCGTTCCATGGATCATGGGTCAAAACACCACCATGAGAATTAAGCGGATCTACTTGAACGATGAGGCTCGGCTATGGCATCAGATCCTAAGCAACTTTATTATGCCGAGTACTCACAAGACGGAGCTACCTACTGCTATGATCACCCTCCTATGGTGTGTGATGGAGGGTAAGGACATGTACCTGCCACGCTTCATTCGGTACTACATGGCCAGGGTCCACGTCCGAGGCACTCTCCCCTTTCCATATCTGATTAAAAACTTGGCCGTCGAGCTAACGTGCCTTGGGAGGATGCTGATGAAAAGCCACTTGCTGCAGAATGCAAGAAAATTATACCTCACAGCAGGAACTTTCTGGCTTTGGGCTACAGACTTCCATTCCTCACTCCTACTGATGAGACAGCCACACCATCTGCCGGCCCCTCTTCCTCTATAGCTACCCCTGCTACCACCACTGCACCTCCACCTGCCTCAGAGCCAGTTTATCACTTAGTGCACCGCCTGTTTCGGCAGCTAGACTAGATAGAGCGCCGCAACCGGTGGCGATATGAGAGATCTGAGCGTCATAGCAGGCAATGCTATGAGCACCTGAAGCTGATGATCCGTTCTGGCAGCGACATCCCCTCCGAGCCTGACACACCATCCGAGCCATCTGAGGAGGAGGCGGATGACCACGAGGCAGAGACCCATCCACAGAGAGAGGCTGCGCAGGCAGGCACAGAGCAGGCTGCATCATAGCAGGAGGCCCCGCATCAGATTCAGGCTTCTGACCCAGAGATCCCTATTCAGTCAGCACCTCTTCTGCAGCAGGCAGATCCTCAGACCACCACCACAGAGACTCCAGCTACCCACCCTTCCAATGATGACACCCCTTCACACCCTGCTTGAGTGAGCATCAGGGACGATGCTTCATTTTAAGTGTGGGGAGGTCGCCATCTCTGGCATATTTTTTGGTGAACCACTACAGACTCTTTTTATTTTATTTTGCTATTTTTCTGTATTTTTCTCTTTTATTTTTATTTTTATTTTCTCAGTACTTATACATTGCTATTTTCATGTATTTTTACTCTATTTCTGCATTTTGCACCTTAGTTCATATTTTAGCTAGTTAGTTTAGTTGCAATTCTAACTTATTAGTTATAGAAAATGTGGATTAATTAGTATAGTTTACCCTTTTTAGCATAAGATAACTTAGTTTAAATTGAAAAAAATAAAAAGGAAGTAAACTAGAGACTTGAGCAGAATAAAAATAACCCACACCTTGTATATATAGCATTGCATGTTAGTTAGTTAACAACATTTCATCAAGAAGAAACTCTAAAACTTTAGAGCCACCTTAAGAATTACATTGAAAATAATGGAAACTCTTAATTTTTACTTGCATGACATATATAACTGATATATGATTTTTGAGTTAGAGAACACACAACTGTGAGTTTTGAGCTTAATTGTATGGTTACATTTAAACCATAATATTTTATTCCTGTGTGTTCCGCCCTTGTTTTTTATTTTGATGTTCTTTACTTTGTTTTAATCTATATGTCCGATTATAGAATATAGATACATACCAAGAAAGTGATTGAGGCCATTGTTTGATTCTAGCTTACTATTCCCGAATTAGCCTACCTTTTACATCACCCTTGTTAGCCCCCTTAAGCCTTTAATTCCCCTCTTATTTTATAACCACATTACTAGCCTTAAGCAGAAAAATAAAATAAAAATCCCAAGTTGAATCCTTGGTTAGCTTAAGATAGAAAGTGTATTGTTTAAAGTGTGGGAAACCTATTGGGAACATGGATGATAAAAACAAAGGGTAGAAAGTTAAAAAGAATAAAATAATTCAAAATAAAAATTTTGGGAAGCATGCTCATGTGAAATCAAAATAATTGAATTACCATGTGCATAAAAAAAATTCAGTTTTTGAATAAAGGGGATACAAAAGAACTCCCCAAATGCAAGATAAATCAAATGCACATAGGACAAAATTAAAACTAATGCATGAGCATGTAACATAAAAAGTGGGGAAAATATGGGAAAATAGGTAAAGAAGCTTTACTTTACAAAATATGTATGTTAGGTGAGTGATGAGTGGATAATTTATACGCTTTTTGGCATTGTTTTTAGTATGTTTTTAGTAGGATCTAGTTACTTTTAGGGATGTTTTCATTAGTTTTTATGTTAAATTCACATTTCTGGACTTTACTATGAGTTTATGTATTTTTCTGTGATTTCAGGTATTTTCTGACTGAAATTGAGGGACTTGAGCAAAAATCAGATTCAGAGGTTGAAGAAGGACTGCTGATGCTGTTGGATTCTGACCTCCCTGCACTCAAACTGGATTTTCTGGAGCTACAGAACTCAAAATGGCGCGCTTCCACTTGCGTTGGAAAGTAGACATCCAGGGCTTTCCAGAAATATATAATAGTCCATACTTTGCCCAGGTTTAGAGGATGCAAACTGGCGTTCAACGCCAGCTCTCTGCCCAATTCTGGAGTTCAGCGCCAGAAAGGGATCAAAAACTAGAGGAAGCAGAAAAAGCTTCTCTCAAAGCAGAGTCAAACAAAGCCCCCACAGTCAAACTCTAAGTTTGGTGTTGGGAGGCCACAACCAAACTCTAAGTTTGGTGTTGAACTCCCATATCCAAACTCTAAGTTTGGTGTTGGGGAGTTTCAACAATGCTCTGAACATCTGTGAGGCTCCATGAGAGCCCACTGTCAAGCTATTGACATTAAAGAAGCGCTTGTTGGGAGGCAACCCAATTTTTATTTATCTAATAATATTTTTCTTAGTTATATGTCTTTATAGGTTCATGATCATGTGGAGTCACAAAATAAATATAGAAATTGAAAACGGAATCAAAAATAGCAGAAGAAAAATCACACCCTGGAGGAAGCACCTGCCTGGCGTTCAACGCCAGAACAGAGCATGGTTCTGGCACTGAACGCCCAAAATGGGCAGTGTTTGGGCGCTGAACGCCCAGAACAGGCATGGTTCTGGCGTTCAGCGCCAGAAATGGCCAACAAATGGGCGTTGAACGCCCAAAATGGGCACCAACCTGGCGCTGAACGCCCAGAGTTGTGTGCAAAGGCATTTTACATGCCTAATTTGGTGCAAGGGTGTAAATCCTTGAACACCTCAGGATCTGTGGACCCCACAGGATCATCTCAGGATCTGTGGACCCCACAGGATCATCTCAGGATCTGTGGACCCCACCGGGTCATCTCAGGATCTGTGGACCCCACAGGATCCCCACCTACCTCCACTCACTTCTTCTCATCCTTTTTAATTACTTGTCCTCTTAATTTAGTTTATGAATTCTTCTATGTTACAGATTACTCTTTTAATTTAATGTTAATTGAGGTATTTCAGTTTATGATTGCTTTCTTTTATTTATGTTACTGTTGTTTCCAATCTGAAGACATTTTTTATTCTAGTTGATTTATCTTTCCCCTTTTGGTCTTGGCTAAGAAATCAGTAACTCAAGAGTTATCAAACTCAAACATGATTGATAATTTTTATCTTTGCTAATTGAATTGAACTTCAATAATCCCAATCTTTCCTTAGGGATTAACTAGGATTTGAAGATCAAACTAATTAGTCACTTGATCTTTCTTTACTTTAAGTAAAGACTAATTGAGTGGAATTAAGATTCAATCTTCATCATCATTGATAAGGATAACTAGGATAGGACTTCTAATTTCTCATACCTTACCAAAAGTTTATTTTACAGTTATTTATTTACTTTACAGTCTTTTACTTATTTCAATTGCAATTTAAATTACTTGTTCCTCATCTGAAAAACCCCAATTTACAATCTTTATAACCAATAATAAGAACATACTTCCCTGCAGTTCCTTGAGAAGATGACCCGAGGTTTAAATACTTCGGTTATCAATTTGTTTAAGGGTTTGTTACTCGTGACAACCAAAACGTTTGTAAGAAAGGTTGATTGCTTGGTTTAGTAACTATACTTGCAACAAGAGTTTACTATAACTTCTAAACCATTAATCTTCAGTTCTTTCAGTGTCCTTCTGACATGCTTTCAGAATGGAGCATCCTATGTATATTCTATGATGGTCTGTCTGAATTATCCAAGATGTCCTTGGATCACTCTGCTGGTAGATCTCTTCATCTGAAGAAGACGCCTGCAGAAGCCCAGGAACTCATTGAAATGGTTGCAAATAACCAGTTCATATATACTTCTGAAAGAAATCCTATGAATAATGGGATGACTCATAAGAAAGGAGTTCTTGAGATTGATACTCTGAATGTAATATTGACTCAGAATAAAATATTGATTCAGCAAGTCAATATGATTTCTCAGAATCTGACTGGAATAAAAACTACATCCGGCAGTACTAAAGAAGCTTCCTCTGAAGGAGAAGCTTATGACCCTGAGAATCCTACAATGGAAGAAGTGAATTACATGGGAGAATCCTATGGAAACACCTATAATCCTTCATGGATAAATCATCCAAATTTCTCATGGAATGATCAACAGAAGCCTAATCAAGGCTTCAATAATAATAATGGTGGGAGAAATAGGTTTGGCAATAGCAAACCTTTTCCATAATCTTCTGAGCAACAGATAGAGAATTCTAAGCAGAGCCTCTCTGACTTAGCAACCATAGTCTCTGATCTATCTAAAACCACTCTCAGTTTTATGACTAAAACAAGGTCCTCCATCAGAAATTTGGAGGCACAAGTGGGTCAACTAAGTAAAAGAGTTACTGAAATCCCTCCTAGTATTCTCCCAATCAATACAGAAGAGAATCCAAAGAGAGAGTGCAAGGCCATCAATATACCCAAGATGGACGAACCTATAGAGGAGGAAGAGGCAGTGATTTCCAGTGAGGAAGACCTTACTGGACATCCACTGACCACCAAGGAGTTCCCTAATGAGGAACCAAAGGAATCTAAGGCTCATACAGAGACCATAGAGATTCCACTGAACTTACTGTTACCATTCATGAGCTCTGATGAGTATTCTTCCTCTGAAGAGGATGAAGATATTATTGAAGAGCAAGTTGCTCAATATCTAGGAGCAATCATGAAGCTGAATGCCAAGTTATTTGGTAATGAGACTTGGGAGGATGAACCTCCATTGCTCATCAATGAACTGAATGCTTTGGTTCAACTAAATTTACCTCAGAAAGAACTGGATCCCCGAAAGTTCTTAATACCCTGTACCATAGGCACCATGACCTTTAAGAAGGCTCTGTGTGACCTGGCGCCAGGAATAAACCTCATGCTACTCTCTGTAATGAAGAAACTAGAGATCTTTGAGGTACAAGCTGTAAGAATCTCATTAGAGTTGGCAGACAAATCAATGAAACAGGCTTATGGACTTATAGAGGATGTCTTAGTGAAAGTTGAAGGCCTGTACATCCCTGCTGACTTCATAATCCTAGACACTGGGAAGGATAAGGATGAATCCATCATCCTTGGAAGACCCTTCCTAGCCACAGCAAGAGCTGTGATTGATGTGGACAGAGGAGAGTTAGTCCTTCAATTAAATGAGGACTACCTTGTGTTTAAAGCTCAAGGATCTTTTTCTATAACCATGGAGAGGAAGCATGAAAAGCTTCTCTCAATACAGAGTAAAACAGAGCCCCCACACTCAACTTCTAAGTTTGGTGTTGGGAGGCCACCATTAAGCTCTGAATCTTTATGAAGCTCTCTAAGAGCTCACTGTCAAGCTATTGACATTAAAGAAGCGCTTATTGGGAGGCAACCCAATGTTATTTAATTATATTTATTTATATTCCATTGTCATTTTATATTTTCTTTAGGTTGATGATCATGTGAAGTGATAAAAACACTTGCAGAATTAAAGCAAAATAAAAAAATAACATCAAAAACAGCACACCCTGGAGGACAGGCTTACTGGCATTTAAACGCCAGTAAGGATAGCAGAATGGACGTTTAACGCCCAGTCTGGCAGTATTCTGGGCGTTAAACGCCAGAATTGGCAGCCAGACTGGCGTTAAACGCCAGAAAAGGGTGTCTGGTGTTTAGCTGGCGTTAAACGTCAGAAATGGGCATCAGCCTGGCGTTTAACGCCAGAAAAGGTAGCAGAGTTACCGTTAAATGCCAGAAATGGCACACAGAGGGCGTTTAAACACCAGAAAGCTGCAAGGAGCAGAATTCCTTGATACCTCAGGATCTGTGGATCCCACAGGATCCCCACCTACCCCAACTCATTCTCTCTCCTCTTCACACCTCTCCATAACACCCTCTCGCCTCTTCACACCTCTCTATAACACTCTCTCTCCTCTTCACACCTCTCCATAACACTCTTCCCTAAATACCCTTGACCAATCTCATCAATACCTCTTCCCTAAATACCATTCACCTATCAAATCCTACCCTCTTCACCATAATCTCTTCACCACTTACATCCATTCATCATAAACCCCACCTACCTCACCATTTAAATCAAAACATTTTCCTCCCAAACCCAACCCCCTTACACGAATTCCCCCTCTCTCTTACCCTATAAATACCCTTCCTCACCACATTCAATTTCACACATCATACACACTACTACCCCCCTGGCCTAATCTAACACATACCCCCATCTCCTCCATTTTTTCTTCTTCTACTCCTTTCTTTCTTATTTTGCTCGAGGACGAGCAAACCTTTTATGTTTGGTGTGGGGAAAAGCTCTGCTTTTTGTTTTTCCATAACCATTAATGGCACCTAAGGCTGGAGAAACCTCTCGAAAAAGGAAAGGGAAGGCAATTGCTTCCACCTCTGAGTCATGGGAGATGGAGAAATTCATCTCAAAGGTCCATCAAAACCACTTCTATGAAGTTGTGGCCAAGAAAAAGGTAATTCCCGAGGTCCCCTTCATGCTCAAAAAGAGTGAATATCCGGAGATCCGACGTGAGATTCAAAGAAGAGGTTGGAAAGCTCTCACCAACCCCATCCAACAAGTCGGAATCTTAATGGTTCAAGAGTTCTATGCTAATGCATGGATCACTAAGAACCATGATCAAAGTATGAACCCAAAACCAAAGAAATGGCTCACAATGGTTCAGGGGAATTACCTGGATTTCAGTCCGGAAAATGTGAGGTTGGCATTTAACTTGCCAATGATGCAAGGAGATCCTCACCCTTTCACTAGAAGGGTCAACTTTGATCAAAGGTTGGACCAAGTCCTTATGGACATATGTGTGGAAGGAGCTCAATGGAAGAGAGACTCCAAAGGCAAGCCGGTTCAACTAAGAAGGCTTGACCTCAAACCTGTGGCTAGGGGATGGTTGGAGTGCATCCAATGCTCTATCATTCCTACTATCAACCGGTCTGAAGTTACAATAGACCGGGCTATCATGATCCATAGTATCATGAATGGAGAGGAAGTGGAAGTTCATGAGATCATACCTCTAGAACTATACAAGGTGACGGACAAGCCCTCCACTTTGGCAAGGTTAGCCTTCCCTCATCTCATCTGTAACCTATGCAATTCAGTTGGAGTTGTCATAGAGGAAGACATCCTCGTTGAAGGAGACAAGCCCATCACTAAAAAGAGGATGGAGCAAATAAGAGAGCCCACTCATGGACCTCAACAAGAGCATGAGGAAGTCCCTCATCAAGAAATCCCTGAGATACCTCAAGGGATGAATTTTCCTCCACACAACTATTGGGAGCAACTCAACACCTCCTTAGGAGATTTGAGTTCCAACATGGGGCAACTAAGGATGGAGCACCAAGAGCACTCCATTATCCTTAATGAAATCAGAGAGGACCAAAAGGCCATGAGAGAGGAGCAAAAAAGGCAAGGAAGAGACATAGAGGAGCTCAAGCACTCAATAAGATCTTCAAGAGGAAGAACTAGCCGCCATCACTAAGGTGAACCCGTTCTTTAATTTCCTTGTTCTTATTTTTCTGTTTTTCGAATTCTATGCTTTATGTTTTGTCTATGTTTGTGTCTTTGTTACATGATCATTAGTGTTTAGTGTCTATGTCTTAAAGCTATGAATGATTCCATGAATCCTTCACCTTTCTTAAATGAAAATAAGATAATTTGAAATTTAAAATTTGAATTTTAAATTTTGAAATTAATTTTAAAATTAAGAATTTAAAATAAGATAAGATAGGATTTTTGAATTTTACAGAAAGATAAAAAATTGAAAAAGATAACAAGATAATTTGAAAATTGAATTTTTTATTTTGAAAAATTTAAAAAGACAAACACAAAAAGACACCAAACTTAAAATTTTTGAAATCAAAGGCTATTATTTTCGAAATTTTTGGAGGAAAAACACAAAAGGACACCAAACTTAAAAATTTGAAGATCAAACAAAGAAAAATAGCAAGAACAATTCGAACACTAAGAAAGAACAATAATAGGAAGTTTTCAAAATATTAAAGGAAAGAAAAACCAAGACACCAAAAAGACACTAAAGTTAAATATTAACACAAGACTCAAACAAAAGAAAAGGTTTTTAAAAATTTTTTGAAAAAGAAAACAAGAAACACAATTAAAAGAGTAAGTTATGGTTTGTTTGCTCCTTTAATTTGTAAAAAGTACCTAATCTAAGCAACAAGATAGTCTGGTAGTCTGTCAATCTCGAACAATCCCCAACAACGGCGCCAAAAACTTGCTGCGCGAAATTGAACTCCGCAAGTTTTGCACAGATGAACCGGCAAGTGCACCGGGTTATCCAAGTAATATCCTAGGTGAGTGAGGGTCGAAACCCACGGAGATTGTTGGATTGAGCAAGCAATAGCTATCATGTAGATCTTAGTCAGGCGATTAGAAAAGATGGTTGTTTGTTTGAAAGCGTAAATAAAATAATATAGAATGAAATACCAGGTTGGTATAAAAATAGTGATAGAGATTTAGTTAAGGCTTCGAAGATGCGTATTCTTTCCGGATTAACTTTTCTTACTGTCTACTTCAATAATGAATGATTCCTTCAATGGCAGCCATACGTGATTAACTCATGTCCTCTCATCAAGTTAATCTCTTCTAAACCATAGTAGCCCACCATATCCAAGCAACTCATGTCCTCTCATCAAGTTAACTTATGGCTTCCCACTTTGGCCGAAGGTGAAGACCTAAGCAATCCACTCCCCTTTGCGATCCCACTCAAAACGCCACAGATAAGGTCGGATCTTCCGGATCAGGGAATGGTGCTTCTATGACTCTAGCCTTAATGCCACAGAGACCTCAATAACCCACAGTCAATGGGATTTTATGTCACATATCCAAATTTGCCCAGGTATGCTCTTGGAATTCGCAATGGGGTCAGGACCGCACGGAACCCAAATAGAACGAGGATGAATGTCACATGTCATCCTCAATTCATGAGATGAAGAACAAGAATGCATAAGAGAATAGAATCAGACATATTGAAATATAACAGTAATATTATTAATCTATGAGAATCAGCAGAGCTCCTAACCCTAACTTAGGAGGTTTAGTAGCTCATAGCTTACAGAAAGTAATAGTAAAACGTGCAAAGGGAGAAAAGATCAAAAGTCCTCAACAAATGTGATCTTTGTTCTATTTATACTAATCTCATAACTAAGGAGTACAAAAGTATGATAGACTAGACTAAAGGTGTGAAAGTCTACTCTTGGACCCACTTTGGTTGAGTACTAGGGCTGAGCTTGGCGTCCAACTTGAGGAATGGGTGTTGAACGCCCATTAGGGGGTTGATCCATGCTGCCTTATGCTTCTTGGTGGGTTTGAACGCCCCAAAGGGGGTGTTTGGGCGTTCAACGCTGGCTTGAGTTCCTTTGGGGCGTTGAACACCAGATAGCAGTTAGTTCTTGGGCTTTCAACGCCCAATATGGGCAGGCTCCTTTGAAGAAAAATATAGACCATTATATATTACTGGAAATATCTAGAAGTTAACTTTCCAACGCCATTGAGAGCGCGTCATTTGGATCTTTGTAGCTCCAGAAATTCTCGTTTGAGTGCATAGAGGTCAGAATCTGACAGCATCTGCTACGCTTTCCTTGCCTCTGAATCAGACTTTGCCAAAACTCCTCAATTTCACCCAAAAATTACCTGAAATCATCAGAAAACACAAAAACTCAAAGTAGGATCCGAAAATGTGAATTTTTCACTAAAACCTATGAAAATATAATGAAACTTAAACAAAACATAACTAAAACAATATGAAACTAATGCAAAAAAGCGTATAAAATATCTGCTCATCACGCTTCACCCTCTCCCAGATTGATCTAGTCCATTCAGATGTTTGGTCTGGACCTGAGGAGATTAATGACCATGACCTATGGCTTAATCACTTACAGCCTTACTATTGAAGGAATCATTCATCGTTGAAGTAGAGAGTATGACGTGTTAATTCAGAAGAAGCACCTCGAAATCCTTAACTACTGCTAATTACTGTCTTTATTCTATCTATTTTTTGCTTCTGTTATTGTTTGTTTATGCACCTATAGTAATCAAAACTACCTTTCTATTCCCCTAACTAAGATCTGCAGGATAACCACAGCTTGCTCAATCCAGCAATCCTTGTGGGATTCGACCCTCACTTACCTGAGGTATTATTTGGATGACTCGGTGTACTTGCCTGGTTCAATTGTGTGAGTTTAATTTCGTGCACCAGTAGCGCTAAAAAGAACCTCCCAATCACGGTTACTAGAAAGATTAGCAACGATTCATTCTCTGAGGCCAAGGTTCTAGAATTCAAGAACGTGATTCTGATGATACCGAGCATTCTAAATATTCCTAGCAAAGTTGCAGTCACGAATCACATGATGGCATCCTTGATATACTGATTACATCTTGGACATACTAGGACACTAGCCAAATGTCTTTTACAATGCTCATCATTAGTTAAAATAGCATCATGGGACAATAACCATAGGAATGTTCTGATCCATTTAAGGCCTTTCTAATTGCACACAAGCTTGAAAGTTCATTCTGGGTGTTAGCCTCACCACACAAGAATTGATACACCATTTTGATACTAAAAGCTCCGTCTTGAGTTAGTACCCACACAATTTGATTTGGGCCGTTCCAAGGAAAAAGTGGGGATAGCACTAAAATACTCATAGTAATATCTTCTAGCAACCATTGGTTGAGCTTGTTAACATCTCATCCACCTAAAACAGAAGGAAATCAGTGAGATTTGGATACAAATCAGAATCTGTTAATTCCTGGTTAGTCTAGTTCGCAGGGTTTCCCATCCTTGGCTCCAAATTATGCATCTAAAAGTTGATGCTTTGGCTATCTCCAATATGCCAAATCGTATAACTTTTTTCCCAAGTTGAGCAGATTCCCTTCCAAATATTGGAGTTATTTTTTCTAGTTGTAACCACTAGAAGAAGTCATTGCCACACTTATCCTTTGCTATCAAGACTTTTTCCAACAAAGAATCTTATTTCTCATATTCTTATATAAAAATCTCATTCTAATAAAATACATCCCCTATATATATGTTTGGAGACTTGCAAACTTGGGTTTAAGAATGGATTCAGACCACAACTTCATTTGGATGGAGTATTTCTCAAGACTTATTACGGTGGACAATTACTTTCAGCAATGGCACAGGATGCTAACAACCAATTTCGATTTATGATTTTCTTGGTAAAAAAATGTGACACGCATTCTGTGAAGCCAATAGTGGCTACCCAAATTCATGTTTAGAGTACTTCTGATGGGATTAATATCTCTTTAGACTTAGTTAATTATATGTGGATGATTTATGTTATTATCTAATTTAGTTTTGTAGCTTTACAAACATTCTCTTTCATTTTGTCGAACATAGCATCATTCAATACATCATTTTTGTCTGAAAAAGAATACAAATTTTAGGAGCTAATCTCAGACTCCATTATAGCATTTTCCATGACTTGCTATTCCACTTTTCAACACTTTCTTGCATAATAGCTGTAAATATTATAGTAAAAACTATAACAACAATATACAACATGTTAACATTTTTCTTGCTCTCTAGCTACAATAACTTCTTCTCCAAATCAACTAATCTCTGTTCTATTTTTTTCTTCCTAAAATGCACTTTGACATCATCAACCTCAATATCAAACATTGAATTGTCTTTGCCCCCTATTGTTACAATATGGTCATCCAGCCATACGAAGAACTGGTAGTGGCCGAGAATTTTCAATTACAAGTTCCTCATCAGAACTAAAATTTTATGAAGAAAATCATATAATCAAAATCAATAAAACAAAATCACCGTCTTACCTTATATATAGAATGGGAATTCGAGGAACAATCTGTTAGGGTTCGTTAGTGTCCTCGACTTTGACAAAATAACATACACTCAGTATTTGCACATCGTAGTAAGATCATTTTTCTCCCATTCACCTTCCATGCATTTAATTGTCGATGACAGTGGGACTTGTTGTGTGCTGGATGAAGCTTCTTCACTGGTCATGGAACACTGCTCAATACCTCTCTCAAGCTCTCACAGAAATTACAATAATAGCGTTGTAACAGTGATTGCGTTGAATTTGAAAAGTAAAGGCAGATACCAAGACGGTGTCGTCTTGTCACCCAAGGACTTATTTATCCTAAAACTATCTCCGAACTCTATACCTATGTACCATAATAGACAGAACGTAACACCCTACCATTTATTGCCTTATGCTTAAGTCATAATTCAATTATGGTTTGGTGCTACGACTCAAGGTTAAGATATAAATACATATATATATATATAGAAAGGAATATTATAATAGAAGCCTGTGAAAAGATTTAAAACTCGAATGAAAGACAATTCGCCAATCGTTCACACAAGTCTTAAAAACAAGTGCATAATATAAATATTTCCAAAAGAATGAGAGAGTCTAAAATCAAAGCGGAATAAAAGGCCTTCTTCGCTTTCCTTCCAAATAAACCTCCCACTCATTGAGAAGCGTTGGGACCTGCATCTGAAATGTAATAATTCCCGAAATGGATGAGATCATCCCTTATGGGGTTCTCAGCAGGCAATAATTCTAAATAGAAACTATGTAAAACCACATGAACCTGCTAGGTAATCCTAATCTCCAATCACACAAAGTTCAAGCCTAGGGTTCTTACCAATCCGATTCAAGGTAGATAATGCCTGCAGAAGTCGATGATGATGTAGCCGACTCTTTGCCCTTGCAGCGCATCCACGGTGCGGTATCTCCCCCTAGCACTTTTGTTTATTGTCTTTAAGTTAGACAATTGGGGATGCCCTTGCTATGGTGGCTTATGCTTGAATTCTTCCTTGAATCCCCACTAATGCTTGCACATCTAATGTCTACCAGAATCTCAAATTATGTGCACAAAGCTCTCAAGAAAATTTAAACAAGTGACAAGACTCCAAAGTTGTTGATTCCCAAATTGTATTCTAGGGTCCCAAACCTTATTTTTGCACCCGTCTTCTTGTTGATTACCATAGTTTCATCCGGGTGGTATGGCCTCGGAATCCTCACTCAAGCACCCAAATATCCTCCTAAACCTACTCAATTGAGCTCTACACCAACCATTGAGCTTAAACCTTGATGATCCAACCATAATGATTCGAGAATTATGTTTCCAACCACTAACCATCCCTATTTCGCTCTTGAATCCATATAGAGCCATAAGTTGACCATCCATTTCAAGCAAACTATATTCAAGCGAAATAAGAAATCTAAGAGATATAAATTTTACCCAGTTGAATGATGTAATGGATGATAGAGACTTAGGAAGGGATGTTTCCAACGTTCGTGCAAGTTTCACTCCCTTGTGTTGTTCTTTGACTACCTCCACCTCTTGGCAAGCATCTTCCATTTCCACCTTTCGACAAGGTTCTTCGTATTTAAGAACTTGACGGAGGATTAATGCCGGTCTAGAATTTCTCAATAGAATTTTGTTGCAACCATACTCCAAACTAATAATTAACTTTCAATCAAAGTTTAAAAAGTTGTCATAATACAAACCAAAATAACCGGGAGTAGAATTCCAGGTCATTCTCCCTAGGAATTACAATCGAGTGCTCAATTATTGGCTCTGAGGGAGTTAGGGGTGAGACAAGAATTGACACGAAATTAAATAGCAAGAAAGTAAATGGCAATTAACTAACAAAGGAAAGGAAACTCAAATGGTATAAAGGTCTTGACAAGGGTTGATGGTCAAGGATCACTATCCTTGTTACTAACCACAACATGATAATTACAAGAGCAAACCCACTTTGTCATCCTCAAGATCGGAGAAAAGTCAAATGGGCTTATCTAATCCTAGTCCATAAGTCCTAGCCAACTCACTAACTAACTTAGTGAAAGACTAGCGTAAATGAAATAAGACCAATTAAGATCTCCAAATTATCAATCAACTTGGACATTAGTAACCTAAGGTCACCCAAGTTACCAACCTAAGCTAAGAACACAAAATATCTACTCTAAAACTAAAACAAACATTTCATCAAACACTTAGAAGGCACACAAATGAAGCATCATAAATTGTTTAAATAATAAAATCTATATCTACCAAACTTAAGAAAGCAATAACAAGAATTCAATTAAGCATTAATAACATGAAAAACATTAATTACATTAAAGAAAATTGGAATTCAACAAGAGAGTTCATAACCAAAATTAACCAAAATAAAGGAACTAACAAGAAGGATTAAGTAAATCAAGATGCTAGAATAAGAAAATATAAAGAAAACTAAAATAGAACAGGATTGAAACCTAAATCTAAGGAGAATTTAAACTAAAAATCCTAAATTTTAGAGAGAATAGTGAGCTTCTTTATTTAGAAAATACCTTAAAACATGATAAAAACCTAAACTAACTCTACTTCCTCCTTGCCCCTTGATCCTTCTTGAGAATTGCATGAAATACTTCATAAATGAGTTGGATTTGGGCTTGAGAAGGTCTAGAAATCGCCAGCCACGTTTTTCATAAGTGAATCACGTGCTTCATGTCATGTGTATGCATGAGACATGCGTACGCACGACATGACAAAATCCCACAGCATGCGTACGTGCAAGGCATGCGTACGCATGACCATGAATTACTCCAAAACCTCATTTCTTCATGAATTCTCCACTTGCATGCTTTTTCTTCACTTCTTCAATCTAATATTTGCCTTCTAAGCCTGAAATCACTTAACAAACACATCAAGGCATCAAATAGAAATAAAGTAAATTAAATTTAGCAAATTAAGAGCCTAAAAAGTATATTTTCACTCTTAAACACAATTTTGGAGAAATTCACAAAACTATGTTATTTTAATGAATAAATGTGAGACAAGTTGATAAAATTCACTCATTTCAATACAAGATAAACCATAAAATTGTGGTATATCAACCTCCCCACACTTAAACAATAGCATGTCCTCATGCTAAACCTAACAAAGACAAGAAAGGGGTATCAATTTTTATTCAATGCAAACTATCTATATGTAATCTCTCTAAATGTATGTAATTACTTGGTCAAAATAAATCATTTTCCAAGAATACATATATAAATATAAAGGCTAAAGCAATCACAACCAAGTCAAATCCTCAATTGAATTGAGTCCTAAAATAGAAATTTCAAACTTGCAAGAAAGAGATGATCATAGGTGAAAACATAGAATTGAGCAATCGAATCCCTCATCGGATGTGTATACGCTCTAATTGCTCAAGTGTTTAGGGTTGATTCACTCAATTCTCCTCTAATCATTGTTTCTTAAGATTTGTTTTTTATCTAACAATCAACAATTATTAAATCCATGCATGCAAGTATCATGAGGACTTTTTCAAGGTTGTAATGGGGCTAGGGTAAGGGTAAAGATGCATATGGTCAAGTGAGCTTGAAATTTGAATCTTTGATTAACTTAAACTCTCACCTAACACACATAACAACCTATACAATTTTTAATACAAACCTAACTACCCATTCTTCACTTTTTCACACACTCATGCATTCTTTCAATTTATACCACATATGCATTATTCTTATTACTTTACTTTGGGGTTACATTTGTCCCATTTTTATTGCTTTCTTTTTTTTATTTTCTTTTCATTTTATTTTCCTTTTTTTTCTTTCTTTTTTTTTCTTTCTTTTTCTTTTTCTTCAATTATATAACATAATATATACAAGAGACTAATGCATATGGTTTAAGTATTGAATGCATGAATATGTACCCGATTTCCAAGATTTTTAATAAAAATACAAAATATCCATTTTTTTCTTTCTACCAATGTTTCCTAAATTTTTCCACACTTAAATGATACACATTCTCCCTAACCTAAGCTAATCAAAGATCCAAATTAAGGACATTTATTATTTTTTACTTAGGGGTAGTGATGTACTAACATTAAGATCAAAAAGGGATTAAAATTGGCTCAAAATTGGCTAATAATGGTAGATAGAAGAGTAAGGTTATTTGGGTAAGTGAGCTTGAATGAAATGAAGGTCTCAATCATATAGATGCATTCATACACAGAATAATAGACATAAAGAATCACAGAAATCAAAGATTACAATCATAGAAAGAGAACAACACACACAAGAATGAAATAGTGGTTGAAATGATACAACCACACATTAAGGCTCAAAAACTCACAAGGTTGTGTGTTCTAGCTCAAAAATTATGTTCCACAATATAGTTCAAGCAAATTTCAATGAAAAAAATATCTTAACTCAAATCAATTTTGGAATACCCTATAAATAAATCCCTTGAAAAACTTTATTATTTTGATTAAGCTTATATGTATATATGAAAAGAAATGTAATAAACTAAGAAAGATGCAATATATACAAACTAAGAAAGATGCAGCTAAGAATTCTAAAAGTATGAAAGTGTTTGGGATTAGAATGTTTCACCTAAAAAGTGCGGACTCGGTCATACCTCCCCACACTTAAAAGTTTGCACGGTCCTCCGTGCATTCAAAGATGAGAAAAGAGGGTACGGCAACTACACGGATTGCCACCTTCAACTGGTGGATCAACCGGCTGCTACATGTTCTTTTTTCTGCTTTCCTTTTTGCTTATGGAGACTCATCCTGAAGAATATAAAACAGAATATAGTAAGATGAGTAAATTTAAAAACAACAAAGCATATATTGTTGGAATGAGGTAATGACCACTAAAATAAAGTGAGTGAATCGGTGTGTGACATGGATGAAAACAAGTGTGCGAATTCTAGGTTTGCGCACAATCTAGAACTCACACACTAGCATTGAAAGCTTTATTTCACCATTACACAAAAGAAGTATGCACTTCACTCATTCTAGTGTGCTTGAGATACCTTAAAGAAAACTTGTAGGTTAAGATAAACAAATAAGTAATGAAGGAGCATAAAAGCATTCAAGCAATAATCAAGCAATTGTGAAATGGATAATGAATGGACATTGGTTGATGTGCAAGAGAATTCAATGAACCAAATAAAATATGAAATCCGCACATCAATCAACGACACACTTTGAATTTTTTGCTTGCAACACCTAATTGACAAAAAGTAGGGAACGTGGGTGCTATGAAACTTAGAAAAAGAGAGATATAAGGTGAAATCGATCACATAGCAAGCATGGTCTCCACAGCTTAAAAACCACAAAAAGATGTCACTAGGTAAGCTTACAATCCAATTTCACAATTCCATAATTTCAATGCATCAACTTGGTGATGTAAATAAAAATCAATATAAGCTGTAACGACCCAACTTCCAATACGTCATGATCGTACCAAAAGTAAGGAGTTACTAACCTATTTCTTTTATTAACTATTTAATATTGAGCCTTTAGTTCGGTATCGCGCTTCTATTTTATGGAAAATGCCAGAAAATTTTGTTTTTGATTATCAAAATCATATTCAAACATTTCAAAATAATAATAATCACATAATTATTAATAATAATATCCGTCATACAAAAGATTTCAAATAAAACTCAGATACAAGTCCTATCTCTCTGTATAAAATAAAAATCGTAAGCAATAAGGGAGAGGGAACTCTATGAAAGCAAATTAACTCATACACTTAACTTAAATAAATTCTATAATCACCCGCAGCTTCAAACTGTGTCTTCGAACCTGTGTCACTGAAAGGGTGGAAGATTTTGGGGTGAGAACAAACCACACGTTCTCAGTAGGGAATGAGAATGCCGTAAAAGTAATGAGTAACATGCAAATAATTAACATACTCAAAGAAGCTATATTTTTATCAAATTTTTTTGAAAATACTTTTGGTTTTACTTTATCTAATTAATTACCTCCTTCAAAATCTCTAAACTCAAAACAAATTCTAGAATATAAAATTGGTCACATTAACAATTTATCAGCCACAAACAGCATCGCTCAATCATTGCAATAACTAAATAAACCAGCAACATAAGTAATACAGCCGAACCAAAATTCACGAATATCACTCCTCAGTACTTTACTAAGTTCACAGCTTCAACAAAAATATTCAATCAAACACACAAGCAAGTCACCAAAACAAATAGTACAATCACAAGGAAAAAAAAGATAAGCAACACAATCAAATGCAAATGCACAAACAAGGATGATGCATGTCTAGCCCTAGTGCAGGTAATGAGCTCATCTGTCGGTTACTAATCCGCTCCTGACGTTATCCAGCAACCTCTGTCTGGATAAGGCTTTCCTATTGGCTATACCCCTGTGTACAGGAAATAGCCCCTCTGCCACCACAGGGTCCACTGCACGCAGGAAATAACACATCTTCCACTGCAGGGATGTACGCCGACACACCTTCTGTATACAGGAAATAACCCCTCTGCCACTACAGAAATGGAACAGGTGGTCATGGTACTTCTGTAGCAGGAAATAACCCCTCTGCCTTACAGAAATAAAATATGGATCTGTACCGTAGGAAAGCGTTCTTAGTGATCACACCATTATCTATCTGACTGCCTCACTGCAGCAGATGATCATACAAGTATATCTGGAGTTGCCTTAACGCAACAAATGAATAAACACATCTCTTGGGTTGCCTCAAGCAACAAATTATCACATAATCATTCTGATGCCAGGGCATCTTGGCCAGTTTCACTGACCTTTTCTTTACTATTTTTAGGTTAGTTTCATGCATTTCTTTAGGAAATAAGCTAGTTTTGGGTAGATATTCACTTATGCCTTGATTCAAGCATACATTGTGAATTTTACATAATTTCATGAGGATTTTGCATAAGTTTAGTGACAAATATTATGTTGCATTACTCATGACTTGGACTAGAGCTTTGATGCACTTTATTGCTTGATTTCAGGACCAAAAGGAAGCAAGAAAAGGGGAGGTAACTTGCAAGATTAATGAGAAAAGTGATTGCCAATAACACTCTCAAAAAGCCATCAATGCCCACGTTAGAGAGTCACGTTAACTAAGTTAACGTGAACTCTAACGTGGAGAAGAGAAGTTGAGCCAACGTTAGTGACACTTAACATTGTCACTAACACTGGCAATTACTCATAAGTGGCCACGTTAGAAGCCAGTTAACGTGGCCTCTAATGTGAAAGGGGGAAGAGAAGCCAACGTTAGTGACACTCAATATTGTCACTAACGTTGGCCTATGGTGCAAAGTACCACGTTAACTCCCACGTTAACTTGGTTAACGTGGGAACTAACGTAAGGGATGAAGAGTTGTCGACAACGTTAGTGACACTCAATATTGTCACTAACGGTGGCCTATGGTGCAAAGTACCACGTTAACTCCCACGTTAACTTGGTTAACGTGGGAACTAACGTAAGGGATGAAGAGTTGTCGACAACGTTAGTGACACTCAACATTGTCACTAACGTTGGGATGGCTAAAGATGGCCACGTTAGAAGCCACGTTAACCTAGTTAACGTGGACTCTAACGTGAGACCTAGGGGCACCTTGGAACGTTAATGACAATGTTGAATGTCACTAACGTTCTCGAAGGATGGCAAGGGCCACGTTAGAAGCCACGTTAACCTAGTTAACGTGGGCTTTAACGTGAAGCAAGAAGGGGCACACTGGAACGTTAGTGACAATGTTGAGTGTCACTAACGTT
>NC_029794.2:68710229-68743799 GCF_000816755.2 Arachis ipaensis | reverse complement strand
AGATCAAGCTAGAAATGCTTTCTCATGCTGGACCAAATTGGGTTTGGATGGGTATGTGACTATAACCCTCTCAATACTTGATTTGGGAAATGCATGTGGTATAATCAGTGACCATACATCATCTCTTCTCATGAGCAATTGACCAAGGAATTGGCTATTGATCAAGATTTGAGAGATTGAATTGCAAGAAATTGTAATTCAATCACTTAAGATTGCCAAGGAGATCAATGAGTGCATTGATTGAGGAATAGATGAAAATGAACTTGATCCGGAGAATCGCAACATCTCCTAAGCCCAATGAACTCCCCATCTCTAATCTTACCCATTCTCTCTTTAATTTCTGCCATTTACTTTTATGAGCAAATCCCCCATTCCATTTACAATTCTGCAATTTATTTTCAGTCATTTACTTCCAGTCCTTTAATTCTAGCATTTACTTTTCTGTTATTTACATTCCCGCCATTTTATTTTCTGCAACTTTCAACCCAAATTCTGGATTCGCTCAACAAGAACATTCTTCTAATTAAAGTTGCTTGATCAATCAATCCCTGTGGGATTCGACCTCACTCTATTATGAGTTTTTACTTGACGACAAATTCGGTACACTTGCCGAAGGGAGATTTGTTGAGAGACAAGTTTTCCGTGCATCACATTCTCATTATCATCATTCATTATCATTCTCATTATTCATCATCACTTTGACATTCTTATGCAGTACTTCTTTCTTTCTCTGTTCACTTATGTATTCAAATTCAATCATACTATACAAACTTTACATCTTGCACTTTTACAACATCTTTAGCTCAAACCATTTCTCCTTATCATTCGGATTCAAATATTATAAAATTCACCAAACTCCTGAAAAGTAATCCTTTATTTCAAGCCCAAATCATAACCCTTTTCATATTGAATCAAACTCAACATAATTCCTTTCTTAAATAATTCAAACTTGAAACATAAACCTTTTCTTGGTAATTCCAAATTCAAAATAGTATAATTCTTCTCTTATTTAGATAAAACTCAAATAATATAATTTTTCAAGTTCAAATTTTCTAAAATGACTTCTCAAATAAAACATCAGGTTTTTATAAAATTTCGACAGCACCTCCCCTAAAACTCGGACTTAACCACCCTTACGGGTTCCCTCTTTCTCAACATCTCATCAAACCTTTCTCAACAATTGCCACAATAATATATTCTCAAAAACATTTGATAATAATATAGAAAATCTATTTCTCAAATTCCATATCCAAGTAATCACCAAAACATCAGCAATCTAATTTCAGTTTTATTTTTAAAATATCAAACGAATTCGGAATTATGCAAACCTGGTATCCATGCGACCGTCTCGGATTAAGCTTTCTATTAAACCAAAAATCACAATTTTTCGCTGGCTCTAGCTTCAGAAATATAAGCAAAACCGTGACTGCTCTGTAGTGTCTTAAAACCAGAAGACAGCAGCAGCGGACAACATTCGAAATTTCATATAAAATCCAAATTAAATCCAACCACCTTCAAAATTAATTTGGTTAAACATAACTTATCCAAATTTCTTTCTCAATTGGTTCCAGGGTCATACCAGTTTTAATGAAGGAGTTACGTAGCTTGGAAGTTAGGTAATTTTCTGCTGAAGTCTGTTTTACAAATTATTGAGCACAACTTCTTCCAGGTCCCATAACTCACTTATTAAAACATGGAAAACCCTGAAATTTAAATCATATATACTAAACATACTCAACTTTCACCTCCAATTGGTTACATCTCAATATCATTCCAGAATTAGAAATTATAAAGGCTTAAAGTTACTGATTTAGAAAACAAAACCTGATTTTTACTGCATAATACATCTTACTTTAAAAATCCATATCTTTAAAACCAAAACTCTAACAATTCGAAATTTTTATGAAATTAAAGTACTAGGACCAGAGTTTTCTTTAAAATTGGTTCTATTTCAAAATTCAAACTGGAGAATTTTTAATAGAGGAAACAAGTTGCTGCTGTCTTAAGCGTCCTGCAGAAAACCAGATTTGGCATTCCTAATTAAAAAATTTACCATAAATCATAAACTTAATGAAAAAGCCTCAAATTTACTAGTCCAGCTTCCAATATTCCAAAGCTTAATCCAGACTTAGTCCCATGAAATTCCGATCATCACAGAATTAATTATAGATTTTCAAAGTCTCCGGCTTCATTTAAAAGTAATGCAGAAAATCAAGTTTTACATTTTTACTTTGAAAAATCATAACTAGTTCTATAGTTAATTCAAACTTCTCAAAATTGAGTCCCAACAACTTTAATTATAGTTTACTCAGCCTTTACTCTCATAGCATTTCGATTATCATTGAATAACTGATTCACTTCCAAAGTCATCTTTTAATTTCAAAAATCAGATTTTCAGCAATTAGTTCAACATTTTAAGATTCAATCTTCCAATTATTCCTTAACCCCAACTTCAATTAATCACTAACTAAACCCATTACAATAAACCAACTCAACAGTAATAGTTTCAATTTGTCCCATCAAAATACCGAAATCACAATAATCTCTCATCAAACAATTTATAATTCAATCTTACAAAATCAACAAATTCAACCAAAGTTCCAATCAAAAATCTCAATCATTCCAATCATAATTTCAGCCACACAACTCAACTAATTCAGTATAATCACATAGAGTCAGAACTTTTCAACAATTCCATCCATATCAGAGAAAACAATATCAATTACAACTTCAAACACTCACAACAAAGCCCAAAGACATTCGCAGCCTTAACCTGAATTCAATAATCCAATTGAAGCACGAAAACATCATCAAACTTACTCCAAATTTCACAACCTCAAACCAAGCTTATTTCTATCAATTAGTCTCTCATAACAACAAAACTAATTACATTCACAACAATAATCAAAACTCAATTCATCAGTTATCCATACCACAACTTTTCAATAATTAACTCGGCATATTTCAATTTAATAAACTATACTAAATTAATCATTATTCACAACAGCATCTAAATTCAATCACAGCTCTGAATAATCACAAAAACTAACTAATTTCAAATGCATTTCAAATCATTCATGTCAATTAAGAAATTCTTAACCATTGTTAACCATTTGCACTTATCCAAATAACTTTGTAGGCATTCTATATTAAAAATGTTAAATCCCCTACCTCAAAGTGTCGAAATCCATAGAAATTGGGAATGCTGCACTCATGAACAACAACCTTAATAGCAGCCATATCATCTCAAAGTAGTAGCAGCAATAGTTTGGCATCTCCGATCAACGGCAGCAGCATTATTTTCGATTCATTCTTCACTCTCGCAGTAGTAACCACGGTGGCAACAAAATAGAGAGTTCAAATTCAATGGAGTCGGAAATGGAAATGAGTTCAATAGAATTGGAACTACAGATAGCTTACAATAAAATAATGGAGCAACAACAACAGGGTTTCCGAGCAGCTCCAGTGGCGGTAATGGCTGAGCCAACGTAAACAGTAGCAGAAACAGTGGCTAAGCAAAGGACAATGGTTCCAACCTTCGTGAACTCTCTCTCTCACCGCAGATGAGCTTTCTGACGGCAACAGCTTCTGATCACAGAACGACAACCTGGCGCGGTGAGGATCCTTTCTTCCTCTACTCTGCGTATATTCCGTGATGTTGGTGATGGTAGCATCCAGCTAACCCTCCTCTTCCAGCGGCGGCTCCTTCGACGGCACCCAAGCACGACGGCGACGGAAGGCAAGGCGGCACAACTTCACGCAGTGGGTCGCACTCCTCCTTGCGTCACTGACTCACGTCCTCCTTCCTGAACGTCGCGCGTTCTCTCTCTCCACTGGTCCTCAACGGCGACGGCTCCAAGGGAGATGACGAGCAAGGACAACGGTGGCTCCTCATGGTGGTCGCTCTCCTTTCGGCGACGTCAGTGGCAGAACGGGCTTGGTGGGAGGCAGAGCGACGACTGGGCAGTGACGATCGGCGTGGCTTCGACGGCGATGCTCCTTGCGGCTCCACAAACGGCGACGACGACTCTGATGGTGACGGAACGCGCGGCAATGCGAGCGGAGTTCAACGGTGGTAGTGCGACGGTCACGGCGGCGGCGGGGCAGCAGTTCTTCCCTCTCTCTTTTCTCTGCTCTTCGTGCTCTTTCTCTCTATGTTTCTTTCTTCTTTTGTGTGTGTGTGGTGTTTAGGAAGAAAGGGGGTGGAGGCTGCGTTTAGAGGCTGAGGAAAGGGAAACATTAGGATTAGGTTTTCTAGGATTTGGGAATTAGGGTTTCTGATTCAATTTGGGAATTAGGGTTAGAAATTAGGATTTTATAAAAGAATATGGATAGATATGAATAGATATTTTAATAAAATTGAAGGGTAGAGTAATTTTAAAACCAAATATACTTTATTAAAAATATTAGGAACATTATTTATCATCATATTGCTAAGTTCAATCAATTATTTCTAATTTACATTATAAAATGAACAAGTTAATTATATTTTGTAAAGTACGATTTAAATTCAAATATCAATTTTCTAGATTAAATCATACAAATCTCTATTATTTTTCTATCTCTGAAACTTTAATTTCAATTTATAAAATAATTAATTATAATAAAAATTGTACATAAATATTAATTGACTTAAACTTAAAGTATTTATAAATATCAATCTAATCATTTCTAATAAAATAATTTCTAGGAGTTCAAATTAATAACTTAATTCATTCAAAATAGAATTTATCTAAATTAAATTATACAATTCTTCTTATTTTTCAATTATCAAAATTATAATTTCAATCATACCAAATATCTAATAAAGATTATATAAAAATTCTAATTAATTTAAACGTCAATTATCATGAAACTCTATTTAATCACCTTTAGTAAAATAATTTTCTTAAAATAAAGTTATCAACAAATATAATAAATCACAAATAACTAATTATTTGATTTTCAAATACTAGGTTGTTACATTCTACCCACCTTGGAAAAATTTTCGCCCTCGAAAATTGCTAGAATAAAATAAATTCGAACTTAAATCAAAGAAAATAGAATATATGAACAGAAACATAGGCATTGTCAAGATGAATATTCAAAGAGTTACGTAAGCAATCAGATTCATAGGCAAACAAAGGTATACAAGAATGATAAGGTATGCTTCGGGAACAATCATATCACATTCTAAGGAGGAAATTCAAACCAGAGAATTCGAATGAAACCAACGAAGAAAAGGATGGCAGGAGTTCATGTGGCACGAATAAAGATTATACGTCGAATCAAAGCAAACTTTATAAACTCTACCGCTCCCAAACCCCGTGAATCACATTACCTATTACTTCTATTTCGTCTATGATAACCTGTTAGTGTTGCCATGTACATAAATCATAAGTATTAAGTTGGCCAGACCTAATACAATGAGGCATGCAATGGTAAACTAACAGCGTTAATCATCAGACAGTCATGCATATAAAATCTAAACTCTTGTCATCAGAACAAGTCACAAAGCATGACAGACACTCAGAGTATCCAGTGAAGCATAGTCAGTCCATTCCCAAGGCTCTAACAGGAACGAACTGCTCTAATACCATTTGTAACGACCCAACTTCCAATACGTCATGATCGTACCAAAAGTAAGGAGTTACTAACCTATTTCTTTTATTAACTATTTAATATTGAGCCTTTAGTTCGGTATCGCACTTCTATTTTATGGAAAATGCCAGAAAATTTTGTTTTTGATTATCAAAATCATATATCAAACATTTCAAAATAATAATAATCACATAATTATTAATAATAATATCTGTCATACAAAAGATTTCAAATAAAACTCAGATACAAGTCCTATCTCTCTATATAAAATAAAAATCGTAAGCAATAAGGGCGAGGGAACTCTATGAAAGCAAATTAACTCATACACTTAACTTAAATAAATTCTATAATCACCCGCAGCTTCAAACTGTGTCTTCGAACCTGTGTCACTGAAAGGGTGGAAGATTTTGGGGTGAGAATAAACCACACATTCTCAGTAGGAAATGGGAATGCTGTAAAAGTAATGATTAACATGCAAATAATTAACATACTCAAGGAAGCTATATTTTTATCAAATTTTTTTGAAAATACTTTTGGTTTTACTTTATCTAATTAATTACCTCCTTCAAAATCTCTAAACTCAAAACAAATTATAGAATATAAAATTGGTCACATTAACAATTTATCAGCCACAAACAGCATCGCTCAATCATTGCAATAACTAAATAAACCAGCAACATAAGTAATAAAGCCGAACCAAAATTCACGAATATCACTCCTCAGTACTTTACTAAGTTCACAGCTTCAACAAAAATATTCAATCAAACACACAAGCAAGTCACCAAAACAAATAGTACAATCACAAGGAAAAAAAGATAAGCAACACAATCAAATGCAAATGCACAAACAAGGATGATGCATGTCTAGCCCTAGTGCAGGTAATGGGCTCATCTGTCGGTTACTAATCCGCTCCCGACATTATCCAGCAACCTCTGTCTAGATAAGACTTTCCTATTGGCTATACCCCTGTGTACAGGAAATAGCCCCTCTGCCACCACAGGGTCCACTACACGCAGGAAATAACACATCTGCCACTGCAGGGATGTACGCCGACACACCTTCTGTATATAGGAAATAACCCCTCTGCCACTACAGAAATGGAACAGGTGGTCACGGTACTTCTGTAGCAGGAAATAACCCCTCTGCCTTACAAAAATAAAATATGGATCTGTACCGTAGGAAAGCATTCTCAGTGATCACACCATTATCTATCTGAGTGCCTCACTGCAGTAGATGATCATACAAGTATATCTGGAGTTTCCTTAACGCAACAAATGAATAAACACATCTCTTGGGTTGCCTCAAGCAACAAATCATCACATAATCATTCTCATTATCATCATTCATTATCATTCTCATTATTCATCATCACTTTGACATTCTTATGCAGTACTTCTTTCTTTCTCTGTTCACTTATGTATTCAAATTCAATCATACTATACAAACTTTACATCTTTCACTTTTACAACATCTTTAGCTCAAACCATTTCTCCTTATCATTCGGATTCAAATATTATAAAATTCACCAAACTCCTGAAAAGTGATCCTTTATTTCAAGCCCAAATCATAACCCTTTTCATATTGAATCAAACTCAACATAATTCCTTTCTTAAATAATTCAAACTTGAAACATAAACCTTTTCTTGGTAATTCCAAATTCAAAATAGTATAATTCTTCTATTATTTAGATAAAACTCAAATAATATAATTTTTCAAGTTCAAATTTTCTAAAATGACTTCTCAAATAAAACATCAGGTTTTTATAAAATTTCGACAGCACCTCCCCTAAAACTCGGACTTAACCACCCTTACGGGTTCCCTCTTTCTCAACATCTCATCAAACCTTTCTCAACAATTGCCACAATAATATATTCTCAAAAATATTTGATAATAATATAGAAAATCTGTTTCTCAAATTCCATATCCAAGTAATCACCAAAACATCGACAATCTAATTTCAGTTTTATTTTTAAAATATCAAACGAATTTTGGAATTACGCAAACCTGGTATCCATGCGACCGTCTCGGATTAAGCTTTCTATTAAACCAAAAATCACAATTTTTCGCTGGCTCTAGCTTCAGAAATATAAGCAAAACCGTGACTGCTCTGTAGTGTCTTAAAACCAGAAGACAGCAGCAGCGGACAACATTCGAAATTTCATATAAAATCCAAATTAAATCCAACCACCTTCAAAATTAATGTGGTTAAACATAACTTATCTAAATTTCTTTCTCAATTGGTTCCAGGGTCATACCAGTTTTAATGAAGGAGTTACGTAGCTTGGAAGTTAGTTAATTTTCTGCTGAAGTCTGTTTTACAAATTATTGAACACAACTTCTTCCAGGTCCCATAACTCACTTATTAAAACATGAAAAACCCTGAAATTTAAATCATATATACTAAACATACTCAACTTTCACCTCCAATTGGTTGCATCTCAATATCATTCCAGAATTAGAAATTATAAAGGCTTAAAGTTACTGATTTAGAAAACAAAACCTGATTTTTACTGCATAATACATCTTACTTTAAAAATCCATATCTTTAAAACCACAACTCTAACAATTCTAAATTTTTATGAAATTAAAGTACTAGGACCAGAGTTTCGTTTAAAATTGGTTCCATTTCAAAATTCAAACTGGAGAATTTTTAATAGAGGAAACAAGTTGCTGCTGTCTTAGGCATCCTGCAGAAAACCAGATTTGGCATTCCTAATTCAAAAATTTACCATAAATCATAAACTTAATGAAAAAGCCTCAAATTTACCAGTCCAGCTTCCTATATTCCAAAGCTTAATCCAGACTTGGTCTCACGCAATTCCGATCATCACAGAATTAATTATAGATTTTCAAAGTCTCCGGCTTCATTTAAAAGTAATGCAGAAAATCAAGTTTTACATTTTTACTTTGAAAAATCATAACTAGTTCTATAGTTAATTCAAACTTCTCAAAATTGAGTCCCAACAACTTTAATTATAGTTTACTCAGCCTTTACTCTCATAGCATTTCGATTATCGTTGAATAACGGATTCACTTCCAAAGTCATCTTTTAATTTCAAAAATCAGATTTTCAGCAATTAGTTCAACATTTTAAGATTCAATCTTCCAATTATTCCTTAACCGCAACTTCAATTAATCACTAACTAAACCCATTACAATAAACCAACTCAACAGTAATAGTTTCAATTTGACCCATCAAAATACCGAAATCACAATAATCTCTCATCAAACAATTTATAATTCAATCTCACAAAATCAACAAATTCAACCAAAGTTCCAATAAAAAATCTCAATCATTCCAATCATAATTTCAGCCACACAACTCAACTAATTCAGTATAATCACATAGAGTCAGAACTTTTCAACAATTCCATCCATATCAGAGAAAACAATATCAATTACAACTTCAAACACTCACAACAAAGTCTAAAGACATTCGCAGCCTTAACCTGAATTCAATAATCCAATTGAAGCACTAAAACATCATCAAACTTACTCCAAATTTCACAACCTCAAACCAAGCTTATTTCCATCAATTAGTCTCTCATAACAACAAAACTAATTACATTCACAGCAATAATCAAAACTCAATTCATCAGTTATCCATACCAAAGCTTTTCAATAATTAACTCGGCATATTTCAATTTAATAAACTATACTAAATTAATCATTATTCATAACAGCATCTAAATTCAATCACAGCTCAGAATAATCACAACAACTAACTAATTTCAAATGCATTTCAAATCATTCATGTCAATTAAGAAATTCTTAACCATTGTTAACCATTTGCACTTATCCAAATAACTTTGTAGGCATTCTAAATTAAAAACGTTAAATCCCCTACCTCAAGGTGTCGAAATCCATAGAAATTGGGAATGCTGCACTCATGAACAACAACCTTAATAGCAGCCATATCATTTCAAAGTAGTAGCAGCAATAGTTTGGCATCTCCGATCAATGGCAGCAGCATTATTTCCGATTCATTCTTCACTCTTGTAGTAGTAACCACGGTGGCAACAAAATAGAGAGTTCAAATTCAATGGAGTCGGAAATGGAAATGAGTTCAATAGATTTGGAACTACAGATAGCTTACAATAAAATAACGGAGAAGCATCAACAGGGTTTCCGGGCAGCTCCAGTGGCGGTAATGGCTGAGCCAACGTAAACAGTAGCAGAAACAGTGGCTAAGCAAAGGACAATGGTTCCAACCTTCGTGAACTCTCTCTCTTACCGCAGATGAGCTTTCTGACGGCAACAGCTTCTGATCACAGCATGACAACCTGGCATGGTGAAGATCCTTTCTTCCTCTACTCTGCGTATATTCCGTGATGTTAGTGATGGTAGCATCCAGCTAACCCTCCTCTTCCAGCGGCGGCTCCTTCGACGGCACCAAGGCACGACGGCGACGAAAGGCACGGCGGCACAACTTCACGCAGTGGGTTGCACTCTTCCTTGCGTCACTGACTCGCGTCCTCCATCCTGAACGTCGCGCGTTCTCTCTCTCCGCTGGTCCTCGACGGTGACGGTTCCAAGGGAGATGACGAGCAAGGACAACGGTGGCTCCTCATGGTGGTCGCTCTCCTTTCGGCGACGTCAGTGGCGGAACGGGCTTGGTGCGAGGCAGAGCGATGACTGGGCTGCGACGATCGGCGTGGCTTCGACGGTGATGCTCCTCATGGCTCCACAAATGGCGACGACGACTCTGATGGTGACGGAACGCGCGGCAGCACGAGCGGAGTTGAACGGTGGCAGTGCGACGGTCACAGCGGCGGCGGGGCAGCAGCTCTTCCCTCTCTCTTTTCTCTGCTCTTCGTGCTCTTTCTCTCTGCGTTTTTTTCTTCTTTTGTGTGTGTGTGGTGTTTAGGAAGAAAGGGGGTGGAGGCTGCATTCAGAGGCTGAGGAAAGGGAAACATTAGGATTAGGGTTTCTAGGATTTGGGAATTAGGGTTTCTGATTCAATTTGGAAATTAGGATTAGAAATTAGGATTTTATAAAAGAATATGGATAGATATGAATAGATATTTTGATAAAATTGAAGGGTAGAGTAATTTTAAAACCAAATATACTTTATTAAAAATATTAGGAACATTATTTATCATTATATTGCTAAGTTCAATCAATTATTTTTAATTTACATTATAAAATGAACAAGTTAATTATATTTTGTAAAGTACTATTTAAATTCAAATATCAATTTTCTAGATTAAATCATACAAATCTCTATTATTTTTCTATCTCTGAAACTTTAATTTCAATTTATAAAATAATTAATTATAAAAAAAATTGTACATAAATATTAATTGACTTAAAGTATTTATAAATATCAATCTAATCATTTCTAATAAAATAATTTCTAGGAGTTCAAATTAATAACATAATTCATTCAAAATAGAATTTATTTAAATTAAATTATACAATTCTTCTTATTTTTCAATTATCAAAATTATAATTTCAATCATACCAAATATCTAATAAAGATTATATAAAAATTCTAATTAATTTAAACGTCAATTATCATGAAACTCTATTTAATCACCTTTAGTAAAATAATTTTCTTAAAATAAAGTTATCAACAAATATAATAAATCACAAATAACTAATTATTTGATTTTCAAATATTAGGGTTGTTACATAAGCAAGTATCACCTAACACGAATGCATCGATTATACACAATAACCTAATGATAGATAATGAAATCAAATCACATGGTGGCCAAAACATGCAATTCAGAAAGGTGTGTGTGCGCACACATCAGTGTGTCTTCTCCTCTGTATGAGATCTCCCACTTTGGATGCATTCCTTCCACTTTTTTAAAGCTATTCTTGTTTATTGAACCTGAAATCACTCAAGAAAATATATCACGGCATCGAATGGAATAAAAGTAGAATTAAATTGATTAATTTAAGCATAAAAAAGCATATTTTCATATTTAGGTACAATTTAGAGAGAAATCACAAAAGTATGCTAGTCAAGTGAATAAATATGAGTTTATGTGATGAAATTCACTCGATTCAAGCCAAAATTTACCATCAAATATGGGTTTATCAATTGCCCGTTGAATTTCGTCAAAAATTCATTCTTACCCAAAAATTTTTGCATATCCATTTTCACCAATTCCAATTCCAATTCAGTTCAAAACCATTCCAATACCACTTATAAGTTCCCTCAACATACACACTCATACAAACAAAATCCACAACCAATCATCATCAAATATCTCATACTCATTCAACATTTCACACCACTTACCTCAACTTACCTCATAGGAGATTTCTCACCCTATCACAGCCTCCAGCCTAATTTAGATAAAGTACAATATTCATACACCCAATTCTCGATTAACATTTCAACACACATACTTTCATGCAACATAGCACTATCATATATCACAATATTCAATTGTAGCAATATCACATAGTACCTCTCAATTCATCAAAAATTCATTATTTTCACTCTCAATTTTATGCCAAAAACATATCAACTAACTCAATACTCATACTAACCATTATTCAAGCATATCAATAATCAATTCTATTCAACTTATTGTAAAATCTGGCCAAATCGTAATTAATAAAATAATAAATTAAATATGAGCGAACATGGTTAAAAAATTTAGCAATCAGAATTTGATAATTTAAATATGTTATTTGGACTCAGTGAATTTTTCTGAGTCAAAAAATATAGTTTTTTTGCGTGAAAACGCGCACTGAAGATTGACCGGCAGTACCGACTAAGATCTGTCTGGTACTGTGGCTGAGGAAATTAATTAGAAGAGAACAAAGTTAAGAAATAAGAATTTATAATTTGGGAAGAACAAATATTTAAACAAAGTGAACTGGGCCCAAGTGGGCCCAAGACCCAACATATATATAGCCTTATTAAGGCCATTCTGTAGCCACATTCCCCCATTCTTGTGTGAATCATGGTGAGAGAGAAGAGAGGAAAAGGAAACTAAAACCCTAACCCCTTTCAATCATCAAATCACCATAACTTGAGCTACGGAGCTCCAATCGACGAGCCGTTTGTAGCCACGCGTTGTTCTCCATGCCCTCTTCAATTCCATCTAGGTATTGTGGTAAGTACTCATTGTACTCTGCCCAATTTTCATTTTCCTCTCGGAATTTGAATTTGGTTGTGGGTTTTGAGTAATTTTGTGATTTTGGTTGTTTAGGACTGCTCTAGTATGAGCCATTGGTGATATTCATCATAAGGTTCCGTGGATTGAGGTAAGAAATCACTAAGCCTTGTGATTTTCTAGATTTCCTGAACCCTAGGTTCATGTATGTATGATATTAGTTCTGTTAGAGTTTTTGGGTGAGATTTTGGTGCTCTTGGGAACTCGAGTTTGGTTTGTGGACCTCTTGGTGAAGCTTAGAGCTAGTTCTTGGTGGAGAATTTGAAAGGAAATGCCAAATTATTGTGACTACAAGAGGTTTCCTAGGTTAAATGCCCTTAGGGTTAGGTATGAATTATGTATTCGGATGAATTCGATATGCGTAGATGATATGTTATGGTAATTGAAGGATTGTATGAGATTAGTGTAGTAGTAAATAATTGGTATGTTGTTGGATGTAGTATTTGATGATGAATTGTGTGAATTATGAGTTATACATGTATGTATATATATATATATTGATTGGTGAATTTTGGGCCGTAGGCCGTGAATTTTGGGTCGGAGGCCGGAAGAGGTAAGAAAGGTGAGTTGATCTATGTAATTGTGTGATGTTATATGAGATTAAATGGATTTGGACATTGAATGTGTGAATAAATGGAATGATTATTGAATAATGAGAATTTAGGAATTTAGGAGTGGAATTTGATGAATTTTGTTGGATTATTTAAATAAGATGGGTTTGAGTTTGGTTGAGTGTAAATTGGTGAATTAGGTTGGTTTGTGGTCAATTTGATAGATGAAAATGATTTTGGCTTGTGAACCTTGGAAAAATTGGTGATTTCTGCTTTTAGGTAAAAACTGACTTTTAACCAATTTTGGCGGTTCGTAACTCAGTCCTCGGAGTTGGAAATTCTTCAAAACTAGATTTTTATGAAAGTTCATTCAACGATCTTTCCAACGGTTTAAGAATGGTTGAAAAAAGAATTTTGTCGAAAAGTTATAAAGCTTTGAAAATTGGGGTCAAAAACTAGTTTTTTACACTTAACAGCTTTTACCTTTTCTGCAATACTTGCGTACGTGATAATGTCACGCTGTCCAGGCACTGGGCTCTGTCTAGTTGCCTCGCGTACACGAACGAGGGCACGCATACGTGGTAAAACCGAAATCAAAGCCTCGCGTACGCAGAAGGTGGTACGCGATGCAAGCAAACGTTGCTATCTTCATCACTCGCGTAGGAATTGAAAAATGACTAATTATTAAAAAACTGATGTTAAATGTCCTGAATGAGTACGATGTGGATTGGGATAACAATGGATACATGGTGAATTGTTAAGTGTTAAGGTAGGTAGCATATGAATTAGGCTTGAACCTGGCCGAGTTTGACATTGGTTGGCATGTCATTGTAGTTATGATGAGTGGGATCCATTAGTTGCTTAGTATGTAAGGTTATGGCGTTACACTTAAGGAAAAAATAGTTGAGTGGGAGATTTTTGTGATTGGTTGATTAAGGTCTTAGGTAACGTGTTCATGAAGATTGAGGATTTTGAGGAGATTTTGATTTAAACATAGAGATGCGCAAAGGACCTAAGCTACAATCGGATTCTTAGTGGATGAAATTTAGAGTGACGCAGCAGAAGCATTAAAATAGGATAGTTGTAAATGGGAGCTATAAAAGATGATTAGAAATACTTTAGGTTTGAATACCTGAAAGGTTTAGCGAGTTAATGCCAATAGTGATTTGCAGGTAATTAAGTTTAATTGTGGCTATGAGATTAGATTGATTCTGAAATAGCTGTCTAAATAACTAGAGGCGTAATTGGATTTGTGCTTAAATTGTGATGGATAAATTATTGGTCTTTGAATGATGGATTTAGAAGACATTGAATTGAAACATTGAAGTTGTATTGAGGTTAATTTCAGGGAACCCAGGAAGGGTGGTGAGTTTCGGTTTTAGGGTAAGTTTTATGAAGGGTGAGATGAACATAACATTTGGTTAGTTATTTAGAGAAACATATAAGAAGCTAAGAGTGTAACGGATAAATATAGCTTAAACTGGAATTGGGAATAGGGTGTCAAGAATTGATGTTAAAGAATGGCAAAATGAATGTAAGAGGTCGGTTGAATATGAGAGAGCGTATATGAAGATTTGATAGCAAATTTTCGAGGACAAAAATTTCTGTTAGGTGGGTAGGTGTAAAATCCGGTCAAACCGTAATTAATTAAATAATAAACTAAATATGAGAGAACAAGGTTAGAAAATTTAGCAATCCGTATTTGATAATTTAAATATGATATTTGGACTTAGTGGATTTTTCTGAGTCGGAAAACATAATTTTCTGCGTGAAAACGCGCACTGAACGATTGACCGGCAGTACCGACTGAGATCTGTCCAGTACTGTAGCTGAAGAAATTAATAATTAGAAGAGAACAAGGTTAAGAAATAATAATTTGTAATTTAGGAAGATAGAAATACTTAAAATACGATTTAAAACTCTAATCTTAAAGGTTTTGGCCCAAAATTGGGCCAACAAGCTAAACTAAGTGAACCGGGCCTAAGTGGGCCCAAGACCCAACATATATATAGCCTTATTAAGGTCATTCAGCAGCCACATTCCCCCCATTCTTGTGTGAATCATGGTGAGAGAGAAGAGAGGAAAAGGAAACTAAAACCCTAACCACTTTTGATCTTCAAATCACCATAAATTGAGCTACCAAGCTCCAATCAATGAGCCGTTTGCAGCCACGCGTCGCTCTCCTCACCCTCTTCGATTCTATTTAGGTGTTTTGGTGAGTATTTCTTTGTACTCTGCTTAGTTTTCATTTTCCTTTCCAAATTCGAATTTGGTTCTGGGTTTTGAGTAATTTTGAGATTTTGGTTCTTTAGAAGTGCTCTAGTATGAGCCATTGGTGATATTCATCACACGGTTCAATGGGTTGAGGTAAGAAATCACTAAGCCTTGTGATTTATTAGATTTCATAAACCCTAGGTTGATGTATGTATGATATTGGTTCTATTAGAGTTGTTGGGTGAGATTTTGGTGTTCTTAGGAACTCGAGTTTGGTTTGTGGACCTCTTGATGAAGCTTGGAGCTAGTACTTGGTGGAGAATTTGCAAGGAAAGGCCAAATTATTGTGACTACAAGAGGTACGGTTTAAGTTATATTTAAGTACCGTGTAATGTGATGAGGATTCCTAGGTTAAATGCCCTTAGGATTAGGTTTGAAATATGTATTTGGATGAATTCGATATGTGTAGATGATATGTTATGGTAATTGAAGGTTTGGATGAGATTATTGTAATAGTGGATAATTGGTGTGTTGTTGGATATAGTATTTGATAATGAATTGTGTGAATTGTGAGTTATACTTGTATGTATATATATATTGATTGGTGAATTTTGGGCCGGAGGCCGGAAGAGGTAAGAAAGGTGAGTTGATGTGTGTAATTGTGTGATGTTATATGAGATTTAATGGATTTAGACATTGATTGTGTGAATAAATGGAATTATTATTGAATAATGAGAATTTATGAATTAAAGAGTGGAATGTGATGAATTTGGTTGGATTATTTAAATAAGATGGGTTTGAGTTTAGTTGAGTGTAAATTGGTGAATTAGATTGGTTTGGGGTCTATTTGATAGATGAAAATGAGTTTGGCTTGTGAACCTTGGAAAAATTGGTGATTTCTATTTTTAGGTAAAAATAGATTTTTGACCAATTTAGGTGGCCTGTAACTCGGTCCTCGGAGTTGGAAATTCTTCAAAATTAGATTTTCATGAAAGTTCATTCAACGATCTTTCCAACGGCTTAAGAATGGTTGAAAAAGGAATTTTGTAGAAAAAGTTATAAGGCTTTGAAAATTGGGGTCAAAAATTGGTTTTTTTACACTTAACAGCTTTTACCTTTTCTGCAATACTTGCATACGCGAGGATGCAACGTGACGCGGGCACTGGGCTCTATCCAATTGCCTCGCATACGCGAACGGGGGCATGCGTACGCGGGAGCTCCGAAATCGAAGCCTCGGTACGCGGAACGTGGGACACGACGCGAGCAAACGTTGCTGTCTTCATCACTTGCTTACGCGAGCTACCTGCATGTGTACGCAAAATTCACAGATTTTTTGAAAAGTGTATTTCTATGTATTTTAACCATTATTTTGGCCTTCCTAACCCTTCTAAACCCCGACAAAAATATAAAGCCGGTGTAAATATGGGTAGAGGGGTTAGAAGTAAGAATTAATGGGGTGAGTCAGTGAATTGAATGGAGAGAACAAATTAAGATGGTGTATGATGGTGATAATGAGAATGATGTGATTATGAGAGTGAATGGATAGCAATGAATGAACTTAATTAAGTTTAAGTGTGATTTGAAAATGAGAATGATGAGGATTATGATATTGACAATGAAGAATGATAACGATTATGATATTGATAATGAGAACGACGCTGATTTTGAGATTGACGATGAGAATGATAAATATTATGAGATTGATATTGAATATGATTGATAAACCACTATTTTATGATTTATCTTGTGCTCAATTGAGTGGTTTTTATCAAGTCTTTTCTCACTTATTCATATAATTTGCATGGTTTTACAATTCCTTCCTTATCCTGTGATATATGTGAAAACATGTTCCCTAGACCTTAAAACTGCGAATTTTAATTATCCTTTATTACCATTCGATGCCGTGATTTGTGTGTTAAGTATTTTCAGGATTTTTAGGGCAGGAATAGCTTAGAAGACAGAAAGGAAACATGCAAAAGTGGAAGGAACGCGAGAAAATGAAGTTTTTGAGAAATTGGCAGTGACGTGCGCACATGGACGACGCGGACGCGTGCCTAGCGCAGAACACGAGCGACGCGTACGCATGACTGACGCGTACGCGTGACAAGGAAAATCGCCAAATGACACGCACGTGTGACCTACGCGTACGTGTGACAGGGGCCACATGTAGAAAGTTATAGAAAGCGATAGGGGCAATTTCTAGGCTCCTTTTTAGCCCAATTCCAAGCCAGAAAACACAGAATAGAGGCTGTAGAATGGGGGAATCACTCATGGATTCAATCATTCATTCATTATTCACAATTTAGGTTTTAGATGTAGTTTTCTAGAGAGAGAGAGGGGGGCTCTCCTCTTTCTAGGTCTTAGGATTTAGGATCTCTCTTAGTTTTAGGATTACTTCTTCTCAATTCCATGTTCAATGTTCCTTTAATTTAGTTTCTCTTCTACTTTTATTTATTCTAGTACTTTGGTTCATCTATTTCTCTTGTTAATTACTTATTTTCCCAATTTGGTTTATGAACCTTCCCATGTTAGATTTGATTTTATATTTAATGCAATTTGAGGTATTTCAGATTTATGATTTTAATTTAGCTTTTTACATTCTTAGCTTCAATTGATTAATTGGTGACGCTTGAGTTATCAAACTCTTTGTTGATTGATAATTGGAATTCGCTGGTTAATTTGGATCCCTCTAAAGCTAGTTTTTCCTTAGGAGTTGACTAGGATTTGAGGAATCAAATTGATTAGTCCACTTGACTTTCCTTTATTTAGTAAGGGTTAACTAAGTGGGAGTAATGAACAATTCCTATCACAATTGATAAGGGTAACTAGGATAGGATTTCCAGTTTTCATACCTTGCTAAGAGCTTTATTAGTTATTACTTTAATTCTTGCAATTTACTTTTCCTGTTCATTATTCAAAAATCCCAAAAAGATAATCTTCCATAACTAATAATAAATCACACCTCCCTGCAATTCCTTGAGAGACGATCCGAGGTTTAAAAACTTTGGTTATCAATTTTATTAGGGGTTTGTTAGTTGTGACAGCCAATTTTTTGTACGAAAGGATTCTTTGTTGGTTTAGAAACTATACTTACAATGAAGATTTATTTGTGAATTTCTTTACTAGCAGATCTCCGTTCGTCAAAAAATGGCACCGTTGCCGGGAAATCGCAAATGTGTGCCTTATTATTGGTTATTGTAAATATTTGCTTGTGCTTGTTTATTTATTTTTGTTTTTGTTTTTCTTTTATTTTTATTAGCTACTATGAATTCTCACCCCTGTCGCTTTGAGTTTGGTTTCAATGTTGTTGTAAGGAATGGGCACTATAATAAGAACATGCATCAAGGTTGGAATAATCAAGGATGGGAGAAGCCACAAGGATTTGATCAACCCTCTTGGTGACAACCCCCTCCAATGCGCTATAACCAACAACCATTCTATGATGCATACCATGACAATAGTTATGGTGGACCTTTCCGTGACAACCAACCTCCACCAAATTACTATGGTCAAGAGCCATTCCGAGGTGCGTGCCAAGATGATAGATATGGTGGACCCCCTTGTAGTTACCAACAAGCCCCACCCTATGCTTATGAACCCCCTCCTCAACATAGCTCTGAACCACCACACTCACAAGCCCCCTACTATCAAACACCCTCACATGAACCTAACCATTATCCACCCAATCAACCACCCTATGAGCCATATGAACCATATATAGAACCACCCCAATTCCAATCCAATTACTCCCAAGAACCATCACTTCCATATGCACCACGTCCATATCCATCAACCCAAAAGCCATATGATCCTAATCATACAATCCGAGCAGAACAAGGATTGCAGGATCGTCTCAAGGAAACAGTGGATCAATTTCATGCAACCCTTCATCAACTGGAGCAAGCGATAAATCAATTAGCTTCCCGACGTTCGGACACTCAAGGAATTCCCATGGCTTCATGTGGAAAATCTAATGAAGAACGTAGAATGAAGGAGACACTAGAAACTCCTGTTGACAGCAAGGAGCATGACGTTTTACTAGAACAAGTAGAGGAAGCCAGAATTATCGAAGAAGAAGAATTGGTTGAAGACTTAGGAGACGCTGAACCTCCATGGGAATCAATAGTTGTAGAGAATTCCACCAAGAAATTTGCAATTGATACTAAGGAGGATAGTGCACAACCCCCAAAGCATGTATCTTATGAAGAATTGGATGGAACAGATCAAGAAGCAAGTTCCCTTGGCAATGCTAATCATGAATCAAGCTCTCTTAGTGATAAACTTGCATCCGAAATTGAACTCCTTGAGCTTGAAGAACCTTCCCCAAGTGAATACGAAGATGATATGGAGGTAGAATTTTCTCAACCTCCAACTTATGACTTGAGTGACGAGGAAGAAGTTGAAGACTTTGATCAAGACGAGATTTCAGTTGAAGAGGTTTGCAAGGAGGTAGCAGAATTCACAGAAGAGTACAAGGGAGTGAAGCTTGAAAGACCACTGGAAACACCTCTCCCAAGGCCATTAATACAAATTTCAAGTGGGTAAAATCCTTAGCCTTTATCTTTACTTTCCTACTTGAGTATGGTTTGCTTGAAATAGATGGCCAGCATAAAGCTCTTTGTGGCTTTAAGAGTAAGAGGGAGATGGTTAGTAATAGGAGTTGGCATGCAAGGTTCAATATGGTTCCACGCTCCAAATTGAGGTGCAAGGATTGGTATAGAGCTTGATTGAATGGGTTTCGGAAGATGTTTGGGTATCTCAGTGAAAATTCAAATTGCGTACCGCCCGGTTGGAACAATATAGATCAAAACAAAGACGGGTACAAAAGCAAAGTTTGGGATCCTGGAATTCGTTCTAATAATCAACACTCCTGGAGCCTGGTCACTTGCTTTAACTTGCTCGAAGGCTTTATGTGCCTAGTTTGGGGCCCCAGAGGCCATTGAAATTGCAAACGTTGGTGGAGATTTCTGGATGAATTCAAGCATAAGCCACCATGACAGAGAGCTCACCAAATGTCCAACTTAAGGACTTTAACTAAAAGTGGTAGGTGGGAGACAACCCACCATGGTATGATCGTCCTTTTTCAGTCTTAGTCTTATTTTGTTTTGTTTTTTTCCTAGTTTCATTTTATTTTATTTTTCCCTAGTGTCATTCATCATGTCTTCATCAGCATCTGCATCTTGCATTCTACATACTCTATGAAAAAAAAGGGGCACACCACGCATGGGTGTCGATCCCAAATCGGCGTTTCCATCCAACGACCAGAAAGTTGGGCTGGAATCGTACGGCTGGTGAGCTATAGGCACAAATTGGCCCACGTGTACGCGTCCATGACGCGTTCGCGTCAATTTCATTCTAGCACATCACGCGTGGGCGTGAGCGACGCGCTTCCGTCGCATGCAAATTTTTGCCCCCTCAAATGAAACAGAGAGTTACGCCAAAACGATGCTGGAATCGTGCATTTAGCACAATTCTGGTCGGCGCGTACGCATGCTTCACGCGCACGCGTCATCTCCACGTATCCTGTTTTACACGTTCACGTCCATGACGCGTACACGTCACTTGATTTTTGCCACACCCACGCTCACGCGTGATCCACACGTACCCGTGGATTTGAATTTACTAACCCCCCTGACGCGAAAACCCTAGACCCCTCGCGTGTTCCTCCCCTCCTCTCTTCACCAACGTCCCCTTCTCTTCTCCTCCCTCCAACCTCCGTCACAGCACCCACCTCCCACCACCAAACCTCCATCGCAGCGCCCAGACCGTGGCCGACACCGCCATCCCCTCTTCCCCCTTTTCTTTTCCTTCCCTCTCTCCCATTCCCCCTCTCACCTTCCCGCCACCCCAAGGCCACCGCGGACAACACAGACCCACCGTCCACCACCACCTCGCCGCCACCGTTCCCCCTCTCTCTTATTCTTCCTCTCTTCCTCTCTCTTTTTCTCCTCTCACTACGCACCGCCGCGGGTACCATAGCGCCGCCGTGCCGCTACCCCAGCACCGCTGTACCACCCCTCTCTCTTCGTTTCTGTTTCTTTCACTACCCACCAAGGTTTTGCTGCTCTCTTCTCTGCGTTTTACCCTCTTCTTTTTATGTTCAAGTAGTCAGTTAACATAATTTAATTTATGTTCAATTTAGGTTAGTTAGATATGCATGATTCGTAGTGGATTCTAGGTGGTTAGGTAGCTAGGTTGTGGTTAGAGGATATAGGTCTGATAAGTGCTCTGTACTTGCTGTTTGAATTAGTTCGATATGCTGTGCCCTATGCTGAGTTGTTATTGATGCCATGTTCATTGTTCATTGTTTGCCTTTGACACTGGTTTCTTGTTGCTGCTGCGTCTTATCTGAATTTGATGTGATTACTTGATAATTCAGTTGTTCATGTCAGATTTTAGTAAAATTCAAATTTGAGTTACTACAGCTATTCGATTCCTGTTGCAAGTTGGTCTTCATTATTAATTCAGTGAATTTACTTCCTTGAATACATATCTCTTGCTATTGCTTGCTTTCTGAATTTGATAAGGCTAGGCTCATTGCATATACCTGCCGATTGCTGTTTTGGACTGACTCACTTGCTACATTCTCTTCAATTTACATATGACTTTAATTACTTATTTTCCTAATTTAGTTTATGAACCTTCCCATGTTAGATTTGATTTTATATTTAATGCAATTTGAGGTATTTTAGATTTATGATTTTAATTTAGCTTTTTACATTCTTAGTCCACTTGACTTTTCTTTATTTAGTAAGGGTTAACTAAGTGGGAGTAATGAACAATTCCCATCACAATTGATAAGGGTAACTAGGATAGGATTTCCAGTTTTCATACCTTGCTAAGAGCTTTATTAGTTATTACTTTAATTCTTGCAATTTACTTTTCTTGTTCATTATTCAAAAACCCCAAAAAGATAATCTTCCATAACCAATAATAAATCACACCTCCCTGCAATTCCTT
Organism: Arachis ipaensis; assembly: GCF_000816755.2. NCBI lineage: Eukaryota > Viridiplantae > Streptophyta > Magnoliopsida > Fabales > Fabaceae > Arachis > Arachis ipaensis. Next base: position 68,721,355 of record NC_029794.2, on the reverse strand, counting down.
GAGAGACGACCCGAGGTTTAAATACTTCGGTTATCAATTTTATTAGGGGTTTGTTACTTGTGACAGCCAATTTTTTGTACGAAAGGATTCTTTGTTGGTTTAGAAACTATACTTGCAACGAAGATTTATTTGTGAATTTCTTTACTAGCAGAAATCCGTTCGTCAATGATCCAAATTGGGATGCACCTGCCTGGGTAGATGCAGTGGCATTGATCCACTTGCTCTAGGATATGATGAGATATACCTGCCTGGGTAGATGTATTGGACTGATTTCGTATGCTCCAGGTTTGGTTTGAAACTTCTAGGGTAGATTCAGTGGTTAGCCCCCACTTGCTCCCAGTCGAGGATGATTTGATATTTGTGAAATTATCTGAGCTTCGAATTTCCTTGGGTAGATGCAGTGGGTCGGCTCTACTTGCTCCAGGTTGAGATCCGAGATTCTGTTGACCTTGCATCTTAAGATGTGGCCAAACACTTAGACCTTTCCAGATGAGCCCTCCCCCTGGATATTTTATTTGATTGATTATGATTTTGAGCTTGGGGATGCGTGCTCACAGGGACTGTCCAATGGTTAGCTACCAGGACATGTCGAGTTGGCTATGTAACCGACAGATGATATCATCAGCTATAGGGGAGTCATACATCATTTGCATATATTTGATTTGTTTGGGTTTGCTTATTTTTATTGGTTTGACTAATTGTATATGCCATACTATGTGATTAGGTGCTATTTGCCTTACTTGAATCTACTTGTGTGTTACTTGTCTGCATTGCTTGTGTTTGTACAATTGAGAGGTCTCTCATGCTGGTGTTGGTTGACGCTTAGGGTTGTCCATGTTGAAATAAAATGAATGAGATGATTTGAGCTCCCTGGGTAGATGCAATGAAGTGATTTCACTTGCTCCAAGTAAAGATATGAGGTACGAATAAAGAATTGCTGAGACAAAATAGCTGGTGATGGTTCTGTTTATGATTCTAGTTCTATTATGTTGGAAAGTTAGAAAGTTGGGAAGGATGAGAAAGATGAATTAGATTTAGTATTCCCTTATGACAGTTGCCTATCTATGGATTAGTGAGAACCTAAGATGAATAATTGAACGAAGGAAGTTTAGGATGCTTAATGAGTTTTTATTTCAATGCATTGTATTTATTTTGCACTTTTACCGTACTGGGAACCCATGGGTCAGGGGTTCTCATTCCGTATATATCTCTTGTTTTTCAGATGCAGGTCCAGGTGCTTAGCAGTGAGCTATGCTTCATCTGAGAGATGACGAAGATTATTATTATTCTGTTTTATTTTGCTTAGAATCTCTCTTCTTTTGTTAGAAAAATTTCTGTTATGTATTTAATCCTTTTGAAAACTTGCTTATAGAGGCCCTTATGTATCTTTTGGGAGAGATAGGGATTATTGTTGTCAAACTGTTTAATTCTGTATCCTAGTTGACCTAAACTTCGCGGGTCACGACTAGTGGCTAATTGCTTCTGTTATATATCTATATTCTGACTTTATGTTATTCTTCTTTGTGGTTTTAACTTTTTATCATTTTCAATTTAAGCTATATCTTCTGTTTTATCGATGCGTGAGTGTTACAACTTCGTGATTTTATTATCACTCTCTTTAGGCTTCTCGATTAATACTTTCTTCCAATTATATATATGTATGTATTATAATCCACCTTGAGAGTTGTACCACCTTATTATCATTGACTTATGACTCGAGCATAAGGATTTAAATATTAGGGTGTAACACTTATCCTAGGGGCAAGTAACCTTGATTTTCACATAACCTTACATAATGCCTACTCAAAACTACCACACGTACCTTAATGCCGTAATTTCAAGCCTTTCCTTTTCAAAGTTTCACTGAGCCAAGCATCCAATTACTCAATCTTTACCCACTGAAACGAGTGATGGATACCGCTAAGAACATAAGCTAGAGAACCCTTATAATATCGAAATCACAAAAAATCTTAAATACCCAAACCAAAAATGTGATTTCAGTTTTGAATGAGAAACTGGAGCTAGAATTTTGAGTTACTCACCAAACCATGCATCACATGTTTGTTGATTGTTAGATGAAAAGTAAATCCTTGAAAGCATGATTAGAGGAGACTTGAGTGATTAAAATCCTAAACACCAAGCGTTGAGAGTGTATACACATCTGGTGAGGGTTGGATCACTCAATTCTATGTTTTCACACCTCTTATTATGTATTCTTGCAAGTTGCTTCATTTTGATGAGGTGAATCAATTCTTTAGATTTTGATTGCATTGAATTATTTCTTTGCTTCTAGCCCTATATGTTTATATACTTGCTTGGAAATTTGTTGATTTGTTTTCACCAAATCAATAGTAAACTATAGTATGGATAGATATAGATAGTATATAGTATACTTGCATGCATATAGGTAGTTGTATTTAATAAATTGTTTACCCCTTGATCATTCTCCTTGTTTATGTTTAGCATGAGGACATGCTATTGTTTAAGTGTGGGAGAATTGATGAGTCCATATTTGACGATAAGTTTTGGCTTGAATTGGATGGATTTCATCATATAAACTCACACTTAATCACCAAAATAGCATACTTTTGTGATATCTCCCTAATTTGGACCTAAATATGAAAACATGCATTTTTGTGCCTAAATTGATCATTTTAATCCTACTTTTATTCCATTCGATGCCGTGATTTATTTCTTGAGTGATTTCAGGTCTTAGAGGCAAGAATGGATAGGCAAAAGTGGAAGGAAGTATGTAAAAAGGGAGAACACATGAAAAAAACAAAGGAGAAACACACAGCCAAGTGTGCGTATGCACAACCTCCTATGCGTACGCACAAGTACCTGCATGTGACTTCATTAATGAAGCATGTGGCTTGCGATTTTTGGGGCTTCTTGGCCCATTTTTGGAAGCCTAGAGGCTGAATTAAGTGCTATATAAAGGGGACTTCATTCCATATCAAAGCATTAGCTTAAATTAGCTTAGGAGGCCTCATTACATACATTACATAGATAATTAGGAGTAGGAGTAGTGTAGAGTAGAAAAGTCTCTCTTAGGGTTTACTTAATTTTCATTGTAGCATTTTATACTTCAATTTTGGTCTTGGATTTTGCTATCTCATTGTAAGTACTCTTTAATTTCCCTTTTAATTTCACTACTCTTGCTACACTTTCTTCTATTTCAATTCACTTTGTTAATATATGCAATTTTGATTTCTTGAAGTTTTGGTTGATGAATTTAATATTTTGTGAGTTCACTTTGGTTGTTTGAATGTTTATTATGGATATTGTGAATGGTTTGGTTATAGTTTTCATTTTTCTTTTCAATTTACCATGTTTTGTTTTTATGCCCACAAGGTATTTGTGAAAATTTCAACTATATATTTTGAGTAGATTTTCATACCTTGGCTTGGGAAATAAGTTCCTAGATACTAGAGTCATAATGTCTGACATTTAGGGGTAATTCTTGGGTAGTTAGTTGACTCTTGTTTCCATTGATGCTAGTTTTTACCAAGTTAATTGGTAAGTTAGCTAGGACTTATGGATTAAGGTCAATTATGCTTGCTTGAGTTACTTCTCAATGTTAGGGTTGACGAAGCGAGATTGACTCATCATAGTTGCCATAGTTGTGGTTATGACGATGATAGGATTTCTTAATTCTCATTCCCAAGTAAAGACTCTTTTATGCATTTATAGCATTTTCACTAAGTTTTGATCTTGTTCCCTTTTAATTGCATTAATTGTCCTTTTGATCATTTGTTAGTTCTTTTATTTCTTAGTTCCTTTAATTTTTCATTCCTTGATTCAAAACCCCCTTTTTCCTCACAACTAAGAGTGTGACATCTTAATTGCATTGTCCGAGGGAGACGCCCGAGGTTTAATTACTCTCGGTCATTTTTATTTGGAAATTAAACTTTGATGGTGGGAGTTGGTTGCCGGTTTGGTCTATACTTGCAACAGAAGTTATTTTAACCGGAAAAATCCAAATCGGCACAATCCTCAAACTTCATCAAGTTTTTGGTGCCGTTGCCGGGGAATACAGTTGGTGTCATATTTTTTGTTGTTGTGAATATGTCCATAGTGTAGATAGCTTACTTTTTGGTTATTTGGTTATTTTCGTTAATATTTAGGTTCTTGTTTTTCTCTTTTATTGATGTCTTTTGCTTTTATTTTCTACTTTCTTTATGAGTTATCACCCTTGTTGCTTGGAGCTTGGTTGTGATTGTATTGTAGGATTTGATAAATTCAAAATGGGATTGCATCATGAAATGGGAGAATCAATTGAGGGAGGAACCATATGTGTATGAGTAACACTCATGGCAACTACGTCTCCCATGCTACAATAAGCCAAACTCCCCCCAATGTGCATACCAAAACCAAAGATATAAACGGTACTGATGAGTAGAATTTGTGCCGGTTTAGAATTTCACTCTAGAAAAGAGAAATTCTTCGTTGATAGCATAGTCCAAACCGACAATGGAATCCAACATCAAAGTTTAATTAAAAGATGTCACAATCAACACAAAATAACCAGGTGTTTTAAATCCCGGGTCGTTCTCCCTAGGAATTGCATTGAAGTGCTCAATTCTTGGCTATGAGGGAATGGGGGTTGATGGCAAAAAGCAAGAAATGTAAATAGCAAGAAATTAAATAAGCGTGCAATAACTAAATATCAAAGCAATTTAACTCAAGGCAATTAATCAAGAGAAAGGAAAATTCAATTGCTAAGAAACCTCTTGGCAAGGATTGAGATTCAAGGTTACCTATCCTAGCCATTGACCACAAACATATGATGATTATGAAGAGTCAATCCTACTTAGTCAACCCTAACATCGAGGATAAGTCAAATAGGCATAATTAATCTCAATTCATAAGTCTTATTCAACTCACTAATTAACTTAGTGAAAGACTAGCGTCAATGGAAACCAAATTAACTAACTTCCCTAATATATCAATCAAGAATGGACATCAATGACTCAAGGTCACCAAAGTCCTCAATTTCAAGCCAAGAGTGACGAAAAACTAAGCAAAAACTAAGCCAGGTATTTTATCAAACACTTGGTGTGCATGAAAATAAAATAATATTAAATTGCAATAATAATAAATTCTAAAGCTACCAAATGCAAGGAAATAATAATAACAACTCAATTAAATAACAATAAACAAAAAAACATTAAATTGCATTAATAGAAATTCAAATTAACAAGAGTTCATTAACAATAAAATAACTAAATAAAAGAAATGACAAGTAAAACTAAAAGAAGTAAGAAGCGAGAAGAAGAATTAGTAAAGAAACTAAATCAAGACAAGAATTAAAGCATCAATCTAAGAGAAAATTAACTAAATCTATCCTAATTCTAGAGAGAAGAGAGGGCTTCTCTCTTTAGAATAACCTAAAACATGTTATTAAAGCTAAACCTAATTGCCCTCCTCCTGCCTCCTCTTGAATTAGGGTTGAAATAGCTTCAGAAATAAGTTGGATTGGGTTCTCGAGTCCCAAAATTTGCTGCCAGCGAATTGCATTAAATAAGGTCACGTGCTGGCACTCGTGCGTACGCACAAATGTGTGTGTACGCACACATACTGATTTTTCCACTTGTGTGCATGCACAAAGGGTTGTGCGTACGCACACTTGCTGAAAAGCTCCAAACTCCATTTCTTCATGAATTCTCCACTTTTACATGCTTTTTTCTTTATTCCTTCAATCCAATCTTTGCCTTACAAGCCTGAAATCACTCAATAAACACATCAAGGAATCAAATGGAATTAAAGTAAATTAAATCTAGCAATTAAGGGCATATAAAGCATGTTTTCACTTTTAAGCACAATTTAGGGAGAATTTACAAAACCATGCTAGTTCATTGAATAAATACAAAGAAAGTTGATGAAATCCACCCAATTAGAGCAAATAAATACCATGAATTGTGGATTCATCACATCCCCACACTTAAACAATAGCATGTCCTCATGTTATACTCAAGAAAGAAACAAGAGAGGGATATTAAATTTATTCAAAGGAAGGAAACTACCTATATACAATCTATCTAAATGAATGTAACTACTTAGTCGAAATAAATCAAATTCCAAGAATACATATATAAACATAAGGGCTAAAGCAATTTCAATCAAATCAAGTCCACAATTGAATTGAGCTATTGATAAGAGTTTAACAACTTGTAAGAAAGGAGATAATCAAAGGCGGAAACATAAAATTTGAGCAATCGAATCCCTTACCGGATGTGTATATACTCTAATCGCTCAAGTGTTTAGGGTTGATTCACTTAATTCTCCTCCAATCAAGCTTTCTAAGATTTTTTTTTTCATCTAACAATCAACAATTATTTACAGTATGCATACAAGTATCATGAGGACTTTTCATGGTTGTAATGAGGCTAGGGTAAAGGTAAGGATGCATATGGTTAAGTGAGCTTGAAATTTGAATCTTTGACTAACTTAAGCTCTCACCTAACCTACATAACAACCTATACAATTCAAATACAAACCTAACTACCCATTCTTCACTTTGTCACACACTCATGCATTCTTTTCAATTCACATCTCATGTGCATTGTTATTATTATTCCACTTTAGGGCATTTTGTCCTCTTTTTATTGCTTTCTTTTTCTATTTTTTTCTTTTTCTTTTTATTTTCTTTTTCTCATTTTTATTTCATTTTTTTCCAAACTAAAATATATACAAGAGTATCAATGCATAAGGTTTAAACATTTAATGCATGAGTATGTACCCGATTCCCAAGACCTTCAATAAAAATACAAAATACACCTTTATATCAACCAATCCTCCCAAGCTTCCCGACACTTGAATGATACACACTCTCACTAGCCTAAGCTAATCAAAGATCCAAATTAAGGGCATTTATTGTTTTTCACTTAGGGGTAGTGATGTGCTAAAATTAAGAACAAAGGGGGGGTTAAAATAGGCTCAAAGTTGGTTTAGGCTATTTGGGTAAGTGAACTAAATGAAGTGATGGCCTCAATCATATAAATGCATATATACATCAAACAATGGACATAAAGAATCAAACAAATGAAAGATTGCAATCATGGAAAGAGAATAATACACACAAGAATGAAAATACTGATTAATATGATGTAACCACACAATTAGTCTCAAAACTCACATGCTTACGTGTTCTTAGCTCAAAAATATGTTCCACAATATATTTCAAGCAAGTTTCAATAAAACAAATACCAACTCAAATCAATTAGGATATCAATGCCCTACTAAGAATGTTTTTTCTTGGAAAATTTCATATTTTAACTAAGCTTATAATATATATGCAAAGAAATGCAATAAGCTAAAAATGAAATTAAAGCTCTAAAATATATACATACTAAGAAAAATAAAATGTGCACGTGTCTGGGATTAGAATTTGTCACTCAGGATTGCCGATCGGTGACGACCTCCCCACACTTAAAAGTTTGCACGGCCCTCCGTGCATTCAAAGATGAGCAAGGGGGTTCGGCGACGATACGGATTGCCACCTTCAGCTGGTGGATCAACCGACTGCTATGTGTTCTTTGTCCCACTTTCCTTGTCACTAATGGTGCATCATCCATGAAAAATAGAAAACAGGATGGCAATACAGGTAAATGCAAAAGCAAGGAAACATAGATTGTTGGAATGAGGTGATGAATCATTAAAATGAGTGACTGGGTAAATTTGTGACATGAAGGAAACAAGTGTGTGAATTCTAAGATGCGCAGTTTAGAACACACACACTAGCAAAGAAAGCTATGTCACAATTACACAAAAGAAGCATGCACTTCACTCATTCTAGTGTGCTTGAGGTAATTAAAAAGAAACTTGTATGCCAAGATAAACAAACAAGCAATAAAGAAGCATGAAAGCATTCAAGCAAGAATCAAGAAATTATGAAAGGATGATAGAGGAAAGTTTGTTTGCAACACCTAAATGAGATGAAGTGGAAAACATGACAAGAATAATCCACAAAGCTTAAAGAGCTCAAAAATGTCACTAGGTAGGCTTATGATCCAATTTCACAATTCCTTAATTTCAATGCATCAACTAGGTGACTTAAAGAGAAAATCAATCATAAACAAGCATCACCTAACAAAAATGCTTCAACCACATACAATTGCCTAATCATAGATAGTGAATTCAAATTACATGGTGGCTAGCTACAACATGCAATTTAGAAATCCAAAAAGATTCATGAAGACAATGTCATAAGTACTTGGTATGTGCAAATATTCAACATTCAAAACTCACTACCAAGCAACAAAGTATGAACTTAATGAAGATGTCCAATAATATTTAGCAACCACAATATCAATAATCCAACACTTATTACAAAAAATCTAACCTATGCTAATAACCTAATCTACTAGAATAGAAAATTAAACTAACTAACTAACTAAACACTAACTAACTAACTAACTAACTAACTAAAGGGGAGCATGGTGGGTGGTGAATGATAGTGATGGATGATGGTTGAAGAAGAGAAAAAAGAGAGGAAAAGAGAAAAGAAGAGAATAAATGGAGAGAAGAGAAGAAAAGAAGTAGGGTGGTGTGAGAACAGAGTCGTGCGTACGCACACAGGGCTGTGTATACGCACAAAAGGTGTAAAATGGGGGTGTGCGCACGCACAAGTATGTGCGAGCGCTCCGGGCAGAAGATGAAATTTGACTTGTGCGCCGCACACATGTGCACGTACACATAGTAGGATTTTTTTTTTTGAAAAAGGTGAGGTGTGCATGCGTGCGCATAAAGGGAAAAAGGGTAGGGTGCACATGCACAAGCTGGTGCGAGCGCCCTATACAGAAGGGGTGACAAGAAGTGTGCGTACACAGGGCTGTGCGCACGCACAGAAGCTCTTTTTTTTTAACATGGAAAAAGGATAATGTGTACGTGCGCACATAGACGTGCGTACGCACAGAAGTAAAATTAGCAGGGGTTCATACGCACAGGGGCATGCCAGCGCTCTGAACAGGGGCTATGCAAAGGGGTGTGCATACGCACAGCTAGGTGCATGCGCACAAGGTGTAGAAATTAGGGTACGTGTGCGTGCGCACATCTGTGTGCGTGCGCACATGCTCTGTTTTTTCCAAAAACAATTTAGAGCTCTAAGGCACCAAACTTGAGCTAAAAAAAAAAAGGTTTCAACCCCAAAACATTCAACATTGCACAAACACATGATCCAAACCAAAATTTAACCTAACTAAGCTTGAAATTAAACTAAACATAAGCTATCTATAAGAAACAAAATGCAATGAATTAAAATTATGAACAAAGAGAGAGTAAGAAAGATGTTACCATGATGGGGTGTCTCCCACCTAGCACTTTTATTTATTGTCTTTAAGTTAGACAATTGAGAGAGGCCTTACTATGGTGGCTTATGCTTGAATTCTTCCCTGAATCTCCACCAAAGTTTGCATTTCCAATGTCCTCCGGGATCCCAAATCTTGTGCACCCGATCTTCTTGTTGACTCATGTGATTCCATCCGGGTGGCAAGCAATTAGAGCTCTCACTCAAGCATTCAAACATCCTCTAAGATCAACTTACTTGAGAATTATACCAACCATTAAAGCAAAACTTATTTCCCAATCCACAAATATTCCTAAGCTGACTATAATTTTCAATCAAACCATATTCAAGTGGAATAATGAAACTCAAGGTTAAGGATACTACCCACTTAAATGAAGGAGGTGATAGCGCTTCTTGTATGATCTCCACCTCTTGATAAACTTTCTCAAGCTTGTTTCCTTGTTCAACTTCAAATTCTTCAACCACTTCTTCTAATTCCTTGATCTTAACCTCCTCCTCTTGCAACTCAATTTTTCAATTCTCCTTCTTTCCCTTGTAGTTCCAAGCTCTCTTCCACTCCACATGCTTCAGTTGAAGTTGATTTTTCACTTTTATCCACGGAAGTGCTTGAATTGTTGGAAGAGTGTAGTGAGGCTAAGTGAGATAGGGCTTCGGCTAAGGTGGCCATGAGGATTTCTTGCCTCTTTTGATACTCTTCTTGCTCTTGAAGGAATAATTGAAGTGCTTTTTCCGTTGAAGGTTGTGGGCAAAAAGGAGGTTCATCATGTGGGAGGATGTCCTCATATGTAGAAGGTGGTTGGTATTGGTGATGAGAGAATTTTTGTGTGATTTAGAATTTAACAAATGAAATCTCGTTGCAAGTATAGTTTCTAAACCAACAATAATCCTTTCATACAAAAATTTGGTTGTCACTAAAACAAACCCCTATAAAAATAACCGAAGTATTCAAACCTCGGGTCATTCTCCCTAGGAATTGTAATAAAGTGTTCTTGTTATTGGCTATGAAGTATGTTTTGGGGTTTTTGAAATAAGAAACAAGAGTTGTAAATTGCAAAAGGAATAAACAACAACTAGAAAAGCTCTTGGCAAGGTATGAGAACTAGAAGTCCTATCCTAGCTTTCCTTATCCATTGTGATGAGAATTGTCCATTGCTCCCACTTAGTTGACCTCTAACTATGAAGGAAAGTCAAGTTGATGAATGAACTTGATTCCACAAGTCCTAGCCTAATCATGATGAAAGACTAGCTTTAGTGGCTGATGAGCGGATAGTTTATACGCTTTTTGGGGTTAATTTCATGTAGTTTTTAGTATGTTTTAATTGGTTTTTAGTATATTTTCATTAGTTTCTAGGCAAAATTCATATTTCTGGACTTTACTATGAGTTTGTGTGTTTTTCTGTAATTTCAGGTATTTTCTGGCTGAAATTGAGGGAGCTGAGCAAAAATCTTATTCAGGCTGAAAAAGGACTGCTGATGCTGTTGGATTCTGACCTCTCTGCACTCGGAATGGATTTTCTAGAGCTACAGGAGTCCAATTGGCGCGCTATCAATTGCGTTGGAAAGTAGACATTCAGGGCTTTTTAGCAATATATAAAGTCCATACTTTGCTCAAGGATAGACGATGTAAACTGGCGTTCAACGTAAGTTCCATATTGCAGTCTGGCGTTAAACGCCAGAAACAGGTTACAAATTGGAGTTAAACGCCAGAAACAGGTTACAACCTGGCGTTTAACTCTACAAACAGCCTAGGCACGTGTAAAGCTTAAGTCTCAGCCCCAGCACACACCAAGTGGGCCCCAGAAGTGGATTTCTGCACCAT
>NC_029794.2:68705815-68710224 GCF_000816755.2 Arachis ipaensis | reverse complement strand
AGGTTGGTCGTAGTGACAGACGCAAAAGGATCAATGGATCCTATTCCAGTAGGAGTGAGAACCAACAGATGATTAGCCGTGCGGTGACAGTGCACTTGGACCCTTTTCACTGAGAGGACGGATGGTAGCCATTGACAACGGTGATCCACCAACACACAGCTTGCCATAGCAGAAACCTTGCGTGCGTGAAGAAGAAGACAGGGGGAAAGCAGAGATTCAGAAGACAAAGCATCTCCAAAACTTCAACATATTCTCCATTACTGCATAACAAGTATTTATTTCATGCTCTCTTATTTTTCGCAATTCAAACTGATAATCATAATTGATTTCCTGACTAAGATTTACAAGATAACCATAGATTGCTTCAAGCCAACAATCTCCGTGGGATCGACCCTTACTCACGTAAGGTATTTCTTGGACGACCCAGTGCACTTGCTGGTTTGTTGTGCGGAGTTGTGAATCACAATTTCGTGCACCAAGTTTTTGGCGCCGTTGCCGGGGATTGTTCGAGTTTGGACAACTGACGGTTTAGGGTTAAGTATGATTTTGGTCCCCAACGTAGAGGCTGAAAATTTATTTCGTCCCTCAACTTTTTTTCGCTCTAAAATGGTCCCCAAAGTTTCAATTTGTTTTAAAATCGTCCTTCGGACAAAAATGCCCCTCTCCTTCTTCCCTAAATCAATCAACACAAAACAAAAGCAGCATCATCATCATCATCAAAACTGAACCCAGAAGCTGAACCCAGAAGCTGAACCCAGAACAGAAACAAAAGCAAAACAGAAGCAGAAGCAACACCAATGAACTCAAAACTCAGAAAAATCATCATCATCTGAACTCAAACAAACAACAATAAAAACAGCAAGAAATAGAACCACAACAATAATAGAAGAACAAAAGAAGAAGAACAATCAAGCAGAACCACCACTACCACCAGTATCATCATGGTCGTCATCATCATCATTAGCAGAAAAATCAAGCAACATGCACTTTAAACAATAATCAACAACCAGAAATTTCACAAAAAATCCAGTTCAGAAGAAGAAGAAGAAATGGTGGTGCTGCTGGTGCAGGGCGGCAGGGAGGCAGGGCGGCGTGGCGGCGAGAAAGAAGAAGAAGAAGGAGAAGAAGAAGAAATGGTGGTGCTGCTGGTGCAGGGCGGCAGGGCGGCGGGGCGGTAGTGCAGCGGCGGTCTCCCTTCTCTCTCCCCTCCTCCTCCCCTCCTTCCTTCCCCTTCCTTTTATGCGCCCCCTTCTGCGCCCCCCTTTCTTTCTCTCCCCACTTCTCTGTATCCCTTTCTTTCTTCTTTTTATTTTTTTTATTTTATATTTATTTTATATTTATTTTATTTTATAATTTTTTTAATGAAAGGTAATTTGGTAATAAAAAAAATAAAATTAGTAAAAAGGACGATTTTAAAACAAACTAAAACATTGGGGACCATTTTAGAGCTAAAAAAAGTTCGGGGACGAAATAAATTTTCAGCCTCTACGTTGGGGACCAAAATCATACTTAACCCGACGGTTTATTTTGTTGCTTAGATCAGGAAAAATTTTTCTTTTTGGTTTAGAGTCTTCTATTATTGTTTTTGGTTAAAATTTTGAAATCCTTATTTTATTTTTCTAAATTATTTTAAAAAAAATTTCTTTAAACCAATAACTTCATGATTTAGTCTTTTGTTGAGTTTAGTTTCATAATTTAAGTTTGGTGTCAATTGCATGATTTTATTTTTCTTTCAATTTTTCAAATTATATGTTCTTATTTCTTTCTTAATCTTCAAGTTGTTCTTGTTTATTTTCCTTGTTTGATCTTCAGTTTTTCTTGTTTTGTGTTTTTTCTTGTTTTTCTTGTGCGTTTTCAAATTATCAGTATTCAAAAAAATTTTTTTTTAAAATAAAACATTTTTATATATTAAATACCTTTGTTAAAACACTTTAAATTTATAGCTCAATTGTCTAGAGCGTTGTGCTTATATTCTTGGTAATTGGCTATCTCCTTTCAAAAACTTTTTCAAAAAAAATAATTTTTCCTTGATTAAATCTTGTGCCAAACTTTAAGTTTGGTGTTTTCTTGTTCACTTTCCTTTAGTTTTCGAAAATTTTATTGTGATTTTCTAAAAATTTTAAGTTTGGTGTTCTTTCTTCATGTTCTTGTTATTCTTGTGAGTCTTCAAGGTGTTCTTGAGTTTTCCTTGTGTCTTGATCTTAAAATTTTTAAGTTTGGTATTCCTCGGTGTTTTCCCTCCAAAATTTTCGAAAACAAGGAGCAGTAGATCTAAAAATTTTAAGTCTTGTGCCATTTTATTGTTTTTCTCTTTCCTCATTAAATTCAAAAATAACTTTTCTCTCTATTTTAAAGTGAATTTTCGAAAATCATTTTTAAAATTCATATTTTTATTTCAAAATTTAAAATCTTTTTCAAAAATCATATCCAAAATTTTTCAAATCTTCTTAATTAAGTAATTATCTTAGTCTTAAATTTTTTATTCTTAATTTTCGAATTCTATATTTAATTTCAAACTATTTTATTCTCTTTCCTTTTATTATTTATTTATTCGTTCCCTTTTACAAAAAAAAAATTAATAATAAAAATATATTCTATTTGCTATTCATATCAATTCCCTTTTCTCCATCATGGACCTAATTGGAAACGAACAGTCCAGAAAGACCCTGGGGTCATATGCTAACCCCACTACTGCTTCATATGGGAGTAGTATCTGTATACCCTCCATTGGAGTCAGTAGCTTTGAGTTGAATCCTCAGCTCATTATCATGGTGCAGCAAAGTTGCCAGTTTTTCGGTCTTCCACAAGAAGAACCTACAGCGTTTCTAGCACAGTTTTTACAGATTGCTGACACAGTACATGATAAGGAAGTAGATCAAGATGTCTACAGATTATTACTATTTCCATTTGCTGTAAAAGACCAAGCTAAGAGGTGGTTAAATAACCAACCTAAGGCTAGCATAAGGACATGGAAACAGCTGTCAGAAAAATTCTTGAATCAATACTTCCCTCCAAAACGGATGACACAGCTAAGGCTGGACATCCAAGGCTTTAAACAAGGAGATAATGAATCTCTTTATGATGCTTGGGAGAGATACAGAGAGATGCTAAGAAAATGCCCCTCTGAAATGTTTTCAGAATGGGTGCAGCTAGACATCTTCTATTATGGGCTTATAGAGAAAGCTCAAATTTCTGTAGACCACTCAGCTGGTGGATCTGTACACATGAGAAAGACAATTGAAGAAGCTCAAGAGCTCATTGATACAGTTACCAGAAATCAGCATCTGTACCTAAATAGTGAATCTTCCATGAAAGAAGAGGCTAAAACAGTAACTGCTGAACTCAGTCCTGCAGAACAAATTACTGAATTCAATCAACAATTAGACTTTCTAACAAAACAGCTGGCCGAATTCAAGGAAATACTACAAGACACAAGAATGGCTAATATAAATATGGAGGTACAGTTGAAGAAAATAGAACAACAGTTATCAAAACAAATAACAGAAGAGTGCCAAGCAGTCCAATTACGAAGTGGGAAAACATTAAATACCTCACTTCAAAGCAGCAGGAAGCCAAGAAATGAACAAACTGCTATCCAAAATCCCTCTGAGGACAGTAAGAGCCCAAAGAGGAATAACTCTGGCGTTCAAACGCCAGAAACAAGCAAGGAGTTGGCGTCAAACGCCCAATGGAAGCTCAGTTCTGGCGTTCAAACACCAGGAACAAGTAAGGAGTTGGCGTCCAATGCTACTCCAGCTTCTAACCCTGGCATTCAAATGCCAGTGAGGGATCAGACACACACAAGTGCTGATAACAACCCCTCTAAAAAGGCTTCTCCAACCACCTCTGTAGGAAATAAACCTGCAGCAACTAAGGTTGAGGAATATAAAGCCAAGATACCTTATCCTCAAAAACTCCGCCAAGAGGAGTAGGATAAGCAATTTGCTCGCTTTGCAGATTATCTCAGGACTCTTGAAATAAAGATTCCGTTTGCAGAGGCACTTGAGAAAATACCCTCTTATGCCAAGTTCATGAAGGAGATCTTGAGTCATAAGAAGGATTGAAGAGAAACTGAAAGAGTTCTCCTCACTGAAGAATGCAGTGCAGTCATTCTGAAAAGCTTTCCAGAAAAGCTTAAAGATCCCAGAAGCTTTCTAATACCATGCATATTAAAGGGTAATTGCACCAAGACAGCTTTATGTGATCTTGGGGGCAAGCATCAACCTAATACCTGCATCCACTATCAGAAAGCTTGGTTTAACTGAAGAAGTTAAACCAACCCGGATATGTCTCCAACTTGCTGATGGCTCCATTAAATAACCATCAGGCGTGATTGAGGACATGATTGTCAGGGTTGGACCATTCGCCTTTCCCACTGACTTTGTAGTGCTGGAAATGGAGGAGCACAA
>NC_029794.2:68705626-68705796 GCF_000816755.2 Arachis ipaensis | reverse complement strand
AGAAAACAGCATTCACATGTCCTTCTGGAGTATTTGCTTACAGAAGAATGCCTTTTGGTCTGTGTAATGCACCTGCAACCTTTCAGACGTGCATGCTTTCTATCTTCTCTGATATGGTAGAGAAATTTCTGGAAGTCTTCATGGATGACTTTTCAGTATTTGGAGACTCA
>NC_029794.2:68702361-68705458 GCF_000816755.2 Arachis ipaensis | reverse complement strand
GATAGCCCCTGGGTGAGCCCTGTTCAAGTTGTTCCCAAGAAGGGAGGCATGACAGTGGTTCATAATGAAAAAAATGAACTGGTCCCTACAAGGATAGTTACAGGGTGGCACATGTGTATTGACTATAGAAGGCTCAACACAGCCACTAGAAAGGATCATTTTCCTTTACCATTCATAGACTAGATGCTAGAGAGACTAGCAGGTCATGAATATTACTGCTTTTTGGATATTTCAAACAGGGGAATAGAGGTGGATTAAGCTAAAATAGAGGTAATTGAAAAATTACCATCACCTGCCAATGTTAAGGCAATCAGAAGTTTTCTGGGGCATGCAGGATTCTAGAGGATGTTTATAAAGGAGTTTTCAAAAATTGCAAAACCCCTGAGCAATCTGCTAGCTGCTGACACGCCATTTGTGTTTGACACAGAGTGTCTGCAAGCATTTGAGACTCTAAAAGCTAAGCTGGTCACAGCACCAATTATTTCTGCACCAGACTGGACTTTACCATTTGAACTAATGTGTGATGCCAGTGACCACGCCATTGGTGCAGTACTGGGGCAGAGGCATGACAAGCTTCTGCATGTCATTTATTATGCTAGCCGTGTTTTAAATGATGCCCAGAAAAATTACACAACCACAGAAAAAGAATTGCTTGCAGTGGTTTATGCCATTGACAAGTTTAGATCATACTTAGTAGGATCAAAAGTGATTGTGTACACTGACCATGCTACTCTTAAATATCTACTCACAAAGCAGGATTCAAAACCCAAGCTCATAAGATGGGTGTTGCTTCTGCAAGAGTTTGGTATAGAAATAAGAGACAGAAAAGGGACAGAGAACTAAGTGGCTGATCATCTGTCCTAGATAGAACCAGTAGAAGGGGAATTTCCCCCCTCTATTGAGATCTCTGAGACCTTTCCGGATGAACATTTGTTTGCCATTCAGGAAACACCATGGTTTACAGATATTGCAAACTATAAAGCTGCAAGGTTCATACCCAAGGAGTACAGCAGGCAACAAAAGAAAAAATTAATTACTGATGCAAAGTACTACTTGTGGGATGAACCCTATCTCTTTAAGAGATGTGCAGACGGAATAATCCGTAGGTGTGTGCCTAGAGAAGAAGCACAGAGGATCTTATGGCATTTCCATGGATCACAATATGGAGGCCATTTCGGAGGTGAGTGAACAGCCACCAAGGTCCTCCAATGTGGCTTCTACTGGCCTAACACTTTATAGGGATTCCCGAGAGTTTGTACGTAACTGTGACAGTTGCCAAAGAGCTGGTAATTTGCCTCATGGTTACGCCATGCCTCAACAGGGAATCTTGAAGATTGAGTTGTTTGATGTATGGGGAATTGACTTCATAGGACCTTTCCCACCATCATACTCAAACATTTATATTCTGGTGGCAGTCGACTATGTATCAAAATGGGTAGAGGCCGTTGCCACACCTACCAATGATACTAAAACAGTGCTGAAGTTCCTCCAGAAACATATCTTCAGTAGGTTTGGTGTCCCTAGAGTACTAATCAGTGATGGGGGCACTCACTTCTGCAACAAACAGCTTTACTCTGCCATGGTCCGGTATGGGATTCGCCACAAGGTGGCGACTCCATATCATCCACAGACAAATGGGCAAGCTGATGTTTCTAACAGAGAACTAAAAAGAATCCTGGAACGGACTGTAAGTACCCGTAGAAAGGATTGGACAAGAAGCTTGGATGATTCTCTGTGAGCTTACAGAACAGCATTCAAGACTCCTATAGGGACCTCTCCATACTAACTTGTGTATGGTAAGGCCTGTCATCTGCCCGTGGAACTGGAACATAAGGACTGGGCAACCAGATTCCTAAACTTTGATGCCAAATTAGCTGGAGAAAAAAGATTGCTCCAGCTGAATGAGCTAGAGGAATTCAGACTCACTGCTTTTGAAAATGCCAAGCTTTATAAAGAGAAATAAAAAAGGTGGCATGACAGAAAGCTGTCATTTAGAGTCTTCGAACCAGGATAAAAGGTTCTGAAATCCCGGTGGAGGGGACCATATGTGATTACAAGTGTATCACAATATGGTTATGTGGAGCTTCAAGACATTGATTCTGATAAGAAGTTCATTGTTAATGGACAGAGAATCAAGCACTATCTTGAAGGAAATGTTGAGCAAGAGTGCTCAAGGCTGAGGCTAGATTAAAAGCTCAGCAAAGGTCCAGCTAAAGACAATAAAGAAGCGCTTACTGGGAGGCAACCCAGCCATTAGTAAAACTTTTTCTGTTATTTTATTTTATTTTATTCCTCATTTTATTTATATGAGCTTAATATTAACAAGGTAAAGAATCAATTGCATAAGTCCACAGGGTTACAGAAGAATTCAGAGCACGAAACAGGAAAAAGGAGCTTACTGGCAAGAAAACGCCAGTAAGAAACACAACTGGGCATTTAACGCCAGTAAAGATAGCCATCTGGGCATTAAACGCCAGAAAGAAGCAACTTCTGGGCGTTTAACGCCAGATTTACAGCATCCTGGGCGTTCAAAAAAATGCCCAGTGACAAAGGGGTTTTTGGCGTTTAACGCCAGCTAGAAGCAACAGCTAGGCGTTAAACGCCAAAACCAAGCAGCAACTGGGCATTAAACGCCCAAAACATGCAGCAGTTAGGCGTTTAACGCCAGGATTGTGGGGAGTAGGCAATTTCGTTTTCAATTCAAATTATTTCCAATTTTTATGTTTCAATTCATGATTTCTTTCACAAACATGTTACAAATCCTAAATTTTCAAATCCTTTTTCAAAAGATATCAAATGTATCTTAATTCATAAACCCTTTTTCTTAATCCCCTTCAAATTATTTTCAAATCCTTTTCAAAATAAATCTATCTCATTTCCTTCTCAAATCTTTTCAACTCATCAATATCTTTTTCAAATCTTCACATCATCTTTTTCAAAATTCAGATTTATCTTTTTCAAATATCTTTCATATCTTTTCAATTTTAAATCACATCTTTTACTATCATACTTATCTTTTCCAAATCACTTTTTCTATCATATCTTTTTCAAATAATTTTCGAAACCAACCCCCCTTCCCTTTAAATATTGGTTCGGC
>NC_029794.2:68667864-68702149 GCF_000816755.2 Arachis ipaensis | reverse complement strand
CTCCTTTGCTTTCTTTTGCTTGAGGACAAGCAAACCTCTAAGTTTGGTGTGTTTATCCGTGATCACTAAATCAATACCCATTAAGATCATGGCTCCTAAGGGAAAACAAACCGACTCAAGAGGCAAGAAAGAGAATATTCTAAAACCACTTTGGAATCAAGGGAAGTTCATAACCAAAGAACATTCAGACCATTTTTACAAAATGATGAGTCTAAGGTTAGTGATCCCGGAAGTTAAATTCGATCTGAAAGAAGATGAATATCCGGAGATCCAAGAGTAAATTCGTAACAGGAGCTAGGAAGTCCTAGCTAATCCTGAAACAAAGGTGGGAAGAAACATGGTTCAGGAATTCTATGCTAATCTATGGCAGACGGACAGGCAGAGGATAGCTGGAACCGCATTCTATGACTATAGAACTTTGGTCAGAGGGAAGGTTGTTCACACCCACCCTGATAAAATAAGGGAAATCTTCAAGCTGCCTCAACTACAAGATGACCCAGACTCCTTTAATAGGAGAATGATGAGATCAAACCTAGGCTTGGATAAAATCCTAGAGGACATATGCCTCCCTAGAGCCAAGTGGACAACCAACACAAAGGGTGTCCTGAACCAACTCAAGAGAGGAGATCTCAAACCAGTCGCCAGAGGCTGGCTAGACTTCATTGGGCACTCTATACTGCCCACTAGCAACCGCTCTGAAGTCACCATCAGAAGAGCAGTGATGATTCATTGCATTATGCTGGAAAAAGAAGTGGAAGTTCATCAGCTGATTGCGTGTGAGCTTTACAAAATTGCAAACAAGAACTCCAAGGATGCCAAATTGTCCTATCCAAGCTTAGTTTCTCTGTTATGTAAAGATGCTGGGATAAAGATGGGAGTAGATAAGTATATCTCAGTTGAGCAACCAATCACCAAAAAGTCTATGGAAGGACAAGTGCAGGACAGGTTGTAATTAGGGTTTAGAAGATGAGAAGCAAGTAATTTAAATGACAAGTAAAGTAAATGGCAATTAAAATAAATAAATACTGTATAGTAGACTTTTGGCAAGGTAAGAGAAGTTGGAGGTCCAACGTAGTTATCTCTCCCAACTATAATGAAAGTTGAATCTAAACTCCACTTGGTCAACCTTTACTAGGGCAAAGGAAAGTCAAGGGATTAATTAAATTGACCTTTGAATCCTATTTATTTCCTAAGAAAAGATTGGGATTACTTAAGTTCAGCTTAATTAGCAAGATAACGATTATCAATTATGTTGAGTTTAATAACTGTTGAGTTACTGAATTCTTAACCAGGACCAAAAAGGGAAAAAGTAAAATTGCTGGAATAATAAAAATGTCCTTAGATGGGAAGCAATGGTAACTTAAATCAAAGAGAACAATCATAAACTGAAAATACCTCAATTATCATTAATCCAAATAACAGTCTGTAACATGGAAGAAATTCATAAATTCACTGATCAATTCAAGTGCTGGAATAAATAAAAGTAAAAAGGAAGCTAAAACAAAGAAACGTAAAACCTGGATTGAGAGTCACTCTTAAAACAAGAAGAAATCCTAAATCCTAAGAGAGAGAGAGAGAAGATCTCCCTCTCAACTAAATCTAAATCATTGAAAAATAAAATATGCGAGCTCCTCTTTGAATGGGTGCATTTCCACACTTTATAACCTCTGGTCTATGCTGTCTATACTTGGATCTAGGCCAAAAAGGGCTTCAGAATTCGCTGGGGGCGTATTCTGTAAATTCTGATACGTGGCCTCTGTCACGCGTCCGCGTGGGTCACGCGGTCGCGTCATTCGGAGCTTTTCCTTGCCACGCGGTCGCGTCAGTCACGCGTCCGTGTCGTATGCGTTCTGCTTATGGCACGCGGTAGCGTCAGTCATGTGGCCGCGTCGTTGCATCTTCGCTTCTGGCACGCGATCGCATCATCCATGCTATCGCGTGGATACCAGTTTCCTTAAAGCTCCGTTTTGCTTTCTCCTTTCATTTTAGTATGTTTCCTTTTCCATCCTTTAAGTCATTCTGCCTTAGAAAATTTGAAACTACTCAACACACTAATCACGGCATCGAATGGAAATAAAGGTAATTAAATTAATTAATTTTAAAGCTTAGGAAACATGTTTTTTTCATTTACATCACATAATAAGGAAGGGAAAGTAAAACCATGCAATTAATGTGAATAAGTAGGTGAAGGATTGTATATATCACTCAAATTAAGCACAAAAGAACTCATGAAATATGGGTTTATCAACCTCCCTACACTTAAACACTAGCATGTCCTCATGCTAAATCCAAGGTAAATAATTAAGGTTAAAGTGATGGAATGTCATGCAATGCAACCTAATTTAAATGCAACTACCTAAATGAATGATGCATCATGCAACTCTAACTTATTCACTCATATATAAAGCTTACATGTAGTCAAGTTAATTCACATTTTCAAGGAGTCATGTATATGTATAGCCAACCCTTAAATAATAAGGCATTTTAGCAAATGAGATGGGAAAGAAAACATTGTACAAACTTGCAAAACAATTAGTAAATTTAAGTACAGATATATGTTGATGAGTTATTGAACCCTCACTGGAATTTGTGTTTACTCTCTAGTCACTCAGTGTTTGTTGGGTTTATTCACTCTATTCTTCTTTTTATTCTTGCTTTATATAGCTTTGTTCTTCATCTAACCAATCAACAATTATAGAATATAGTCGTACCAAAAAGTCATGAGGTCTTTAATTAAGGTTGTAATGGGGCCAAGGTAAAGGTAAGGATTTATGTATAGGGTAAAAGTGAGCTAATAAGTGAATCCTTAATTAGACTAAGATCTCACCTAACATACATATTTAGCAGAACAAAATTTCTTTACCTATTTTCCCATATTATCCCACTTATCGTTACATGCTCATGTTTCACTTTTTTATTTTTATCCCATGTGCATTGTTTTTATTTTTGCATTGGGGAATTTCTTTTGTATCCCCTTTTATTAAATGCTGAAAAATAAATATATTTTTTTATTTTTTTAATTTTTAATTTTTTATTTTTTATTTTTTTTTGCACATGGCCATTGAATCACTTTGATTTTTCATGAGCATGCTTCCCAAATTTTATTTTATTTCTTTTTAACTTCTCTACCCTTTTGTTTCTATCATCCATGTTTCCAAAAGGTTTCCCACATTTTACTCTATTTATATTTTCCTATCTTAAGCTAACCAAGGATTCACTTGGGATTTTCTTTTGTTTTTCTGCTTAAGGCTAGTAATTTGGCTAAATAGAATAAAGGGGTTTTTAAAAGGCTCAAGGGGGGCTAACAAGGGTGATGTAAAAGGTAGGCTAATTTGGAGTAAGTGAGCTAAATTCAAATGATGGCCTCAATCATTCTCTTGGTATGTATCTACATTCTATATTCTATAATTGGACATATAGATTAAAGTAAAGTAAAGAACATCAGAATAAAAAGAAGTGAAACACACAGAAATGAAATTATGGTTTGAATGCAACCATATAATTAAGCTCAAGACTCACAGGCTGTGTGTTCTCTAACTCAAGCATCATATATCATTCATATATGTTATGCAGGTTTAGTTAAAAATTCCCATTATTCTCATAAAAAAATTATTTAGGGTAGCTTTTAAAGTTTTAATGTTCCTCCTTGATGAAATGTTGTCAGCTTAACTACATCATGTAATGCTATATACAAGGTTTATGGATTTAAATCTGATATGTTCAATTTCCTAGCTTACTTCCTTTTTATATTTTTCAATTTTAAACTATACTATCTTATGCTAAAAAGGGTAAACTATACTAATTAATCCATTAATAAATCAGAATTGCAAACTAAACTAAGTAACTAAAATAAACTAACTGGCTAAAATATGAACTAAAGATGCAAAATGCAGAAAATAGAGTAAAAATACATAAAAGCAATGTATAAGTACTCAGAAAATAACAGTAAAAGAAAAAGAGAAAAATACAGAAAAATATTCAAAATAAAAGAAAAAGTATGTAGTGGTTCACCAAAATAAACGCCAGAGATGGCGACCTCCCCACACTTAAAAGGAAGCATCATCCCCGATGCTCAATCAAGCCGGGTGTGAAGGGGTGTCATCACTGGTAGGGATGGTAGCTGGAGTCTCAGTGGTGGTGGGCTGGGAGTCTGGCTGCTGTAGAGGCGGGGCTGACTGGATCGGGATCTCAAGATCCGCAGCCTCAATCTGATGTGGGACCGCTGTCTGTGGTGTGGCCGGCGCTGCCTCTCCCTGGGGATAGGTCTCTGCCTCGGGCGCATCCGCCTCCTCCTCAGATGCCTCGGACGGTGTGTCGGGCTCGGAGGGAATGCACCGGATCGTATCATCAGCTTTAGGTGCTCATAGCGCCGCTTGTTGCGACGCTCCATCTGGTCAAGTCGTCGAAACAAGCGGTGCACCAGATGATAGACGGGCTCTGTGGCAGGTGGAGGTGCAGTGGTGGTTGCAGGGGTAGGTGGTGCAGCAGTGGAGGAAGAGGGTCCAGCAGACGGTGGGGCTGTCTCATCAGTTGTAGTGAAGGGTGGTGGTCTGTGGCCCAAAGCTATGAAGTTCCGGCTGTGCGGAATGATCTTCCTGCAATCCGCCGCAGGTGGTCTCTCATCGGCAGCCTCCCATGGCACGTCAGCTCGACGGCCAAGCTGTGTAACTAGATACGGAAAAGGGAGGGTGCCTCGGACGTGGACCCTGGCCATATAGTGCCGAATGAAACGTGGCAGATAAAGGTCCTTACCCTCCAACACACACCAAAGGAGGGTGATCATAGCAGCCGGGATCTCCGTCTTGTGAGTACTCGGCATCACATAATTACTCAAGATCTGGTGCCATAACCGAGCCTCATCATTTAAGTACACTCTCTTGATCCCTCTAGGCATGGTAGTGTCCTGACCCATCTCCCAAGGGACTGTCGGGTCGAGAGTTATCCGTGCCTTCACAGCATCCCAATCAAACTGCATCTGACGCATGTCCTCCTCAGCCTTTGAATAACCATCAGGCTGATCGGACTTGGCTGGGAGCTGGAGAATGTCCTCTAAGGCCTCCTCAGTGACCAGAAGTTGTTTTCCTCTCAGGTTCACTGCATCTAGGGTAGTGAGATAGTAGTTGCAGTAGAATTCTCGTACCTAAGATGCATTTACCTCTGTCAGTGCTCTTTCCAGAAAGAACCAGCCTCTTTGCTTGATTTGTTCAGTGGTGTACTGCTAGAGTGCTTCTGGAATCTTCAGAGTTCGCTCCAGGTATAGATTTCTGGAGTTTGCAAAAGGCGGGTACTTCAGTTCACAGTACCGATTTGCAAATTTTATTGGATCATTTGTAGGGAGCAGCTGGTCAGCTTTTTCCTGCTGTGTGAAGTTCTTCTCCCGCCATGAGGAATCGTGCATGAGGGCAATGATGGACTGGGAGGAATCTCCTCGCTTGCGCTTGCCAGTAGCCTTGCCTTTTTCCTTTCCTTTGTGAGGCAGACATCCTGAAAAACAGAAAACCAGGATATGGATAAAAATAGGAAAGCAACTAGGCAATTAAACAAAGAAAACTCAAAGCGGCAAAGGAGAAATAAAATAAGGAAAATTAGTATATGAAATGTGATTGAATGTATGTTAAATGGAAAAATAGTCAATATGCCATGGTTAGAAAGTTAGAGGAAAGTGAAAATAATCAGAAAAGAGATCAAAAGGGTTAGTATGGTTAAAAATTGAAAAAGAAATTAGTGAGTTAGTAAAGTGCGAGTTAAAGTAAATGGCATAGAGAAAAATTCCATATAACAAGGATTCACAGGTAAGAATAGAAGTACTCATAATCGAACAGGGAAAACAGGGTGATGCTGATTCGAATAGAAATAAAGAAAGCAAAATTGGAATCAGTGAATCACAAATGCAGTTTATGAACCAGCAAATCAAAGAGGATAAGAAAGTCTGCCATAGCATTCATGAAACGGTTTGGGTAAAGCAGAGTAAAACAGAGTTCAGAAATGCCAAACCAAAACATGAATGAAAACAATTTACAAAAAAATTTGGGCAGCATTCCGGCTAAAATTGGATCGTCCCAGAAAATAAACAACAATCATAGCAGTTCATATGAATTAAAAACTTGCTACAGTCACTTATAATTAATAGAAACAGGAGAATTCGGAGTAACAAGCAGCAAATGCAAGAGATCACAGCAGAATTGCAGTTATGATAAAACAGAAATAGGAACAGTGCAAGTAAACAGACCTAGATCCACTAACCACAGCCTAAGCTACCTAACAACCTAAAAATCCACTACAGCATGCATATCTATCTATCCTAAGTATGAACAAAAACGAAAAAAAAAAAGACAGAAAAACGACGAACGGATAGAAGGGAGTGCGTGTTGTAGAACCTGGAAAGCGAAAGAAGCAGAACGGGGTAGAAACGGCTGGGTGGGGGCGGCGGTGATGTCCGGCGCAGTGGCGGGGCACGGCGGCGCGGTGGCGGCTGAGGTGGGGCAGTGGAAGAGGGGAATGGGGATAGGGTTTTAGGGATAGTGATAGAGGAAGGGAGGGGGATTGGAGAAGAGAAGAAGAAAGAAGAAGAAAGAGGGGGAGTGGTGTGCGGCAGCGATGTCTGGACGGCGGCGGCATCTGGGTGGTGGCGCGGTGGCGGCTGGGTGGTGCTGGGTGGTGGCTGGAGGAAGAAGAAGCAGAGAGGGAGAAGAGGGTTGGGGGTAGGGGGCTGCGTGACTGATAGGGTTCGCGTGGCTGGGGGGTTATATTTTCGAATCCACGCGGTCGCGTGGTTGGGGCGAAAATGGGAGTGACGCGATCGCGTGGGTCGCGCGATCGCGTCGCTGGAATTCATGCGAAACGCACGACTCCAGCGCCGTTTTAGCACAACTCTCTGTCTCCTTTTGGGGTGATGTGCAATCCATGCGACGCGATCGCGTCGCTCACATGGTCGCGTGGGCCAATTTGTGTGAAACGCACAAGGGCCGCACGATTCCAGCCCAACTTTCTGTTCGTTGGATCCTTACGCCGATATATATATCACGCGGCCGCGTGGGTCATGCGGTCGCGTGGGTGGTGTTTCTCGCAATATGACGCGATTGCATGGGGCATGCGGTCGCGTCATGCACCATTTTTTTTATATGCATGAAAAATGCAGAATGCAACGATTAACATGAATGCGATGCATGATTCCAGGTTTAATAAATTGAAATTGAAAAAGGAAAAATGAAAGCAATTAACAAGAAATAAATTGAAAAAGAAGCGACCATACCATGGTGGGTTGTCTCCCACCCAGCACTTTTAGTTAAAGTCCTTAAGTTGGACATTGGAGGAGTATCCTGTTATGGCGGCTTATGTTTAAATTCATCCAAAAATCTCCACCAGTGTTTGGAATGCCAATAGCCTCCGGGGTCCCAAACTAGGCATGCAAAGCTTCCGAACAGCTTCAAATATATTGTTAGGCTCCCGGGATGACAAATGTCAGAATAAACTCCAGGATTCCAAGTCTTGCTTTTAAATCCGCCTCCGTCTTGATCTACATGTCTCCATCCGAGCGGTTTAAAAAGTAGAATCTCACCATGGTGACCAAACATTCTCTGTGATCCATGCAATTGAGCATGATACCAATCCGTGTACTTCGAGGTGAAGCGTGGAACCTTATTGAACCTTGTGCACCAGCTCTAAGTACCAGCCATTTCCCTCTTACTCTTAAAGCCGCAGAGAGCTCTAAGCTGGCCATCTGTTTCAAGCAAACCGTATTCAAGTGAATAAGTAAAGTTATAAGTTAAGGATTGTACCCACTTGAAGCTTGTATTAGGTGGTAATGGCCTTGGGATAGGTGTTTTTGGTGGTTCTGCAAGTTCCATTTCTTTGTGCTCTTCTGTGAATTCCTCCACTTCTTTGCAAAGATCTTCAATTGTATCTGTGTCCTGGTCAAGGTCTTCGGTGTCTTCCTCATCACTTGAGTCATAGATTGGAGGTTGAGAGAAATCTACCTATGCATCATCTTCATATTCACTTGGGGAAGATTCTTCGATCTCAGAGAATTCACTTGCGGATGCAAGTTCATCACCAAGAGGGCTAGACTTGTGACTATCATCATCAAGGGAAATTGCTTCTTGGATTATTCCGTCTGATTCCTCATAAACGTCTTGCCTTGGAGATTGTACGGTATCCTCCTTAGCATCAACTGTAGCATCCTAGACAGAGTTTTCCTCAATTCTGGATTCCCATGGAAGTTCAGCATCTCCTAGGTCTTCAACCAACTCTTCTTCTTGAGCGATGATAGCTTTTTCTAATTGTTCTAGTACAAATTCATTCTCTGTCTTGTCCATTGGAGTTTCTGGTATTTCCTTCATGCTCTGCTCTTCATTGGACTGTCCACATGGAATTGTGGGTGATCCTTGTGTAGTTGAGCGCCTAGAAACCCATCGAATTATCGCTTGCTCCAGTTGTTGAATGGTTGTTTGAAATTTATTTACTGTTTCTCTTAGGCGAGCCTCTGCTTCTCGGGTTGCTGGACTTGGACATGATACAAAGGAAAGTGGTGGTGATTGGGAGTGATTAGATTGGTATTGGGGTAAGGAAGGATCATATGGTGGCGAATGGTGAAGAGAAGCTTGTGAGTGTGGTGGTTCGAGGTTATGTTGAAAGGATGGTTTATATGCACGGGGTGGGGCTTGTTGGTAGTTACAAGGTTGTCCACCATGTCGTTCAGCTGGGTATGCACTGTAGAATGGTCTTTGTCCAGGATATCTCGGAGGGTGTTGCTGCCAAAAGGGTTGATTAGATCCTCTTGGTTCCATCCATCCTTGATTTGTCTGACCTTGATGCACATTCCTACTGTAACTTCTATTTCCCTTAACAATATTAGAACCATACTCAAAGCGAGAGGGGTGAGAGTTCATAGTAGCAAATAAAGATAAAAAGGAAAAACAAAAATAAATTAACAAGCAAAAGAAAAATATTTACAATAACCAATAATAAGGCACACGTTAGCAGTTCCCCGGCAACGGCGCCATTTTGACGTCGGGATTTTTACCAGTAAAGAGATTCATAGAAACGTTGCGTTGCAGATATAGTCTCTAAACCGACAAAAATCCCTTCGTACAAACGTTTTGGGTGTCACAAGTAACAAACCCCTTTAGAAATTGATAACCGAGTATTCAAACCTCGGGTCGTCTTCTCAAGGAACTGCGAGGAAGTATGTTCTTATTATTGGCTATAAAGGTTGTAATCCGGGTTTAGAAGATGAGAAGCAAGTAATTTAAATGACAAGTAAAGTAAATGGCAATTAAAATAAATAAATACTGTAAAGCAGACTTTTGGCAAGGTAAGAGAAGTTGGAGGTCCAACGTAGTTATCTCTCCCAACTATAATGAAAGTTGAATCTAAACTCCACTTGGTCAACCTTTACTAGGGCAAAGGAAAGTCAAGGGATTAATTAAATTGACCTTTGAATCCTATTTATTTCCTAAGAAAAGATTGGGATTACTTAAGTTCAGCTCAATTACCAAGATAACGATTATCAGTTATGTTGAGTTTAAAACGTAAAACCTGGATTGAGAGTCACTCTTAAAACAAGAAGAAATCCTAAATCCTAAGAGAGAGAGAGAAGATCTCCCTCTTAACTAAATCTAAATCATTGAAAAATAAAATATGCGAGCTCCTCTTTGAATAGGTGCATTCCAACACTTTATAACCTCTGGTCTATGCTGTCTGTACTTGGATCTGGGCCAAAAAGAGCTTCAGAATTCGCTGGGGGCGTATTCTGTAAATTTTGATACGTGGCCTCTATCACGCGTCCGCGTGGGTCACGCGGTCGCGTCATTCGGAGCTTTTTCTTGCCACGCGGTCGCGTCAGTCATGTGTCTGCGTCGTATGCGTTCTGCTTACGGCGCGCGGTCGCGTCAGTCATGCGGCCGCGTCGCTGCATCTTCGCTTCTGGCACGCGATTTGCGTCATCCATGCGATCGCGTGGATACCAGTTTCCTTAAAGCTCCGTTTTGCTTTCTCCTTTCATTTTAGTATGTTTCCTTTTCCATCCTTTAAGTCATTCTGCCTTAGAAAATCTGAAACTACTCAACACACTAATCACGACATCAAATGGAAATAAAGGTAATTAAATTAATTAATTTTAAAGCTTAGGAAAAATATTTTTTTCATTTACATCACATAATAAGGAAGGAAAAGTAAAACCATGCAATTAATGTGAATAAGTAGGTGAAGGATTGTATAAATCACTCAAATTAAGCACAAAAGAACTCATGAAATATGGGTTTACCAATGCCAAAACTGTTCGGAAGCAAAAAGCTACTAGTCCTGCTCATCTAATTAGAATCTGAGCTTCACTCAAAAACTCTGAGATATTATTGCTTCTTGACTTATTTGTATTCTATTTTATTTGTCTAGATGCTTGGGGACAAGCAACAGTTTAAGTTTGGTGTTGTGATGAGCGGATAGTTTATACGCTTTTTGGGGTTAATTTCATGTAGTTTTTAGTATGTTTTAATTGGTTTTTAGTATATTTTCAATAGTTTCTAGGAAAAATTCCTATTTCTGGACTTTACTATGAGTTTGTGTGTTTTTCTATAATTACAGGTATTTTCTGGCTGAAATTGAGGGAGCTGAGCAAAAATCTGATTCAGGCTGAAAAAGGACTACTGATGTTGTTGGATTCTGACCTCTCTGCACTCGGAATGGATTTTCTAGAGCTACAAGAGTCCAATTGGCGCACTCTCAGTTGCGTTGGAAAGTATACATCCAGGGCTTTCCAGCAATATATAATAATTTATACTTTGTTCAAGGATAGACGACGTAAACTGGCGTTCAACGCCGGTTCCGTGTTGCAGTCTGGCGTTAAACGCCAGAAACAGGTTACAAATTGGAGTTAAACGCCAGAAACAGGTTACAACCTGGCGTTTAACTCCAAGAGTGAGAACCGACAGATGATTAGCCGTGCGGTGATAGCGCACCTGGACCCTTTTCAATGAGAGGACGGATGGTAGCCATTGACAACGGTGATCCACCAACACACAGCTTGCCATAGGAGGAACCTTGCGTGCGTGAAGAAGAAGATAGGGGGAAAGCAGAGATTCAGAAGACAAAGCATCTCCAAAACTTCAACATATTCTCCATTACTGCATAACAAGTATTTATTTCATGCTCTCTTATTTTCCGCAATTCAAACTGATAATCATAATTGATTTCCTGACTAAGATTTACAAGATAACCATAGATTGGTTCAAGCCAACAATCTCCATGGGATCGACCCTTACTCACGTAAGGTATTACTTGGACGACCCAGTGCACTTGCTGGTTAGCTGTGCGGAGTTGTGAATCACAATTTCGTGCACCAGTGGCATTCAAGTCAATTAGCAACTTCTAATTATCAATCAACAAAGGAGTTTGATAACTCAAGAGTCACCAATTACTCTACCTAGGCCAAGAAGAACAAAACCTAACTCATAACTAAAAGGGGCATTTCAACAAACACATAGAAGGCAATAAAGGTAGACAACATGAATTGCAAGAATTAAAGAGAGATCTAACTACAAAGGCAATAGATTCATAATAGAAAATCAAAGCAACAGGAAAAGATATGGAAATCATAAATTGTATTGAAAGAGAAATAGAAATCTACATAAGAATTCATAAAGCAAAAGGAAAGTTGAAGCAAGAGAAGAAGTAGATCTAGATCTAAGAACTTCTAACCTAACCTAATCCTATATCTAGAGAGAAGATAGAGCTTCTCTCTCTAGAAACTAACTTTTCCTCCAAAACTAAACTAATCTAAACTAATGTGATGTAATGTGTAATGTCTGTTGATTCCCCTTTAGTCCTTGGGTTAAATAGCATCAGAGATGAGTTAGATTTGGGCCTGGTAAGCCCAGAAATCGCCCCCAGCGGATTCACTTTAAGTGGGTCACGTGCGATCACCGATGCGCACGCATAGGTCATGCATACGCGTCGCTTGACAAATTGCTATCCACGCGTACGCGTCATGTACGCGTGCGCGTCGCCATGCGACCTCACAAATTCACGCATGCGCGTCGATCTCAGCATCCCAAATCCTTGTTTCTTCATGAGTTCTCCACTTGCATGCTTTTCCTCTCCATGCCTTTGATCCATTCCTAGACTTCCCATCCTGAATTCAGTAACAAACATATCAAGGCATCTAGTGAAATCAAAGGTGAATCAAAATTAGCAATTAAGGGCCTAAAAAGCATGTTTTCACTCTTAAGCGCAAATTAGGGAGACAATCATAAAACCATGATATTCTAGTGGATAAATATGGGAAAAGGTGATAAAATCCCCTAAATTCAGCATAGGATGCACCATCAAATAGCGGTGCATCAATTGGTAAGATTGTTGAGGTGGTGTGGGGTATTGGTGTTGGAATTGTGGTGGTTCTAACTGTGGTTCAATAGGTTGTTCATGAGGTACATAAGGTTGATGGTATGGTGGGTATAGGGTATGCTCATGTGGAGGTGTTTGGTGATAGTGTGATGTGGCTTGTAAGTAAGATTGATTATAATGTTGAGGGTTTGATTGGTATTGGTATGCATCAAGAGGTGGATAGTAGCTAGAAGGATATGGGAGAGGTTCTTGCCAAGAGGGTTGCCTAGAAGCATATGGCTCCTCACACAATTTATCCCACAATCCATGATGCATTCCATCATTGAGGTTCTCACTTCCTACAACACCGTAACAACCAAACTCCAAGCCAAAGGTGTGAGAATTCATAGAGAAAAGAGAAAATAAAAACAAAAGCTAATAAGGAAAACTAAAACAAACTCCTAACAACTAACAAAATCAAGCAAACAACCAAAAAGAAGCAAGATATTTACATATTAACAGATTTACAATAGTCAATAACATAACACCATTACAACTCCCTGGCAACGGCGCCAAAAACTTGATCAGTAGGATTTGTGCCGGTTTAGAATTTCACTCCAGAAAAGATAACTTCTTCGTTTATAGCATAGTCCAAACCGACAATGGAATCCCAACATCAAAGTTTACTTAAAAGATGTCACAATCAACACAAAATAACCGCGAGTTTTAAGTCCCGGGTCGTTCTCCCTATGAATTTCAATGAAGTGCTCCATTATTGGCTTTGAGGGAATGGGGGTTGATGGCAAGAAGCAAGAAATGTAAAAATAGCAAGAAATTAATTAAGCGTGCAATAACTAAATATTAAAGCAATTTAACTCAAGGCAATTAATCAAGAGAAAGGAAAATTCAATTGCTAAGAAACCTCTTGGCAAGGATTAAGAGTCAAGGTTACCTATCCTAGCCATTGACCACAAACATCTGATGATTATGAAGAGTCAATCCTACTTAGTCAACCCAAACATTGAGGATAAGTCAAATAGGCATAATTAATCTCAATCCATAAGTGCTAGTCAACTCACTAATTAACTTAGTGAAAGACTAGCGTTAATGGAAACCAAATTAACTAACTACCCTAATATATTAATCAAGAATGGACATCAATGACTAAAGGTCACCAAAGTCCTCAATTCCAAGCCAAGAGTGAGGAAAAACTAAGCAAAAACTAAGCCAAGCATTTTATCAAACACTTGGTGTGCATGAAAATAAAATCATATTAAATTGCAATAATAATAAATTCTAAAGCTACTAAATGCAAGCAAATAATAATAACAACTCAATTAAATAACAATAAACAAAGAAACATTAGATTGCATTAATAGAAATTCATATTAACAAGAGTTCATTAAGAATAAAATAACTAAATAAAAGAAATGACAAGTAAAACTAAAAGAAGTAAGAAGCTAGAAGAAGAATTAGTAAAGAAACTAAATCAAGACAAGAATTAAAGCATCAATCTAAGAGAAAATTAACTAAACCTATCCTAATTCTATAGAGAAAAGAAGGCTTCTCTCTCTAGAATAACCTAAAACATGATACTAAAGCTAAACCTAATTGCCGTCCTCTTGCCTCCTCTTGAATTAGGGTTGAAATAGCTTCAGAAATGAGTTGGATTGGGTTCTGGAAGCCCAAAATTTGCTGCCAGTGAATTGCATTAAATGAGGTCACGTGCTGGCACTCGTGCGTATGCACAGATGTGTGCGTACACACACATGATTTTTCCACTTGTGCGCACGCACAAAGAGTTGTGCATACGCATGACTGCATGCTTCCTGTAAGAATTGTAACTAATCAACCGATTAATTACGTAATTAATATTGCCCAAATTAGACTCCAAAAATTTAGAGTGAAAATTTGAGGATTTAAGGGTGATTTTTGGATTCAGTGGGTCTTTCTGAGTCAGAAAATGTGCCTTCTGTGAAAAACTGCAAAAAACCACAAACCAGCCGTTGAACCGGTTGAACTGGTTCAAGTCTACCGAGTACCGCACAAGAAAAAGTGAAAACCGTCAAAAATCTTAGAAAAACATTATAAATGGAAAGTCGGGCGTTAATTTTAGAGGTTTGGCCCGAAGTTAGGCCAAACGAGCTAAAAACGCTAACGGATTAGACCGGGCCCAAGTGGGGCCCAAGCCTAACATATAAAAGGGTTCATTAAGTGAACCCATCAGCCACACCACACTCACTAACACACACTACCAGCTGAGAAGAGAAGGAGAAGAGAGACTCCATTCACACTATTCATCATTATCATCCGAAGCTCATATCTTGAGCTATAGAGCTTCGATCGCCGCACCGTTTGCGGCTACACATTCCTTGTGAATAGATCTATAAAACCCATACAAGAAATTGGAGAGGTAACCACGAAATCTTTTCTATTCTTCTCTCCAAAATTTCGGTTCATAGGGTTTGTGATTAAGTGAGTTTTTGTGATTTTGGATGTTTAGGTTCACTATAATCTTTGCTTAGCTTTGGGTTTTGACATCCAAATCGGTTGAAAAAGATAAGAGCCACTAAACCCTTGTGAATTTATGTTTAATTGGAACGCTAGGTTGATTTGAGGTGATTTGTATGCATATAGTTTGATTATTATGGCTTTAGGAGCTATTGGAACTTTTCAAGGTTGAGAATGTTGAAATGTAAAGGAAAGAGTAGTAAAAATGGTGTAATATGTCTTAGAGTGTGGAATTTGATGAGAAATGGAGTTTTGAATGGTTTGGTATAGGTTGGAATGTGTATGGTAAGAAATGTTGGTAATTGTGAAGTTTGGTAAAATTTGGGTTTTTAGTGAACTTTGTTCGATCATAACTTTTACCTTAGTTTTAGAAATTGATTGAAATTTGTTTAGATTTAAGATCATTGAAAACTCTTTAAATCGATATAAAGTTTATGAAAATTGGAATTTTGTAGAGGAAGTTATGATCATTCAAAGTTGGTGTTAAAAATCTGAAATTCTACAAGGTTGCAGAATTTCATGATTTCTGATATGTGCGAGCGCACACTCTTATGTGGACGCACACCCTGCGAAAATTTTGACCTATGCAGATGCACACACCTGTGTGCACGCACAGGTAGGGAAATGCATTCTGTTTGCAGTGCTAGCACAGCTTGTGCGCGCACATATCTAAGGAAGAATTTCAACCTGTGCGGACGCACAGGCCTGTGCGAACGCACACGTTGGGAAGGCCAGTTTGTTAGGGGCGCTGGCACAGGTTGTGCGAGTGAACAGATTCTGTAAGTTTTTCCACCTGTGCGTACGCACACCCCTGTGTGTACACACACATTTTAAAATCTCCTGGGCGTGCACACGCACACACCCTTGTGTGGCCGCACACGCCCCGTTTCTCAAATTTTACTTGTTTTCAACTATTTTACCTTCCTAACAAGGTTTTAAGCTTCTATAACACCATTTTAAGACTTTTGGGCCTAGTTTTGAGTATTAGAACATGGGATATAACCTAAGGGTTCTAGTAGATGATTTTATGATAAATTAGAAAATGGAGGCCTATGTTTCTGGCGTGCTGAGAATGGTTTGACGTTAGGTGAAGGATGATTGATATATGAGATGAGGGGTGATGAATTGTTGATATTTGGAAACTGAGTTATGAATGGGCAGTGGTTGAGGTGGGTCGCGAACTCTGAATGAGATGATGGATCCATGTATACTGAATATGTTTTCTGAAAACCACTGAAATATTATTTTTACTGAGAATATGAGACGCTATGCGACCGGCAGGGACGGCGATTGGATCCTGCCTGTCGAGGTAGCGGCGGCAGCGTAAGGGTGGTGGTTCATCCCGCATGCGTTGAGATGTGAGGTCTGTAACAAGAGTATCCCGCTCACACCCCTTCGGATCAATAGAGCGTGCAGGCGCTGGTACCTGGACAGTGATCCGGGCACTATATCTCGGGGCTTCCCATATGAGAAAATCCGAAGGGCGACGTCTCCATGGAGATGTGTCGGGTTGGCAGTTGAACCGACAATGTGATATCACAGCCAGTAGGGCAGGCATTCATCATATGCATTTTCTATTTGTTTGTTTGCTTTTCCGACTTGTAATTGTATGCCTAATTGAATAACATGCCTATTTGCTTACTTGATCTACTTGCCCTGTATTCTTTTACTTGTGAATTACTTGCATTGTTATTAATTGTGCTTTCTACTATGATTGAGGAGGTTGGGAAGGCGGTGGCGATGGGATCGCACGGAGGATAGGTTGGTGAAGGCTGTGGGACAGCGGTGTTCTGTTAGAATAGTATTCCCCTAAGATAGAGTACCCTGTTTAGTTATGTTAAGGTTTCATATAATTATGCTTATTTATTTTAGAATGCTTTAAGATGAATCATGTGATGGATATGGAGCTCAGGATTGCCTTTGGCATCCCGGGATCTTATATCCTACATCACTGGGCACTGTTACCATAGTGAGAACCCCCGGTTCTCATACCATATTTCTGTTGTATTTTTCAGATGCAGGTCACAACCCACCTCGGTGAGTTGCTTTGGATGGTGACAGAAGCGGAGGATCTTGGATTCTTTTGCAGTCTTTTTTTTGGTTTAATTTGTTTATACATCTCTCCTTTTCTATTTTGTTTTTCCTAGAGGCTTACATTTGAGAGAACAAAACTTGTATAAGCTATTTTCACTATATGGTTCTGTATACTTGTATATGGCTAGCCGGCTTAAACTCCACGAGCCGTGACTAGATTCTTATGATATTATACTACTATCTTTTGATATATCTTATCTGTACCTTGTGTTTTAAGCTAGTAGCTTCGTTAGTACATTTTGCGCTTTTCAAATCCAAAATTTGAGCTATGTCCTTCATCGGCCTTCTAGATTATACTATTCCTTATATATATATATATATATATATATATATATATATATATTATGTATGAGCTTAGAACTTTTGTAATCTTTAGACTTTTGATATTGAGACTGATCACCTTGATATCGAATGTTTGGTGTAGATAGGAACCCTACATGGCCACTCGTGGGCGAGGTCGAACACGTACCCGAGAAAGTAGGAATGAGCAACCAGCTGACAATCATGCCGAATTCATGGCGGAAATGGAGAATCTCGCTAATACTATGGAAGCTAATGCTGCTGTGACTCTGCAAGCTATGCAGAGGTTAGGCCCACCGGTGGGGAATGGCAATGGAAACGGAGAAGGAAACGCCAATGATAATGCTGAGGGAAATGGCGATAACACGGGAGGTGTTCCGATGACCTTGGCGACGTTCCTCAAGGTTCATCCGGCAACTTTCTGAGGGTCCACTAATCCTACTGAAGCGGATCACTAGTCTCAGGCTATGGAGCGTGCTTTACAGGTGCAGTATGTTCCCCTCAATCAATATGTTGAGTTTGCCGCTTATCAGCTAGCGGGAGAGGCCCAGCCCTGGTGGCAAGCAAAGTATCGCTTGCTACAACTTCAGAACGCCAATATTCCATGGGAGGTGTTCCAAACGGCCTTCTACAAGAAATATTTCCCTGAGTCTGCGAGGGAAGCAAAGGAGATGGAACTAATGTAGCTGAAGCAAGGTTCCTTATCTGTGGCGGATGACACCAACAAGTTTGAGGAGCTCTGTAGGTTTTCTAGGGTTTGTCAAGGTGCCCCGGAGACTTACGAGAGCTGGAAGTGCATTAAGTACCAGAGGGGTTTAAAGGATAGCATTATGACTACTGTGGCTCATATGGAAATTCGTGTCTTCTCTGACTTAGTGAACAAGGCTAGAGTAGTGGAAGAGTATGCCAAGACCATGGCAGCATCCAAGGACACTCATGGAGGGAGCTCTAGTCGGGGGCATGGCAAGTATTTTCATCCGAGAGGGCAAAGCTTCAAGAGAGGAGGATATGCGCCTCAAGGTCAGGGAGGCTTTAGAAAGAACACCCATGATCAGATTCAGCGTGGAAAAGGGAGAGGAAATCAGAGAAAGAGTTCTTCGGATTTAGCTTGTGATCGTTGTGGATGTTTTCATCTATATGATTCTTGCAAGATTGGTATAGGTGGGTGCTTCAACTGTGGCTTGCCTAGTCATTTTACGAGGGATTGTACACGTGGGAAGAACCCAACTGCGGGTCAAGGTCAGCACCAGGGGCGAGTTTTTGCTGTGAATGCCAAGGATGCTTGATGCACCACTATTTTGTAGTACATCTTGTGCTTAATTGAGTGGATTTTATCCACTATTCTCACACTTATTCATGTAAATTGCATGTTTTACATTTTCCTTCCTGATTTTGTGCTATGATTGAAAACATGTTTCTTTGGTCATAATTTAGCTAATTTTAATCCTCTCTTGTTACCATTCGATGCCATGATATGTGTGTTAAGTATTTTCAGAGATTATAGGACAAGAATGGCTTAGAGGATGGAAAGGAAGCATGCAAAAGTGGAAAGAATACAAGAAGTTGAAGGAATTGCTAATGTTGTCAGCCCTGACCTCTTCGCACTCAATCGATCATAACTTGAGCTACAAAGGTCCAAATGAGGCGGTTCTAGTTGCATTAGAAAGCTAACATCCGGGGCTTAGAAATGATATATACTATTCCATATTGGCCATGCAGCTAGGCGATGCGCACACGCAGCTGTCGCGTACGCGCGACATGCACGACGTACTGCAACTGCAGAAATCGCTGGGGGCAATTTCTGGGCTGTTTTTGACCCATTTTTGGCCCAGAAAATACATATTAGAGGCTACAGAGTGGAGGAATCAAGGACAATACTTCCCATTATTCACAATTTTAGTTTCTAGAGAGAGAGAGAGGCTCTCTCCTCTCTCTTAGGTTTTAGGATTTAGGATTTCTTCTTTCAATTTTCCCTTTGGTTCAGGTTCAATATTCTTTTGATTTAGTTTCTCTTCTACTTTTATTTGTTCTAGTATTCTAGTTTATTTATTTTCCCAATTTGGTTTATGAATTCTCATGTTTAATTTGATTTTCTATTTAATGCAATTTGAGGTATTTCATATTTATGATTTCTTTCTTCAATTTATTGATGCTTTCAATTTATGTTAGATTTTTCCAACTTGGCTTTGGAGTTGATTAATATTTGGAGACCCTTGAGTTGGAAGACTCAAGAGTTAATTTGTGATTGGCTCTCTGGCCACTAACGCTAATCCTTCCCAAGGGAGAGGATTAGGACTTGTGAATAGAAGTTGGCTGCCAACTTGACTTTCCTTTATTAGTAAAGGATAACTAAGTAGAAACAACAGCCTATTACTATTAATCTTGGGAAATCCAACAAGGATAGAACATCCGATTAATCTTTTCCTAGCCAAGGCTTTTTATTTCAATTGCATAAAACCTCTTATTTATTTTCATTGCTTTAATTTATAATCATTTATTTTTCCATTCCTCATTCAAAAATTTCTCAGAAAATTCATAACCAATAACAAGAACACCTCCCTGCAATTTCTTGAGAGACGACCTGAGGTTTCAATATTTCGGTTTAATTTCATTGGGTTTGTTTAGTGACAAACAATTTTTTGTATGAAAGAATTATTGTTAGTTTAGAAACAATACTTGCAACGAGGATTTATTTGTGAATTCCTTACTAGCAAAAATCTGTTCATAAATGCTTCCAAGGCGGATATGTTGATAAGAGGTATATGTCTAATTGGTGATAAGTCCTTAGTTGCATTATATGATACTGGAGCATCGCATTCGTTTATTTCATTTGCTAAAGTTGAGGAATTAGGCTTGAAAGTGTCAGAGTTACCATTTGATCTGCATGTACATACTCTGCATCAAACAGTTATGACTAGGTCAGGTTGTAGACAAGTAGGTTTCAAACTTGAGGGTAGAGACTTTGTGCATGATTTAATCTGTTTACCAATGATTGGATTGGAAATAATTTTGGGGTTTGATTGGTTGTCGAGGAATTGGGTTTTGTTGGATTGCTTTGAACGGACAATTCGATTTATGCCGGGAGGAGAGAATGGAGCAGTGGTAGCTACGGGGTACTACTTGAACTCTGTAATAGTGCATTGTAGTGGTGAGGAGTGTCAGGGTTATATCCTGTTGGCTGCTAATGCGTTGGGGGATGCCCAGAACTTAGATCAGATACCGGTGGTTAAAGATTTTCCAGAAATGTTCCCAGAAGATATCCTTGAGTTCCCACCTCAAAGGGAAATTGAATTCGTGATTGAATTGGTACCAGGAGCCGGACTAGTGTCGATTGCGCCGTATAGAATGTCTCCGATAGAGCTGGCAGAATTAAAGACTCAGTTGGAAGAGCTTCTGATAAAGAGGTTTATTCGACCGAGCGTATCACTGTGGGGAGTGCCAGTTTTATTGGTAAAGAAGAAGGATGGAGGAATGCGACTGTATGTGGATTACCGACAGTTGAATAAAGTGACTGTGAAGAACAAGTACCCGCTGCCAAGAATAGATGACATGATGGATCAATTGCAAGGAGATGGAGTTCTTTCTAAGATAGATCTGAGATCCGGTTACCATCAAATAAGGGTGAAAGAGGATGATATCCCTAAGACTGCATTCAGGACGTGCTATGGACACTACGAGTTTGCGGTAATGTCCTTTGGGTTAACGAATGCACCTGCTATTTTCTTGGATTACATGGACAGAGTCTTTTGTCCCTTTTTGGATAAATTCGTGGTGGGTTTCATAGATGACATCTTGGTTTACTCTAAGATGGCAAAGGAGTATGAGGAACACTTGAGGATTGTGTTGCAAATCTTAAATGAGCGAAAGTTGTATGCTAAGTTGTCAAAGTGTGAGTTTTGGAAGGAGGAAGTGAAGTTCTTAGGTCATGTGGTGAGCAAAGGAGGAATAGCCGTAGACCCTTCGAAGGTAGAAGCGGTGATGGAATGGGAAAGACCGACGACTGTGACAGAAGTCAGGAGCTTTTTGGGTTAAGCCGGATATTACCGGAGATTTATCGAAGGATTCTCCTAGATTGTGCTACCGATGACGAAATTAACGAGGAAAGAGGTGCCATTTGTGTGGACGTCGGAGTGCAAAGAGAGTTTTTAGACTTTAAAGCAGAGATTAACTTCAGCACCTGTTCTAACCTTACCAGAACCACATGAACCGTTTGAAGTATATTGTGATGCGTCACTAAAAGGTTTGGGTTGCGTGTTGATGCAACATCAGAATATAGTGGCTTACGTATCGCGTCAGCTGAGACCGCATAAGGTGAATTACCCCACTCATGACCTAGAATTAGCAGCGATTGTGTTTGCCTTGAAGATTTGGAGGCACCACTTGTACGGAGTAAAGTTTAGCATCTTTTCTGATCATAAGAGTCTCAAGTACATCTTCGATCGGAAGGAGCTTAACATGCGTCAGAGGAGGTGGATGGAGTTGCTTAAAAATTATGATTTCGAGTTGAGTTATCACCCTGGAAAGGCAAATGTGGTGGCAGACGTGTTGAATCAGAAATCTTTAACAATAGCTTGGATGAGGATTAAGGAAGAAGAGCTAGTAGATAAGTTTGTGGATCTTAAGCTGGATATTGGTGAAGTTGCCGGAAGGGCTTGTTTGAACCAGCTATAAATCTCAAGCACGTTTAAATCAGAGATACAAAGGGCCCAAGAAGATGAGCATAAGCTTTAGCAATTGTTTGAACCAGTTGGTGAGAAGAGGCGTGAAGAACTCACTAAGGATGGTGAAGGATTATGGAGATACAAGAAAAGAATTTGTATACCTGATGTCGGAAGTTTGAGACAAGATTTATTGTTGGAAGCTCACAACAGTGGATTTTCTATTCATCCCGGAAGCACAAAGATGTATTATGACTTGAAGAGGATGTTCTGGTGGCCGGGGATGAAAGGTAATGTAGCAACAGTGGTATCCAAGTGCCTAACGTGTTAGAAAGTGAAGATAGAGCATCAGAAGCCGTCAGAAATGCTACAACCTCTTGAGATTCCTTAGTGGAAGTGGGAAGGAATCGCGATGGATTTTGTGACCAGTTTACCGAGGACTAGGTCGGGATTTGATGCGATTTGGGTGATCGTGGATCGCTTAACCAAATCTGCTCATTTTCTGCCTATTCGAGTGAACTGTTCTATGGAGGAGTTAGCAAGGTTGTATATAAAGGAGATAGTAAGGTTGCATGGTGTGCCGTCGAGCATAGTATCGGACCGTGATCCCCGATTCACTTCAAGGTTTTGGAGAGCTTTTCAAAGAGATTTTGGTACGAAGCTATGTCTTAGTACCACATATCATCCACAAACCGATGGACAGTCGGAAAGGACTATTCAAATGTTGGAGGATATGCTGAGAGCATGTGTTTTGGATCAACCCGGGAGTTAGGATCATTACATGCCATTGGTAGAGTTTGCGTACAACAACAGCTTTCATGCGACCATTGGGATGGCTCCGTATGAAGCCTTGTATGGACGAAAGTGCCAATCTCCACTTTGTTGGTATGAATCCGGTGAAGCAAGCGTTTTGGGTCCTGATGTGATAGCAGAGACTACTGAGAACATTAAGAAGATTCGTGCAAGGATTCTGTTCCGAGGGTTACCTGAAACTGTAGGTCGATCTCGGACGAGATCATCTGTGCTGGTTGATAAACCCCAATTTTGTGGTTTATCTTGTGCTTAATTTGGGGGATTTTATCACCTTTTCCCACATTTATTCAATGAAAGGTTTTGCAATTCTCCCTTGATTTGTGCTTAAATGTGAAAACATGCTTTTTAGGCCTTAAAATAGCTAAATTTAATTCAATTTAATTCCATTCAATGCCTTGATATGTTTGTTAAGTGATTTCAGGTTCATAAGGCAAGTATTGGATGGAAGAAGTGAGGAGAAAAGCATGCAAAGTGGGAGAACTCATGAAGAAATGAAGGAACCGTAAAGCTGTCAAGCCTGACCTCTTTGCACTCAATCCACCATAACTTGAGCTACAGAAGTCCAAATGGGGCGGTTCAAGCTGCGTTAGAAAGCTAACATCCAGGGATTCGAAATTATATAAATTTTTTCATATGTTGCTTCACATATAGTAGTGCGCACGTGCCATGTATGCGTGCGCACCGATGCTACTCATGGCCCACTAAAGTGAAATCGCCCCCAACTATTTCTAAAGCACTTTGGGCCCAACCCAACTCATTTCTGATGCTATTTCTTATAGAATTCAAGCTTGGGCAAGGGGGAGCAATTGTTTGTAGCATTAGCATCATGTAGATTAGTTTCTAGAGAGATAAGCTCCCTCTTCTCTCTAGAATTAGGTTAGGTTAATTTCTTCTAGATTTAGGTTTAATTACATGTTTTTATCTTGTTTCCTTTATGATTTCTTACTTCTACTCTTTCATTATCAAGATTTGTAGTGTTAATTTTATCTTTATACCTCTTTTATGTTCATGAACTCTTGTTGGAATTGGATATTTTCTTTTATGAAATTTATGTTTGATGTTCTTTTAATTGTTGATTTGAGTTGTGAATTTACTTTCCTTGCATTGATAGTTGGTAGATTTATTATTCTTGCACTTTTACCATGCTTTCCTTTTTTGCCTTCCAAGTGTTTGATAAAATGTTTGGTTGGATTTTAGAGTAGAATTTTATGCTCTTGACTTGGGAAGGTAACTTAGGAACTCTTGAGTTACTAATGTCCAAGTGATTGACGATTGGGAGCCATTAACGCTAGATCTCTCTAATTGATTTGGTGTAGAATTAGGACTTATGGACTTGGATTGACATAGCTCATTTGACTTTCCTTTATTAGTTAGAGGATGACTTAATGGGGTTGATCCTTGCCAATTCTCATGTTGTGGTTAGTGATAAGGATATAGATCCTTGACCGCCAACCTTTGCCAAGACCTTTTTAGTTGTTAGTTTATTTTCATTGCTATTTACATTTCATGTCTCTTATCCCAAAAAGCATCAAAATATTTCATAGCCAATAATTAATCACTTCATTGCAATTCCTTGTGAGACGACCCGGAGTTCAAATACTTCGGTTATAAATTCATTGGGGTTTGTACTTGTGACAACTCATTATTTTTGATTGGGAGAATTGTTTGTCGGTTTGGAGCTATGCTTACAACGAAGTAATTCTTTCTATAAGAAGAAAATCTAGACCGACACGACAACTTTCTTAAATCAAAATGGCGCCGTTGCCGGGGAATTGCAATGGTGTTATATTGTTGGC
Organism: Arachis ipaensis; assembly: GCF_000816755.2. NCBI lineage: Eukaryota > Viridiplantae > Streptophyta > Magnoliopsida > Fabales > Fabaceae > Arachis > Arachis ipaensis. The sequence continues at coordinate 68,677,659 of NC_029794.2, read as the reverse complement.
TATTGTGAATATGTGAATATATTTGCCTTTTGTTATGTTTGGTTCAAATTATGTTGTAGGAAATGGGAGTTACAATGACAACATGCATCAAGGATGGAACAATCAATGATGGGAGGAGCCTCAAGGGATTGATCACCCTTCTTGGCAACAACAACCTCCGGACTCTTATGGGTATAACTCTAATCCTAATGCATATTAATCTAATGGATGTGGTGACCCTTATTGTGATTGTCAACAACCACCACCACATGCCTATGAACCACCCCCTCAACATGATTTTAAACTACCTTACTCACAAGCACTGATGAGCGGATAATTTATACACTTTTTGGCATTGTTTTTAGTATGTTTTTAGTATATTTTAGTTAGTTTTTATTATATTTTTATTAGTTTTTATTTAAAAATCACTTTTTTGGACTTCACTAAGAGTTTGTGTATTTTTCTGTGATTTCAGGTATTTTCTGGCTGAAATTGAGGGACCTGAGCAAAAATCTGATTCAGAGGCTGAAAAAGGACTGCAGATGCTGTTGGATTCTAACTTCCCTGCACTCGAAGTGGATTTTCTAGAGCTACAGAAGCCCAATTGGTGTGCTCTTAATTGCGTTGGAAAGTAGACATCCTGGGCCTTCCAGCAATATATAATACTCCATACTTTGCTTGAGATTTGATGGCCTAAACAGGTGTTCCAAGTCAGCTCAAGAATTCTGGCGTTTAATGCCGGAACTGGCACAAAACCTGGAGTTAAATGCCCAAACTGGCACAAAAGCTGGCGTTTAACTCCAAGAAAAGTCTCTACACATGGAAGCTTCAATGCTCAGCCCAAGCACACACCAAGTGGGCCCGGAAGAAGATTTCTGCATTAATTACTGATTTTTGTAAACCCTAGGCTACTAGTTCTCTATAAATAGGACCTTATACTATTGTATTTTCATCTTTGGACGTTTAGTCCCTAGACCTTGGAAGCTGGCCATTCAGCCATGCTTACACCACTATCACTTTTGTATTTTCAATGGTGGAGTTTCTACACACCATAGATTAAGGTGTGGAGCTTTGCTGTTCTTCATGAATTAATACAAGTACTATTATTTTTCTATTCAACTCAAGTCTATTTCTTCTCCAAGATATTCATTCGCACCCAAAAACATGATGAATGTGATGATTATGTGACACTCATCACCATTCTCACCTATGAACGCGTGACTGACAACCACTTCCGTTCTACATGCAAACAAGCTTGAATGTGTATCTCTTGGGTTTCTAATCTAAGATTAGAACCTTCGTGGTATAGGCTAGAATATTTGGTGGCCATTCCTGAGATCCGGAACGTCTAAACCTTGTCTATGGTATTCTGAGTAGGATCTGAGAAGGGATGACTGTGACGAGCTTCAAACTCGCGATTGTTGGGCGTGTGACAGACGCAAAAGGATCAATGGATCCTATTCCAACATGATCGAGAACCGACAGATGATTAGCCGTGCGGTGACAGCGTGCGTAGAACATTTTCACTGAGAGGACGGGAAGTATCTGAATTCGCCTGACTGAGATTTACAAGGTGACCATAGCTTGCTTCAAGCCGACAGTCTCCGTGGGATCGACCCTTACTCACGTAAGGTTTATTACTTGGACGACCTAGTGCACTTGCTGGTTAGTTGTGCGGAATTGTGACAAAGTGTGATTCACGTTTGAGAGCTCCAAGTCCTTTGGCGCCATTGTTGATGATCACAATTTCGTGCACCAAGCACCCTACCACCAAACACCCCATTATGACCCTAATCCTTATCCACCATACCAACCACCTTATGAACCATATAAACCATACATGGAACCACCACCATCCCAACAGAACTACTCTCAAGAACCACCTCAATATACACCAACTCCAGACCCTTACCAAAATGAACCACCTTCCAACTATAATGCCTTCCCTTCAAACAATGAACCCTCTCTTCCACCACTGCCCCCCGATAAAGCCCTCACGTAAGAACTAAGAGATCTTGAGTTTCATATTCTAAGGCAACAAGAGGGGACGGAAAAGGAGTTTAAGGAGCTAGGAGCCAAGATGGCTATCCTAGCAGAAGCCGTTAGCAATATGGTCTCCTCCCAACTAAGCCTAAGAAACCAAGGCCCTCCCATTGTTGAATGTGGAGAAGCAATCAAGGAGCATAGTGAGGGAGTAAGTTTACAGCTTCAAGGTGAAGAAGAGGAGTTGAAGCAAGAATTGCCACAAGGGGAGGAAGTTAAGGTAATTGAGCTGGAAGAAGTGGTTAAAGTCTTAGGAGATGTTGGAAGTCCATGGGAATATAAAGTCATAGAGCCCGCTTCCAAGAAGCTTGACATTGATGTTGAGAAGGGTGTACAACCTCCAAGACATATCATGGGTGAAGACTTTGAAGAGGTTGACCAAGAGATGGATTCAATCATTGAGGAGTTCCTATCTACAATTGAATCCTCTCCCATTGGGCTTGAAATTGAAGTCAAAGAAGGAGATGCACAACCTCTCATGCCCTTGGTGAGCAATGAAGAAGAAATTGAATTGGAAGTGAGCCACCAAGAGGAAGAGGTTGAAGTTGAAGAAGCTTGTAAAGAGGTGGAGATAATCAAAGAAGAGCACAAGGGAGTGGAACTTACAAGATCATTAGGACCACCCCTTCCTAAGTCACCATCCAATACAACATTCAAGTAGGTAAAATTCTTATCCCTAAGCTTTGCTTTCTCACTTGAATATGGTTTGATTGAAAATGATGGTCAACTTAGAGCTCTTTGTGGAGTTAAGAGTAAGAGAGAGTTGTGTAATGGTTGGAAACATCACTCTAAGTTCATGATGGTTGCATGCTCAAAGTTGAATAGCAATGGTTGGTGTAGAACCAAATTGCATGGGTCTAGGAAAATGTTTGGATGCTTAATTGAGAATTTTAAGGTCATTCCACTCAATTGGAATCATGATGATCAATTTAAAGATGGGTGTCAAAATAAAGTGTGGGATCCCGGATCGCACAAGGAGAATCAAATTTGGGAGCCCATGGCTTGTGTGGAACTCCATCAAGGCTTGGAGTTATCATCTTTGAAGACTAAGGCTTATTGGAGATTCAAGCATTGGTGGATGTTCAAGGATAGCTTCAAGCACAAGCCACCTTAAGAGGAGCTCCCCGTAAGACCAACTTAAGGACAATAAACAAAAGTGCTAGGTGGGAGACACCCCACCATGGTAAATTCTTTTCATTTTTCCCTTTTGTACATATTGGTAATTAGTTTAATTTCATGTTTTGTTGAGTTTCTTGAGTATATTTGGTAGTAGATTAGGTTAAATAAGGTTTTATGGTGTTTGGGTAGCTGTTTGGAGGTTTGGAATGCTTGATTTGGTGTAAGAACTTGGAAAAAAATTGAAAAACAGAGCACCAATCCACGCGTGCGCGCACCTGGTGCGTACGCGTGCCTCAAGCATTTTCGACCATCCACGCGGGCTCACCGTGTGCGCGGACGCATGGATTAAAAAAATCTCACCCCTCCATACATTGACCCGAGAATTGCGCCTACACTGCGCCAGCACCATGCCTGAAGTACAAACCACCCGCGCGTACGCACACTTGTCGCGTACGAGCCCTTCAAGCTAATCGCGCAATGCGCACACACGCGCGCTGTGGGCGTGTGCGCCGATAGCGCCACCTGCCCTCCTGGTACATGTTCCAGAGAGTTATGCCCATTTTGTGCTTATTCTGTGCCTGCAACCCACGCGTGCGCGCACCTGGTGCGTATGCGTCCTTTGGCCAACTGCGCATCAGCACGTAAGCATGCATGACACGTCCGCACCGGTAAAAAAAAAGGCATCTGCGCGCGAGCGCACTGTGCGCGCGTGTGCCGGTGGTGCATCTCACACTCCTGGTACAAAAACCAGAGAGTTGTGCTAAAGTTGTTCATATTCTGAGCCTGCGACCTGACGCGCAAGCGTACATGACACGTCCGCGTCGGTCGCCAACTTCACATCCACGCGTATGCATGCTATGCACGTCCGCGTCGCCTGTCTCGCCTGTCCACCCATGCACACGCGTGCGTGACGCGTTCGCGTCGGCCTCCGCGCCCTGTTTTTTCCCCTGTTCTGCCCTGTTTTCCTTTTCCCTTCTTCTCTTCTTTTCCTTCTAGTTTCTTCCTCTTTCTTTCTTCTTCTTTCTTCCTTTCTTACTTTCTTTTCAAAATTTTCACTCTTTATTTTTCTTATTTTCATCTTCTTTTATATGTTACATTTGCATATTATCATTCATTGCATTTTAATTTTGTTTTTATAACTTGTTCTTATTTTCTTTTCTAAGTTTCTTATTTTAATAATGATGTTGAATTCTCTTACTCAATTGTTGAGACTTTCTTGGTCAGTATTGGTGCTCTGTGACTTGTTGCATTAATTGTAATATTCGCTCTACACACAAGATTAGTGCTTTTAGTCCTTCCTAACTCATGATTCCTTGTTTTTATACCTCATCATCATTGAGTTAGGATGGGACCAAATGGTCTCATGCTTATCACTAATCTTGTTTGTGTTAATTGTTGTTTGAACTTGATGCTCGACATGCTCTTCATGTTATTCACTTATGCTTTGACTTTCTTCTTGCATCAAGTATTAATTGATATGCCCTTTGCCTGTATTATTTTCTCACTTACATGCGTAGCTAACATATGGTGAGAACCTTACTTTTATTTGGCATTAGCCGCCGCCTATGTTCTAATTGCTTTCATATCTTTGTTGTAGGCTTAATTTTCTTTCTTTTCTCTCCTTTGAGGTTGGCCACCAAGAAGGAAAGGAATGGAAAAGCTTCAAATGGGGCAACAAACAAGTTCACCCGCACAACCCTTTGAAGAAACTCATCAATTGTAGCAACCCATCCACCTTGCTCTTCTTTGCATGCACCGAGGACGGTACAAATTTCTAAGTGTGGGGAGGTCGTCCGACCGATCTCCATGGGTAACAACTTCCTTTTTCAACACCAATTCTTAATTTTTGTCTTTGTTAGTTAGTTGTTGCATTGCATGATAGGTTGCATGTTAGTTAGAATTTATACATATTTTACCACCTCTTTTTATGTTAGGACTACTTGGTTAGGGTGATGATTTCTTTTCCAAGAAAAATTATTTTTAGGGCACTCTACCAATTTGAAAAAAAAAAAAAATTTTGTGACAAACTTGCTTGAAGAATTTATTTTGGAACATGGTTTTTGAGCCAAGAACACAAGCATGTGAGCTTTGAGCCTAATTGTGTGGTTACATCTTATAACCACTTATTTTCATTCTTGTGTGTATTATTCTCTTTTTATGATTGTAATCTTTGATTTGTTTGATTCTTTATGTCCATTATTCCATGTATACATGCATTTATATGATTAAGGCCATCATTTCATATAGCTTACTTACTCAAATAGCCTACCTTTGGGTATGGGAGCATAAGCAAATTTTTCTATTTTTTGGTAGTTCAGTTCGGACCCTTGTAGTGCTTTGCTGATGAAGTATATAGGTTGTTGTCCACTTTCGTCCTCCCTGACCAGTGCTAAGGCTACTGCCTGATTTCTGATGAGCGGATATTTTATACGCTTTTTGGGGTTAATTTCATGTAGTTTTTAGGATGTTTTAGTTAAGTTTTTAGTATATTTTCATTAGTTTCTAGGAAAAATTCATATCTCTGGACTTTACTATGAGTTTGTGTGTTTTTTGTAATTTCAGGTATTTTCTGGCTGAAATTGAGGGAGCTGAGCAAAAATCTGATTCGGGCTGAAAAAGGACTGCTGATGCTGTTGGATTCTGACCTCTCTGCACTCGGAATGGATTTTCTGGAGCTACAGAAGTCTAATTGGCGCACTTCCAATTGCGTTGGAAAGTAGACATCCAGGACTTTTCAGAAATATATAATAGTCCATACTTTGCTCAAGGATAGACGATGTAAACTGGCGTTCAATGCCAGTTCCATGTTGTAGTCTGGCGTCCAGCGCCAGAAACAAGTTACAAGTTGGAGTTCAACGCCAGAAACAGGTTACAACCTGGAGTTGAACGCCCAAAACAGCCCAGGCACGTGAGAAGCTTAAGTCTCAGCCCCAGCACACACCAAGTGGGCCCCAGAAGTGGATTTCTGCACTATCTATCATAGTTTATTCATTTTCTATAAACCTAGGCTACTGGTTTAGTATTTAAACAACTTTTAGAGATCTATTTTGTATCTCATGATATTTTAGATCTGAACTTTGTAATCTCTGATGGCATGAGTCTCTAAACTCCATTGTTGGGGGTGAGGTGCTCTGCTGTGTTCCGATGAATTAATGCAACTATTTCTGTTTTCCATTCAAACATGCGTGTTCCTATCTAAGATATTCATTCGCGTTTAAGTATATAGAAGGTGATGATCTGTGACACTCATCACCTTCCTCAATTCATGAACGTGTGTCTGACAACCACCTCCGTTCTACATCAGATTGAATGAGTATCTCTTAGATTCCTTAATTAGAATCTTTGTGGTATAAGCTAGATTGATGGCAGCATTCATGAGAATCCTATTCCAGCATGAGTGGGAACCGACAGATGATTAGCCATGTGGTGACAGCGCACGTGGACCCTTTTCACTGAGAGGACAGATGGTAGCCATTGACAACGGTGATCCACCAACACACAGCTTGCCATGGAAGGAACTTTGCACTTTTGCATGCATGAGGGAAGAGGAATACAAGAGAAAAGCTGAAATTCAGAAGACAAAGCATCTCCAAAACCCCAACATATTCTCCATTACTGCATAAAAAGTAACCTTTACTTCATGCTCTCTTGTTCATTTGCAAGTCAATTGATAACCACTAATTAATATCCTGACTAAGAGTTGTAAGATAACCATAGCTTGCTTCAAACCAACAATCTCCGTGGGATCGACCCTTACTCACGTAAGGTATTACTTGGACGACCCAGTGCACTTGCTGGTTAGTGGTACGAGTTGTGAAAAGTGTGATTCACAATTCGTGCACCAAGTTTTTGGCGCCGTTGCCGGAGTTTGGACAACTGACGGTTTATTTTGTTGCTTAGATTAGGAAAAAAATTTTCTTTTTAAAATTTTCGAAATTTGTGTTCTTTGTTCTTCCTTCATCTTCAAGTTGTTCTTATTTATTTTTCTTGTTTGATCTTTAGTTTTTCCTTTTCTGTTTCTTTTCTTGTTTTCGTGTGCCTTTTCAAAATATTAGTTTTCAAAAAAATTTTATTCTTAGTTATTAAAAATACTTCTTCAAAACAAGTGTTACATTTACTGCCCAATTGGCTAGAGCGTTGGTCTATGTTCTTGGTAATTGGGAATCTTCTTTTTAAATTCTTTTTTCAAAAATAATTTTTCTATTAAATCTTGTGCCAAACTTTAAGTTTGGTGTTTTCTTGTTGATTTCTCTTTGGTTTTTGAAAATTTTATTTTGGTTTTCTAAAAATTTTAAGTTTGGTGTTCTACCTTCATATTCTTGTTGTTCTTGTGATTCTTCAAGGTGTTCTTGAGTCTTTCTTGTGTTTTGATCTTAAAATTTTTAAGTTTGGTATTCCTTGGTGTTTTCCCTCCAAAAATTTTCGAAAACAAGGAGCTTTAGATTTAAAAATTTTAAGTTGTGTGTCTTTTGTGTGTTTTTCTCTTTCATCATAAAATTCAAAAATCAAAAAAATATCTTTTCTTCATTCCACTCATAAATTTCGAAAAAATTAGCATTAAATTAGTCATCAAATTTAAAAATCATATCTTTTTCAAGTCAAATCTTTTCCAATCAAATCCTTTCAATCATATCTTTTTCAAAACTTCCCAACCATAATTTTTTTCTTTCTCTCTCTTCACTTTTCGAAAATCCTCACCCATTTTTTATTTATTTTATTTTAATTTATTTTATTTTCGAAATAAATAAATAAATAAATAAATAAAAATATTTTCTCTATTTTATATCATCTCCCCTTCTCCATCATGGTCAGAAAAATTCCTGAATCAATACTTCCCTCCCAAACAGATGACACAGCTAAGACTGGACATCCAAGGCTTTAAACAAGGAGATAATGAATCTCTTTATGATGCTTGGGAGAGATACAGAGAGATGCTAAGAAAATGCCCCTCTGAAATGTTTTTAGAATGGGTGCAGTTAGACATCTTCTATTATGGGCTTACAGAGAGAGCTCATACTTCTCTAGACCACTCAGCCGGTGGGTCTATACATATGAGAAAGACAATTGAAGAAGCTCAAGAGCTCATTGATACAGTTGCCAGAAATCAGCATCTGTACCTAAGCAGTGAACCTTCTATGAAAGAAGAGGCTAGAATAGTCACTTCTGAACTGAGTCCTGCAGAACAAGCTACTAAATTCAATCAGCAATTGGATTTTCTAAAAAAAAAGTTAGCCGAATTCAAGGAGAGACTACAAGAGACAAGAATGGCTAATATAAATATGGAATTACAATTAAAGCAAACAAAGCAGCAGCTGTCAAAACAAATAACAGAAGAGTGCCAAGCAGTTTAATTGAGAAGTGGGAAAACATTAGATGCCCCACCTCAAGGTAGAAGGAAGCCAAGAAATGAGCAAACTACCCAAAATCCATCTAAGGATAGTAAGAGCCCGGAGAGGAATAATTCTGGCAATCAAACGCCAGAAATTGGGTGGAAAGCTGGCGTTGAATGCCCAAACCATGCTCAGTCCTGGCGTTCAACGCCAGAAACAAGCAAGGAATTGGCGTTGAACGCCAAAAAGAAGCACAGTTTTGGCGTTCAAATGCCAGGAACAAGTAAGGAGTTGGCGTCCAACGCCACTCCAGCTTCTGACTCTGGCAATCAAATGCCAGTGAGGGATCAGACACACACCAGTGCTAATAACAACCCCTCTAAAAAGGCTTCTCCAACCACCTCTGTAGGAAGTAAACATGCAGGAACTATGGTTGAGGAATACAAAGCCAAGATGCCTTATCCTCAAAAACTCCACAAAGAGGAGCAGGATAAGCAATTTGCTCCCTTTGCAGACTATCTTCGGACTCTTGAAATAAAAATTTCGTTTGCAGAGGCACTTGAGCAAATACCTTCTTATGCCAAGTTCATGAAAGAAATCTTGAGTCATAAGAAGGATTGGAGAGAAACTGAAAGAGTTTTCCTCACTGAAGAATGTAGTGCAGTCATTCTGAAAAGCTTTCCAGAAAAGCTTAAGTATCCCAGGAGCTTTCTGATACCATGCACACTAGAGGGTAATTGAACCAAGACAGCTTTATGTGATCTTGGAGCAAGCATCAATCTAATACCTGCATCCACTATCAGAAAGCTTGGTTTAACTGAAGAAGTCAAACCAACCCGGATATGTCTCCAACTTGCTGATGGCTCCATTAAATATCCATTAGGCGTGATTGAGGACATGATTGTCAGGGCGAATGACTTTGTAGTGCTGGAAATGGAGGAGCACAAGAGTGCTACTCGCATCCTAGGAAGACCTTTCCTAGCAACTGGACGAACTCTCATTGATGTCCAAAAGGGGGAAGTCACCCTGAGAGTTAATGAGGATGAGTTTAAGTTGAATGCTGTCAATGCCATGCAGCATTCAGACACACCAAAAGACTGCATGAAAGTTGATCTTATTGACTCTTTGGTAGAGGAGATCAACATGGCTGAAAGTATCGAATCAGAGTTGGAAGATATCTTTAAACATGTTCAGCCTGATTTTGTGGATTCAGAGGAATTGAAAGAGCCTCTGAAATTTCCTCAGGAAGAGGAAAAACCTCCTAAACCCGAGCTCAAACCATTACCACCATCCCTGAAATATGCATTTCTGGGAGAAGGTGACA
>NC_029794.2:68658639-68667555 GCF_000816755.2 Arachis ipaensis | reverse complement strand
ATGATTTTTACTGCTTTTTGGATGGCTATTCAGGCTACAACCAAATTTTAGTAGACCCCCAGGATCAAGAGTAAACAGCATTCACATGTCCATCTAGAGTGTTTGCTTATAGAAGGATGCCATTTGGGCTGTGCAATGCGCCTGTAACCTTTCAGAGATGCATGCTCTCTATTTTCTCTGATATGGTGGAAAAATTTCTTGAAGTCTTCATGGATGACTTCTCAGTATAAGGAGACTCATTCAGCTCCTGTCTTGATCACTTGACATTGGTTTTGAAAAGATGCCAAGAGACCAACCTGGTTTTAAACTGGGAAAAATGTCACTTTATGGTGACTGAAGGGATTGTCCTTGGGCATAAAATTTTAAACAAGGGAATAGAGGTGGATCAAGCTAAAATAGAGGTAATTGAAAAATTACCACCACCTGCCAATGTTAAGGCAATCAAAAGCTTTCTGGGGCATGCAGGATTCTATAGGAGGTTTATAAAGGATTTTCCAAAAATTGCAATACCTCTAAGCAACCTGCTAGCTGCTGACATGCCATTTGTGTTTGACATAGAATGCCTGCAGGCATTTGAAACTTTGAAAGCTAAGCTGGTCACAGCACCAGTTATCTCTGCACCAGACTGGACATTACCATTCGAATTAATGTGTGATGCCAGTGATCCCGCCATTGGTGCAGTACTGGGGCAGAGGCATGACAAGCCTCTGCATGTCATTTATTATGCTAGCCGTGTTTTAAATGATGCCCAAAAAAATTACACAACCACAGAAAATGAATTACTTGCAGTGGTCTATGCCATTGACAAGTTTAGATCAAACTTGGTAGGATCAAAAGTGATTGTGTACACTAACCATGCTGCTCTTAAATATCTACTCACAAAGTAGGATTCAAAACCCAGGCTTATAAGATGGGTGTTGCTGCTGCAAGAGTTTGATATAGAAATAAGAGACAGAAAAGGGACAGAGAACCAAGTGGCTGATCATCTGTCCCGGATAGAGCCAATAGAAGGGGCATCTCCCCACTCTTTTGAGATCTCTGAAACCTTTCCGGATGAGCATTTATTCGCCATTCAGGAAACACCATGGTTTGCAGACATAGCAAACTATAAAGCTGCAAGGTTCATACCCAAGGAGTACAGTAGGCAACAAAAGAAAAAATTAATTACTGATGCAAAGTACTACTTGTGGGATGAACCCTACCTCTTTAAGAGATGTGCAGACGGAATAATTCGTAGGTGTGTGCCTAGAGAAGAAGCACAGAGGATCTTATGGCATTGCCATGGATCACAATATGGAGGCCATTTCGGAGGTGAGCGAACAGCCACCAAGGTCCTCCAATGTGGCTTCTACTGACCTACCCTCTATAGAGATTCCCGAGAGTTTGTACGTAACTGTGACAGTTGCCAGAGAGCTGGTAATCTGCCTCATGGTTACGCCATGCCTCAACAAGGGATCTTGGAGATTGAGTTGTTTGATGTATGGGGAATTGACTTCATGGGGCCTTTCCCACCATCATACTCAAACACTTATATTCTGGTGGCAGTCGATTATGTATCAAAATGGGTAGAGGCCATTGCCACACCCACTAATGATACTAAAACAGTGCTGAAATTCCTCCAGAAACATATCTTCAGCAGGTTTGGTGTCCCTAGAGTACTAATCAGTGATAGGGACACTCACTTCTGCAACAAACAGCTTTACTCTGCCATGGTCCGGTATGGGATTAGCCACAAGGTGGCCACTCCATATCATCCACAGACAAATGGGCAAGCTGAAGTCTCTAAAAGAGAACTAAAAAGAATCCTGGAATGGACTGTCAGTACCCGTAGAAAGGATTGGGCAAGAGGGTTGGATGATGCTCTGTGGGCTTACAGAACAGCATTCAAGACTCCTATAGGAACCTCTCCATACCAGCTTGTGTATGGTAAGGCCTGTCATCTGCCCGTGGAACTGGAACATAAGGCCTACTGGGCAACCAGATTCCTAAACTTTGATGCCAAATTAGTTGGAGAAAAAAGATTGCTCCAGCTGAATGAGCTAGAGGAATTCAGATTCACTGCTTTCAAAAATGCCAAGCTTTATAAAGAGAAATCTAAAAGGTGGTATGACAGAAAACCGTCATCTAGAATCTTTGAACCAGGACAAAAGGTTCTGTTGTTTAACTCTAGGCTCAGGCTATTCCCAGGAAAACTGAAATCCCGGTGAAGGGGACCATATATGATTACAAGTGTATCACCATATGGTTATGTGGAGCTTCAAGACATTGATTCTGATAAGAAGTTCATTGTTAATGGACAGAGAATCAAGCACTATCTTGAAGGCAATGTTGAGCAAGAGTGCTCAAGGCTGAAGCTAGATTAAAAGCTTAGCAAGGTCCAGCTAAAGACAATAAAGAAGCGCTTGCTGGGAGGCAACCCAGCCATTGGGAAGACTTTTTCTGTTATTTTGCCCTAATCTTAATTTTATTTGTTTATATAAAGTTCATTGCTACTAAGGTAAAGAATCAATTGTATAAGTTCACAGGGTTACAGAAGGATTCAGCACACAAAACAGAGAAAGAGAGTGATAAACCTCTATTTCATGGTTTATCTTGTGCTCATTTGAGTGGTTTTTATCTACTCTTTACCCACTTATTCATACTATTTGCATGGTTTTACATTTGCCTTCCTAATTATGTGCTTTGATTGAAAATATGCTTCTTTGATCTTATATTTGCTTATTATTAATCCTCTCTTATCACCATTAGATGCCTTGATATGTGTGTAAAGTGTTTTCAGATATTATAGGGTAGGAATGACTTGGAGGATGGAAAGGAAGCATGCAAAAGTGGAAGGAATACAAGAAGATGAAGAAGTTGCTAAGCTGTCCAGCCTGACCTCTTCGCACTCAAACGGCTATAACTTTAGCTACAGAGATCCAAACGACGCGGTTTCAGTTGCGTTGGAAAGCTAACGTCCAGGGCTTCAATTTGATATATAATATGCTATAGTTCCCCTGACGCTAGGTGACCCGATTGCGTGATTCATGTGGCCGCGTTGCAGTGACGGAAATCAGCGCATTTGAATTCGCAACCAGCGAATTCTGGGCTATTTCTGACCCAGTTTGCGGCCCAGAAAATACAGATTAGAGGCTATAAAGTGGGGGAATGCATCCATTCATGAGAGGCTCTCATAATTCATTTTTCATGTTTTAGATGTAGTTTTAGAGAGAGAGGTTCTCTCCTCTCTCTCTCTTAGGATTAGGATTTAGGACTTCTCTTAGTTTTAAGAGTGACTCTCGATCCCAGGTTTAATGTTCCTTTCTATTTAATTTCATTTCTATTATTATTCACCTTAGTACTTTAATTGATATTTATTTTTTGAGTAATTGGCTTATGGCATTCATGTTATGATTTTCTTTGAGTTAATATTATTTGAAGTATTTCAGTTATTATTGCTTTCTTTTATTTACATGATTATTGCTTCCCATCTGAAGGCATTTTTATTCCAGTGGATTTACTTTTTCCGTTTTGGTTTTGGTTAAGAAATCAGTAACTCAGGAGTTATCCAACTCAACAGCATAATTGATAATTGTTATCTTACCAATTGAATTAAACTTCAATAATCCCAATCTTTTCTTAGGAATTAACTAGGATTTGAAGATCAAACTAATTAGTCACTTGACCTTCCTCTGCTTTAAGTAAGGGTTAACTAAGTGAAATTAAGATTCAATTTTCATTATCATTGATAAGGATAACTTGGTCTGGACTTCCAATTTCTAATACCTTGCCAAGAGTTTATGTTTATTGTTATTATTTTATTCCCTCTGCCATTGCTTTTCTAACTTTTTACCTTGATCCAAAAACCCCAAAATATACCTTTGCATAACCAATAATAAGAACATACGTCCCTGCAATTCCTTGAGAAGACGACCCGAGGTTTAAATACTCGGTTATCAATTTTAAAGGGGTTTGTTACTTGTGACAACCAAAACATTTGTACGAAGGGATTTCTGTCGGTTTAGAGACTATGTCTACAACGCGACTGTTTTTATGAAATTCTTTACTGGCAAAAATCCCAACGTCAAAATGGCGTCGTTGCCGGGGAATTGCAAACGTGTGCCTTATTATTGGTTATTGTAAATATTTTATTTTTTCTTGTTTATTTGTTTTTTATTTTTATTTTTGCTTTTTCTTAAGTTAAGGGGTTATTGATTTTTATTTTAAAATTTTTATTTTATCTTATCTTATTTCAAAAATCAAATTTCAAAATTCAAATTTAAAAATTTTCAAGATTCAAATTTAAAAATTTTCAAATCTCAAATTTCAAAAATTCAAATTTCAAAAATTTAAAATTCAAAATTTCAAAATTTCAAATTTCAAAAAAAAATAACTTAAAATTCAAATTTCAAAATTTAATTTTCTCACCCCTCTCGCTTCAAGTTTGATTCCAATGTTGTTGTTAGGAATGGAAACTATAATGAGAATAGGCATCAATGTTGGAAGAATCAAAGATGGGAGGAGCCACAAGGATTTGATCAACCCTCATGGCAACAACCACCTCCAATGGACTATCAACAACCATTCTATGATGCATATCAAGGCAATGGCTATGGTGAGCAATCTTTTGATTATCAACAACCACCACCATATGCCTATGAACCCTCTCATTAACATAACTTTGGACCACCAAACTCACAAGCCCCTTTCCGCCATTCACCTCCATATGACCCTAACCCTCAACTACCATACCAACCACCTTATGAGCCATATGAACCATATATAGAACCACCCCAATTCCAACCCAATTACTCACAAGAACCACCACTTCAATATTCACCATCTCCATATCCATCAATCCAAGAGCACTATGATCCTATTTATGAAAGCCGAGTGCATCAAGAGACAAAGAATCGTTTCAAGGAAACAGTGGATCGATTTCAGGCAACCCTTCATCAATTGGGGCAAGCGATAAATCAATTAGCTTCCCGACGTTCGGATACTCAAGGAACCCCCATGGCTTCATGTGGACAATCTAATGAAGAACGTAGTATGAAGGAGATACTAGAAACTCCAGTGAACAGTACGGAGCATGACTTTGTACTGGAACAAGTAGAGGAAGCCAGAATTATTGAAGAAGAAGAATTGGTTGAAGACTTAGGAGATGCTGAACCTCCTTGGAAAAGTCAAAACATAGAGCCTCCTTCCAAGATGATTGCAATTGACGTTGAGGAGGGTGTACAACCTCCAAGGCATATCACAATTGAAGACTTGGAAGAGGTTGATCAAGTGATGGAGATTCAAGAAGAAGAAGCACAACCTCCCATGCCCTTGGAAAGCAATGAAGAGGAGATTGAATTGGAAGAGAGCTACCAAGAGGAAGAGGTTGAAATTGAAGAAGCTTGCAAAGAGGTGGTGGTTATCAGAAAAGAGCACAAGGGAGTGGAGCTTGCGATTCCATTAAAGATGCCTCCCCCTAAGTTGCCATCATCCTTCACAATATTCAAGTGGGTAAAATTCATATCCCTTAGCTTTCTAACCCCACTTGAATATGGGCTACTGGAGACGGATGGTCAACTTAGAACTCTTTGTGGCATTAAGAGTAAGAGGAAGATGGTCAGTGGTAAGAACTGTCCTGCAAGGTTCAACATGGTTGTATACTTAAAGTTTAAATGCAAAGGTTGGTGTAAAGCTCAACTGAATGGGTCTAGGAAGTTGGTTGGCCGCTTTAGTGAGAATTCAGATTGCTTGCCACCCGGATGGAATCATGATAATCAACTCGAAGACGGGTACAAAAGCAAGGTTTGGGACCCCGGAATTCATTCCAACAATCAACACTCTTGGGGCCTTGTCACTTGCTTTAACTTACTTGAAGGCTTTCTGCGCCTAGTTTGGGACCCCGGAGGCCATTGGAATCACAAACATTGGTGGAGATTCCTGGATCAGTACAAGCATAAACCACCATAACAGGAGGCTCTTCAAATGTCCAACTTAAGGACTTTAACTAAAAGTGCTAGGTGGGAGACAACCCACCATGGTAGGATCATTCCTTTTTCATTTTTATTTAGTTTCATTTGTTTTCGAGCTTTATTTTATTTTATTATATTGAACCTGGAGTTTTGCATCACATTCATATTAACACTGCATTCTTCATTTTTTTCTTTCAGATAAAAAAAAAGGGATTTTCGCACGCGACGCGACAGCGTCGCCGACGCGTCCGCGTCGTATGTGCGTTTGGAAGAAAATAAGGTTGAACAGAGACTCACGCGAAAGTGTGGCTGGAGGCGCGCTAATGGCACAAATTGATCCACGCGACCGCGTCGCTGATGCGGCCGCGTCATTTGCAAAATAGCTTCCCCACGCGTCTACGTCTCCCACGCGACCGCGTGGCCCTATAAATCGACGTAACAAGGGTGTATGGCCGAAAGTTGAGCTGGAATTGGGCTGGACCCGTGCTAGCAGCATAAACCCTGCCACGTGAACGCGTCACCCACGCGTCCGCGTCATATTGGAAATAAGGCCATTCACGCGTCGCGTCGACCACGCGACTGCGTCACCCTGGATTTTGGCAATACCAAGTTTCGAACAGAGAGTTGTGCGATCGCAAGGCTGCACTCGCGCCACTAGCACAAATCAAGTCACGCGATCGCGTGCCCTACGCGTCCGCATCGCCTGACCTTATTGCGCACCACGCGACTGCGTCACCCACGCGACCGCGTCGCCAGCGTCACACAACCTATCCAGATTGGTGCCAATTTTCTTATCTTTTCTTCTCTAATCCTAATTTCTTCTATCTTTTCTTCTTTCTTCTTTCTTTCTTACTTTATTTCTTTCCCTTCTCATTCTTCTTATCTTTCATTTTATTTTACTTCATTTATTTGCGTATTTCATTCATTGCATTATTCTCATTGGTGTTGGAAATTTATTTGGGTCTTATTTTTGTGGATTATTAAAATGGTTTGACAATTATATATTACTTTTTAAAGGGTTGCTTGCATGTTCAATTTAATATATTCAATAACTTATTTACCATGCATGCTATGTATTTGTGAAAAAGCCCGTATGGCATGGAACACTATTTTAAATTATTCTACTATTAATGCCTGTTGTTTTTCACAAAACCCCTTTCATGTTTTATTGATTACATATAATTGTTATTACAAACATGTTGATAGTTTGAAAGACTTGGTAATCTAACTTGGACATTGAATGCTGGATCTATACTACTCATGCCTTTGCCAGCATGCCAATAAACACCTTGCATTCACTTGTCATCATATGTACTAGCTATTTTCCATTGATGACTTTTAACATGTACTCATGAGCGTATGTCAATGTCATTCTTCTTTATTGTGCATTGATTACCACCTTTCCCGCTCTCTTCCTTGCTCTAACCCTTAGCTTTAAAAGTCACTTTCTTTTTCCCTTTTCAGGATGGCCACCAAGAAGGGTAAAGAGAAAGCTACTTCCAAATCACCGGCAAGGAAAGGAACAAAAAGAGCCACAGTTGAAACAACCCATCCACCTGCAAATCTCAGCATGCACCGAGGACGGTGCAATTTTTAAGTGTAGGGAGGTCGATACCGATCTCCATGGGTTAGTCACTCTTCTATCTCAACACCATTGTTTTATTCTATTTTCATTATTGCATTTGCATATTTAATTGCATGTTTATTTGATTTTATGCATTTAGCCACTGCTTGGTTAAAATAATAATTTTTTTTAAGACCCTATTTTTGAAAATTTCCACTAATTTAAATCAATTATTAAAATTTTTTTGTGATAAAACTTGTTTGAAGTTGTATTTGGAACATGATTTTTGAGCCAAAGAACACATAACCTATGAGATTTTGAGCTTATTTACATGGTTACATTATTTAACCATAAATTTTTTCCTGTGTGTTTCCTTCTCTATGATTGTAATCTATATTTTGTTCTAATCTATATGTCCATTATTTAGTGTATTTACATGCTTGCATATGATTGAGGCCATTGTTTGATTTTAGCTCACTTATCCCAAATAAGCCTACCCTTTAAATCACCCTTGTCAGCCACTTTGAGCTATTTTAATCCCCATTTGTTTTGTATTTTACCACATCACTAGCCTTAAAACAGAAAAACAATTAAATATCCCAATTGAATCTTTGGTTAGCTTAAGATAGGGATTGTGTAACAATTAAGTGTGGGGAAACTGTGGGAACATGGGTTAATAAGGAAATGTATCATGTTTCTAATTTATTTGAATATTGAGAATTTGGGAATCTACTCATGAAAAACCAAAATAGAAAAATAATAGAAAATCCATGTGTATTGATAAGTTATATTTATTTCTCTACAAAAAAAAAAAGAAAAAAAAAGAAAAAGAGAAAAAAAAGAAAAAGAAAAAGAAAAAAAGAAAAAAATATATAATATAAATAAATAAATAAAGGGGACAAAATTACCCCAATGCTAAGTTAATAAAAATATCAATGCACATGTGACAAAAGTAAAGAAATATCAAAAATTTGGTACATGAGTATGGGAATTATACAAAAGTGGGAATTATGGGTAGCTAGGCATGAATTTAAAAGTATATAGAGTATATGTATATTAGGTGAGAGCTTAGGTTAATTAAAGATTCATATTATAGCTCACTTGGCCATACATATATCCTTACCTTTACCTCAGCCCCATTACAACCTAGAAAAGACCTCATGATGTTTGCATTGGTACATTAAATATTTGTTGATTGGTTAGATGAAGAACAAGGTTTAGAAAGCATGATTAGAGAAGAGTAGAGTGATTAACCCTATACACTTGAGAGATTAGAGTGATATACACTACCAGTAAGGGTTCAGTGCTTAATTCTATGTTCCTTGCTTTCATGAGCTATCTTCTTACAAGTTTACTTGTCTCTTATTGTATGATTTGAATTAGTGAAATCTGATTTATGTTTGT
>NC_029794.2:68580436-68658520 GCF_000816755.2 Arachis ipaensis | reverse complement strand
CTTCGCACTCAAACGGCTATAACTTTAGCTACAGAGGTCCAAACGACGCGGTTCTAGTTGCGTTGGAAAGCTAACGTCTGGGGCTTCAATTTGATATATAATATACTATAGTTCCCCTGACGCTAGGTGACCCGATTGCGTGATTCATGTGGCCGCGTTGCAGTGACGGAAATCAGCGCATTTGAATTCGCAACCAGCGAATTCTGGGCTATTTCTGACCCAGTTTGCGGCCCAGAAAATACAGATTAGAGGCTATAAAGTGGGGGAATGCATCCATTCATGAGAGGCTCTCATAATTCATTTTTCATGTTTTAGATGTAGTTTTAGAGAGAGAGGTTCTCTCCTCTCTCTCTCTTAGGATTAGGATTTAGGACTTCTCTTAGTTTTAAGAGTGACTCTCGATCCCAGGTTTAATGTTCCTTTCTATTTAATTTCATTTCTATTATTATTCACCTTAGTACTTTAATTGATATTTATCTTTTGAGTAATTGGCTTATGGCATTCATGTTATGATTTTCTTTGAGTTAATATTATTTGAAGTATTTCAGTTATTATTGCTTTCTTTTATTTACATGATTATTGCTTCCCATCTGAAGGCATTTTTATTCCAGTGGATTACTTTTTCCCTTTTGGTTTTGGTTAAGAAATCAGTAACTCAAGAGTTATCCAACTCAACAGCATAATTGATAATTGTTATCTTACCAATTGAATTGAACTTCAATAATCCCAATCTTTTCTTAGGAATTAACTAGGATTTGAAGATCAAACTAATTAGTCACTTGACCTTCCTCTGCTTTAAGTAAGGGTTAACTAAGTGAAATTAAGATTCAATTTTCATTATCATTGATAAGGATAACTTGGTCTGGACTTCCAATTTCTAATACCTTGCCAAGAGTTTATGTTTATTGTTATTATTTTATTCCCTCTGCCATTGCTTTTCTAACTTTTTACCTTAATCCAAAAACCCCAAAACATACCTTTGCATAACCAATAATAAGAACATACTTCCCTACAATTCCTTGAGAAGACGACCTGAGGTTTAAATACTCGGTTATCAATTTTAAAGGGGTTTGTTACTTGTGACAACCAAAACGTTTGTACAAAGGGATTTCTGTCGGTTTAGAGACTATATCTACAATGCGACTATTTTTATGAAATTCTTTACTGGTAAAAATCCCAACGTCAGAGAGCTCACTGGCAAGAAAACGCCAGTAAAAGCCTGTTTTGGGCGTTCAACGCCCAAAAGAAGCACCCACTGGGCGTTGAACGCCAGTAAGGATAGCTATCTGGGTGTTAAACGCCAGAAAGAAGCATCTTCTGGGCGTTGAACGCCAGAAAGAAGCTCCTTCTGGGCGTTTAACGCCAGATTTACAGCGTCCTGGGTGTTTAGAAAAATACCCAGTGACAAAGGAGTTCCTGGCGTTCAACGCTAGAAAGAAGCAATAGCTGGGCGTTGAACGCCCAGGAGAAGCAGCAATTGGGCGTTAAACGCCCAAACATGCAGCGTTTAGGCGTTTAACGCCAGGATGGTGGGGAGGAGGTAAATTCGTTTTACTTCATATTTTTCATTTTAATTTTAATTTTCATGTTTCAATTCATGATTTCTTGCATAAACATGTTATAAACCCTGATTTCTAAAATCCCTAATTTCTAAAAACCCTACTTTAAAAATATCAAATGTATCTTAATCCATAAACACAAATTCTTTTTCAATCCAATCCAACTCTTTTTCAAAATTTCCAAAACAAATCTATCTTTTTTCCTTCTAAAATCCTTTCAACTCATCAATATCTTTTTCAAATCTCCACATTATTTTTTTCAAAATCCAAATTTATCTTTTTCAAATATCTTTCATATCTTTTCAATTTTAAATCACATCTTTTCATATCATACTTAATTTTTTTTATAAATCATATCTTCTATCTTATCTTTTTTAAAATTTTCGAAAACCCACCCCCTTTCCTTTTAAATCAACATTCGGCCTCCCTCCTCTCATCCACCATTCGATACTAGATCTACTTCTATCCCTCTCCTTTCTTTTCTTTTGCTTGAGGACAAGCAAACCTCTAAGTTTGGTGTGTTTATCCGTGATCACTAAATTATACCCACTAAGATCATGGCTCCTAAAGGAAAACAAACCACTCCAAGAGGCAAGAAAGAGAGTATTCCAAAACCACTTTGGAATCAAGGGAAGTTCTTAACCAAAGAACATTCAGACCATTACTACAAAATAATGGGTCTAAGATCAGTGATCCCGGAAGTCAAGTTCGATCTGAAGGAAGATGAATATCCGGATATCCAAGAGCAGATTCGAAACAGGAACTGGGAAGTCCTAGCTAATCCTGAAACAAAAGTGGGAAGGAATATGGTTCAGGAATTCTACGCTAATTTGTAGCAAACAGACAGGCAGAGAATATCTGGAACTGTCCTCTATGACTATCAGACTATGGTCAGAGAAAAGATTGTTCACATCCATCCTGACAAAATCAGGGAGATCTTTAAGCTACCTCAGCTGAAAGATGACCCAGACTCCTTCAATAGGAGAATGATGAGAATAAACAAGGGCCTGGATAAGATTCTAGAGGATATATGCATCCCTGGAGCCAAGTGGACCACCAGCAGCAAGGGTGTCCCAAATCAACTCAAGAGAGAAGATCTCAAACCAGTCGCCAGAGGATGGCTGGACTTCATTGGGCGTTCTATATTGCCCACTAGCAACCGTTCTGAAGTCACCGTTAAAAGAGCAGTGATGATCCATTGCATTATGTTGGAAAAAGAAGTGGAAGTTCATCAATTGATTCCATCTGAATTTTACATACTTGCAAACAAAAACTCCAAGGATGCCAGGTTGGCTTATCTAAGCCTAATCTCTATGCTCTGCAAGGATGCTGGAGTAAGGATGGGAATAACGGAGTACATCTCAGTGGAGCAACCAATCACTAAAACCACAATGGAAAAACAACAAGTGCAGGATGACCCCATCAAGAGGAGGGCGCAAGAATTTCTCCCGAAAGTCCCTCAATTTGAATATTAGGAACAGCTTGAAGCATCTGTTACCAAGTTGCAAGAATCTATGGACCAAATAAAGGAAGAATAGCAAAATCAAAATAGTATGCTCTGCAAACTGCTCAGGGAACAAGAAGAGCAAGGGCGTGACTTAAAAGAACTGAAGCGTCAGAAGTTATCTCTTGAAGGACCAAGCACCCCACAGACTAGAGGAACATCCACATCCCAAACTCAAGGTTGTTGAGTTCTAATCTTAGCCTTAACTCTATGATAATTGTTCTTATTTGAGTTTTACCTTAATAGTTATAGTAGTAATTAGTAGTTATTTTATCTCCAATTAAGCTATAATTTATTTTTCTCATCATCATTAAACATGAATAAAATAGAAGATTTTCTTTTCAGTGGATAGGAGGACCTAAGGGAATCAAATCCTGGTCTAAGCGGCTAAATCAAGCTGTCCCTAACCATGTGCTTGTGGCGTGAAGGTGTCAAGTGAAAACTTGAGACTGAGTGGTTAAAGTCGAGGTCCAAAGCAAAAAGAAAAGTGTGCTTAAGAACTCTGGACACCTCTAATTGGGGACTTTAGCAAAGCTGAGTCACAATCTGAAAAGATTCACCCAATTATGTGTCTGTGGCATTTATGTATCCGGTGGTAATACTGGAAAACAAAGTGCTTAGGGCCACGGCCAAGACTCATAAAGTAGCTGTGTTCAAGAATCAACATACTGAACTAGGAGAATCAATAACATTATCTGAATTCTAAGTTCCTATAGATGCCAATCATTCTGAGCTTCAATGGATAAAGTGAGATGCCAAAACTGTTCGGAAGCAAAAAGATACTAGTCCCACTCATCTAATTAGAATCTGAGCTTCACTCAAGAACTCTGAGATATTATTGCTTCGTGACTTATCTGTATTCTATTTTATTTGTCTAGTTGCTTGGGGACAAGCAATAGTTTAAGTTTGGTGTTGTGATGAGCGGATATTTTATACGCTTTTTGGGGTTAATTTCATGTAGTTTTTAGGATGTTTTAGTTAAGTTTTTAGTATATTTTCATTAGTTTCTAGGAAAAATTCATATCTCTGGACTTTACTATGAGTTTGTGTGTTTTTCTATAATTTCAGGTATTTTCTGGCTGAAATTGAGGGAGCTGAGCAAAAATCTGATTCGGGCTGAAAAAGGACTGCTGATGCTGTTGGATTCTGACCTCTCTACACTCGGAATGAATTTTCTAGAGCTACAGAAGTCCAATTGGCGTGCTTCCAATTGCGTTGAAAAGTAGACATCCAGGGCTTTCCAGCAATATATAATAAACCATACTTTGCTCAAGGATAGATGACATAAACTGGCGTTCAACGCCAGTTCCATGTTGCAGTCTGGCGTCCAGCGCCAGAAATAGGTTACAAGTTAGAGTTCAACGCCAGAAACAGGTTACAACCTGGAGTTGAACGCCCAAAACAGCCCAGGCATGTGAGAAGCTTAAGTCTCAGCCCCAGCACACACCAAGTGGGCTCCAAAAGTGGATTTCTGCACTATCTATCATAGTTTACTCATTTTCTGTAAAGCTAGGCTACTGGTTTAGTATTTAAACAACTTTTAGAGATCTATTTTGTATCTCATGACATTTTAGATCTGAACTTTGTAATCTCTAACAGAATGAGTCTCTAAACTCCATTGTTAGGGGTGAGGAGCTCTGCTGTGTTCCGATGAATTAATGCAACTATTTCTGTTTTCCATTCAAACATGCGTGTTCCTATCTAAGATATTCATTCGCGCTTAATTATAGAGAAGGTGATGATCCGTGACACTCATCACCTTCCTCAATTCATGAACGTGTTTCTGACAACCACCTCTGTTCTACATCAGATTGAATGAGTATCTCTTAGATTCCTTAATCAGAATCTTTGTGGTATAAGCTAGATTGATGGCAGCATTCATGAGAATCCGGAAACTCTAAACCTTGTCTGTGGTATTCCGAGTAGGATTCTGGGACTGGATGGCTGTGACGAGCTTCAAACTCGCGAGTGTTGGGCGTAGTGATAGACGCAAAAGGATCAATGGATCCTATTCCAGCATGAGTGGGAACCGACAGATGATTAGTCGTGTAGTGACAGCGCACGTGGACCCTTTTCACTGAGAGGACAGATGGTAGCCATTGACAACGGTGATCCACCAACACACAGCTTTCCATGGAAGGAACTTTGCACTTTTGCATGCATGAGGGAAGAGGAATACAAGAGAAAAGCTGAAATTCAGAAGACAAAGCATCTCCAAAACCCCAACATATTCTCCATTACTGCATAACAAGTAACCTTTACTTCATGCTCTCTTGTTCATTTGCAAGTCAATTGATAACCACTAATTAATATCCTGACTAAGAGTTGTAAGATAACCATAGCTTGCTTCAAACCAACAATCTCCGTGGGATCGACCCTTACTCACGTAAGGTATTACTTGGACGACCCAGTGCACTTGCTGGTTAGTGGTACGAGTTGTGAAAAGTGTTATTCACAATTCATGCACCAATTT
The DNA here is from genome assembly GCF_000816755.2 of Arachis ipaensis. Taxonomy (NCBI): domain Eukaryota; kingdom Viridiplantae; phylum Streptophyta; class Magnoliopsida; order Fabales; family Fabaceae; genus Arachis; species Arachis ipaensis. The sequence goes on along the minus strand of NC_029794.2, from coordinate 68,652,984 downwards.
TCTACTGCGAGGTATGGTGCGATGAAATCGTGATTCACACTTTTCACAACTTCGCACAACTAACTAACAAGTGCACTGGATCGTCTAAGTAATAAACCTTACGTGAGTAAGGGTCGATCCCACGGAGATTGTTGGCTTGAAGCAAGCTATGGTCATCCTTATAAATCTCAGTCAGGTGGATTCAATTGGTTATGAGGTTTTAATAATTAAAATATAAATAAAATAGAAAATAAGATAGAGATACTTATGTAATTCATTGGTGGAAATTTCAGATAAGCGTCTGGAGATGCTTTGTTGCTTCTGAACTTCTGCTTTCCTACTGCCTTCTTCTAACCATGCATTACCTCCTTCCATGGCAAGCTGTATGATCCTCTCGGATGAAAACAAATCCATATGCACTGTCACCGCACGGCTAATCATCTGTCAGTTCCTGCTAGCATCGGAATAGGACCATTGTCCTTTTGCACACTGTCAATGCGCCCAACATTCGCAAGTTTGAAGCTCGTCAAAGTCAGGGTGCAGGGAGGTCAGAATCCAACAGCATCTGCAGTCCTTTTTTAGCCTCTAAATTAGATTTTTGCTCAGGTCCCTCAATTTCAGCCAGAAAATACCTGAAATCACAGAAAAACACACAAATTCCTTGTAAAGTCTAGAAATGTGGTTTTTGAATAAAATCTAATAAAAATATAATAAAAAGTAACTAAAACATACTAAAAACTATGTAAAAACAATGCCAAAAGGGTATAAATTATCCGCTCATCACAACACCAAACTTAAATTGTTGCTTGTCCCTAAGCAACTGAAAACAAAATAGGATAAAAAGAAGAGAATATACAATGAATTTCAAACTTATCAATGAACTTAGTTCCCCTTAGATGAGCGGGACTCGTAGCCTTTTTGCTTCTGAACAGTTTTGGCATCTCACTTTATCCTTTGAAGTTCAGAATGATTGGCTTCCATAGGAACTTAGAATTCAGATAGTGCTATTGATTCTCCTATTTCAGTATGTTGATTCTTGAACACAGCCACTTTATGAGTCTTGGCCGTGACCCTAAGAATTTTATTTTCCAGTATTAACACCGGATACATAAATGCCACAGACACATAACTGGGTGAACCTTTTCAGATTGTGACTCAGCTTTTCTAGAGTCCTCAGTTAGAGGTGCCTAGAGCTCTTAAGCACACTCTTTTTGCTTTGGACCATGAATTTAACCGCTCAGTCTCAAGCTTTTCACTTGACACCTTCACGCCACAAGCACATGGTTAGGGACAGCTTGGTTTAGCCGTTTAGGCCAGGATTTTATTCCTGTGGGCCCTCCTATCCATTAATGCTCAAAGCCTTGGATCTTTTTTCTACCCTTGCCTTTTGGTTTAAAGGGCTATTGGCTTTTTCTGCTTGCTTTTTCTTTTTCTTTCTTTTTCTTTTTTTATTTTTTCGCCATTTTTTTTGCAAGCTTTGTCTATTCACTGCTTTTTCTTTCTTCAAGAATCAATTTTATGATTTTTTAGATTATTAATAACATTTCTCCTTTTTCATCATTCTTTCAAGAGCCAACAATTTTAACATTCATAAACAACAAATTCAAAAATATGCATTGTTCAAGCATTCATTCAGAAAACAAAAAGTATTGCCACCACTTCAAAATAATTGAACTAATTTCAAGATATAATTCGAAATCATGTACTTCTTGTTATTTTGCAATTAAAAACATTTTTCATTTTAAGAAAGGTGAAGGATTCATAGGACATTCATAGCTTTAAAACATAGACACTAGACACTAATAATCATGTAATAAGAACACAAACATAGACAAAACATAAAGCATAATTTTCGAAAAACAGAAAAAATAAGAACAAGGAAATTAAAGAATGGGTCCACCTTATTGATGGCGGCTAGTCCTTCCTCTTGAAGATCTTATGGAGTGCTTGAGCACCTCTATGTCTCTTCCTTGCCTTTGTTGATCCTCCCTTATGGCTCTTTGGTCTTCTCTAATTTCATGGAGGAGGATGGAATGCTCTTGGTGCTCCATCCTTAGTTGTCCCATGTTGGAACTTAATTCTCCTAGGGAGGTGTTGATTTGCTCCCAATAGTTTTGTAGAGGAAAATACATCCCTTGAGGCATCTCAGGGATTTCATGATGAAGAATTTCCTTATGCTCTTGTTGTGGTCCATGAGTGGACTCTCTTGTTTGCTCCATCCTTTTCTTAGTGATGGGCTTGTCCTCTTCAATGAGGATGTCTTCCTCTATGACAATTCCAGCTGAATTGCATAGGTGACAAATGAGATGAGGGAAGGCTAACCTTGCCAAAGTAGAGGGCTTATCTGTCACATTGTAGAGTTCTAGGGATATGATCTCATGAACTTCTACTTCCTCTCCATTCATGATACTATTGATCATGATAGCCTGGTCTATTATAACTTCAGACCGGTTACTTGTAGGAATGATAGAGCGTTGGATGAACTCCAACCATCCCCTAGCCACGGGTTTGAGGTCAAGCCTTCTTAGTTGAACCGGCTTGCCTCTTGAGTCTCTCTTCCATTGAGCTCCTTCCACACAAATGTCCATGAGGACTTAGTCCAACCTTTGATCAAAGTTGACCCTTCTAGTAAAAGGGTGAGGATCTCCTTGTATCATAGGCAAGTTGAATGCCAACCTCACATTTTTTGGACTAAAATCCAAGTAATTCCCCCGAACCATTGTGAGCCAATTCTTTGGGTTCGGGTTCACACTTTGGTCGTGGTTCTTAGTGATCTATGCATTAGCATAGAACTCTTGAACCATTAAGATCCCGACTTGTTGAATGGGGTTTGTGAGAATTTCCCAACCTCTTCTTCGAATCTCATGTTGGATCTCCGGATATTCACTCCTTTTGAGCTTGAAGGGGACCTCGGAGATCTTCTTTTTCTTGGCCACAACTTCATAGAAGTGGTCTTGATGGACCTTTGAGAAGAATCTCTCCATCTTCCATGACTCAGAGGTGGAAGCAATTGTCTTCCCTTTCCTCTTTCTAGAGGTTTCTCCGGCCTTAGGTGCCATTAGTGGTTATGGAAAATAAAAAGCTTTAGCTTTTTCCACACCAAACTTAGAATGGTTGCTCGTCCTCGAGCAAAAAAGAAGAAAGAAAGGAGTAGAAGAAGTAGAAATGGAGGAGATGGAGGGGGTGTGAATTCGGCCAAGGGGGTAGTAGTGTGTATATTGTGTGAAGATGAAGGTGGTAAGGAGGGGTATTTATAGGGTAAGGGAGAGAGGGTACCCGTGTATGAGGGGTTGGGTTTGGGAGGGAAATGGTTTGAATTTGAATGGTCAGGTAGGTGGGGTTTAATGATGGATGGATGTGAGTGGTGAAGAGGTTGTGGGGAAGAGGGTAGGATTTGATAGGTGAGGGGTGTTTGGGGAAGAGGTTTTGAGGGATTGGTCAAGGGTGTTTGGGGAAGTGTTATGGAAAGGTGTGAAGAGGAGAGAAGAAGAGGTGGGGTAGGTGTAACGACCCAATTTCTGGTACGTCATGATCATACTAGAAACTGAGCGCTACCAACTTGTCTACCTAATTATTATCTATTATTTATTATATGAGCCTTATTCATTGTTAAAAGCGTAGTTATTTTATGAGGTACTTTTTTTTAAAAAAACGTTTGGATTAGCAAACAGTATCATTCATAATCAATTCACAACAGATAATATATAAAACAATTATAAACAACCACACATAAATACATCACAAGCAGTTGACAATATTCGGTGATCCAGCCTTTATTAGAGTATAGACTTTTAGTTAGAACACCCGTAGACATAGCTAGATAATAACTATATACATATATACATACAACATCCCAGGTCCTGACCTGTTCAAGAAGTCCCTCTAAACTACTAAAGCGAGGGAAAGTATGTTCTAGGTCTTCAAAACTCAAGTCAGGTGGATCGTCATCAAAAGGTGGAAGGTCGTCTACTAATCCTCTGCATGATCATATGTCATCAAAGAATGTCTCTCAAGTACTTCATCGAGTGGCCACATAACAGCAACATCGTACGGAGGACTTAGGTTAAAATTTGTAGATAAGCAGGATGCAGACGTTGGCTGGCCTCACAGTATATTCATATAAACAGGTAACGGAGTTCACTCTAGACTCAGAAGACTACCTAGAGCGGAATTCTCTTTGCAGAACAGTCATCAGCAAACTACGGAAGGGTACTCATGCTTCCATCTGAAGGGGGAAGGGAGAGAGAAGGGGTAAGAACTGTGGAGTTCTTAGTAGGGTCGGGGTTATTAGTTAAGTTCATTAACTCCATGTTGTTTAGCAGACCAATAGCAGAATACAAGAAGCAGTAAATAGAAGATACATATAAATAGAGGAAATAGAGAAAATAGAAAACAGAACACAAACAGAAAAATACAAGAAAATACAACACAGACACAGAGAATAGAATACAAACAAGGAAAGCATACATTCATACAACAATCATAACAAAGGAAAATGCACAGCCAAGTATGATGCATGTCTAGCACTAGCGCAGGTAATGAGCTCATCTGTCGGTTACTAACCCGCTCCCGACGTTATCCAGCAACCTCTGTCTGGATAAGGCTTTCCTATTGGCTATACCCCTGTGTACAGGAAATAACCCCTCTGCCATCACAGGGTCCACTGCACGTAGGAAATAACACATCTGCCACTGCAGGGATGTAAGCCGACACACCTTCTGTATACAGGAAATAACCCCTCTGCCACTACAGAAATGGAACAGGTGGTCACGGTACTTCTGTAGCAGGAAATAACCCCTCTGCCTTATAGAAATAAAATATGGATCTGTATCGTAGGAAAGCGTTCTCAGTGGTCGCACCACTATCTATCTGACTACCTTCACGCAGTAGATCATCATACAAGTATATCCGGCGTTGCCTTAGCGCAACAAATGAATAAACACATTTCTTGGGCCTACAGAAATAGAACTCCCGTAAGTGAACTTCAGCTTACAGGGATAGTCTAAACACAACACAACAATTTTCTGTAGTTGAACTTCGGCCTACAGAAATAACACCTCTGTAAGTGAACTTTGGCTTACAGAAATAGTGCCCCTGTAAGTGAACTTCGGCTTATAGGTATCACAACTCTCTGTAGGTGAACTTCGGCCTACAGGAGCAACACCCTGAGATACACAATTGATATTCACTGCAGGTGAACTTCGGCCTACAGGAATAACAACTCACTGTAGGTGAACTTGGGCCTACAGGACCTCTAGGGCCAATGGAAAAGCAGCAGATGAACATCCAACAGAACATCATGCTACAAGGCTTAACTCTTTATTCTTATACTCTTCTCTTTATAACTCTTTACTCTGTTCTGGTTTCTCTTTCCTCTGTATCTCTTTACTCTGTTTTAATTACTCTGTTATCTGTATCCCTTTTCTCTTCTCTGATTACTCTTTTCATCTGTATCTATATTATTCTTTTTCTCTTTATCTCTTTACTTTACTCTGGTTACTCTGTTTTCTGTGTTTCTCTACTCTAGTCTGATTTCTCTGTTTAACGTATATATTTACAACTTATGTAAATTTCGGTATGAATAGTTTGTTTGTCCCAAGTATAGGTTCATTAAGTCAATACTGAAACAGTTTAATTTTTCATATAATACCTAACCCTAGTCGCAACTCAAGTACTAACTAAGTTGCCCTAGTTCGTTCACTAGTCTATGTCTGTTTTTCTGTCGTTAAGACTTTACAGACTTTTTCTTCGATTTTTATCTTTTCTTCAACTTTTTATCTTTTCTTTATCTTTGCCTCACTATCATGTTATTACCACTCCCTAAGTGTTTTATGAAGGTAATTATGAGATTCTGCGCTTAAAGTTGTCTTTCTAAAGCTTTACAGAAAACTGCCTTTTCCGCATTATTTTATTATTTTTATTAAAATATTATTTTTAATTAAATATTATTATTTAATATTTTTTTATTTTTTTATTATTTTATCATTAAATGTTCGAAAATTAACTTACTTTTACTTTTAACCTTTAAAATTCACTTTTTACCACCCGTAACTTTTAATATTTCTACTTTTACCACCCTAACTTTCAGAAATTATCAAATAACCCCCCAAACACTAAATTAATTACTTTCTTGCCCTTTTATGAATCAAAAAGGTGTTCTTCATTTTTCTTCATCACACTCAAATTGTTCTTCATGTTCTTCATAAATCCTTCAGATTCCTTCTCTGTTTTTACCCGTTTTTCAGTCTTTTCAGCAACTGATTTTTACTATAATTCATAATAAATTAGCAGCCACTAAAACCCCATCTTTTCTACATGATTTCAACACAAATTGAACCTCAATGTAAGCTTAGGATTTCGTTTTTCCAGCTGCCCAAGAACATGAACTTTAAAGCTTGAATTTTATTAAATTTCATCAAAATTTCACCAAATTTTCACCAAGAATCAATCATATATGCAACCAAGTTTTAGCACAGCCAAATCATACAACATTCACACAACTCAAACACAAATAATCAAGATTAATTTTGTGACACCCTACCTGGTTTTGCTGCTCCTAATTCGATTAAACTTTCAGGTGGTCCTTAAGCACTTTTTCCTCCTAAATCACATCAAGAAAACACATATTTAACCATGTTTTCTTGAAACCGAATCAAAAGAGAGATGGTGCAGCCAACTCACATTGATTCCAGCCTTGATAAGTCATATGATCATGTAGAGAAAGAAGAGAGGATCATTTTGGTCGGATTGGAATTTTGATTTGAGTTTTAGTTCAGCAGAAATCAAGCTTTGAGGATTTGGAACTAAGAACTTTTCTCTCTTTTTCTCTCTTGAGAATTTCGGACACAAGGTGAAAATGAACCAGCCTTGGGGGTTTTGGGGGTGTAGGGTGAGTTGTGATTGGTTGGCTTGGAGGTGGATTAAAATAATATTAAAATATCTCAGGTGTATAACTACTAAAACTAGATGTATCGGAACACTTGTAAAAACATCTCTAAAAATTATTTTCTGAGCTACTAGCATAAATGACACTAGTAACATATTTATTATGAGAATAAAACATGAATAATGAGGCCTTATCATTGCTAAATTCATCAGAGAGTGCTGGTGCTAAGCTGCACCAGTAAATTGTGGACCCGGTTAAACCAGTTTTCTGTTTTTAACTAAAATAGACCAGGTAACCTTATAATATCATTCAAGCATTTTGTAATACTAATATAATGATAATATTATACTATTATCTCTCTCCTCTCATGAATCGAGTCCGGTTCGTCAAACAGAGACTATTTACAAAAATCAGAATCAAAACTGCCAACTAATACGGTTCAAAAATAAGGTTCTTCGCGATTGCATTATCGAGCTTGCCTCAGAGGAGGTTCTAACTTAAGGATGACATAATGATAATGAGGATTTAGATGCTTGATGATATAACAGAGGTGTTCCCTTTACTGATCTTCCGGAGAAATCCGTACTTTCAGAAAAGATCTCATGTACTCGAAAATCAAGGTTGTTACATTCTACCCTCCTAAAAGAAAATTTGGCCCTCAAAATATCAGCCAGGTGCAGAATCTATTTTCAAACAATCTATGTTCTTCAAGCCATCCTGACGAAGAGATAGGTCCGTTCCTTATAGCATCCAAATCTAACATAGTCATTGCCATGTATATCATAACAGCTATTAGGATAGTTGGTCTCACATCGATTCGTCGTTCGGATCTCGATTAAACCATGCCTATTCACAGTCATTGAGGTCTTATCCGCACCAAACAATCAACATTAAGGTGATCAGTCTTAATATCTCAAGTTAAGTACGAACATTCCCAAAATGAGCACTCATAGATATTCATGCCAAATGTATCTTGAAGATACCCTAACAGCGTGAGACACACAACAGAGTATGCAATGAAGCATAGTCAGTCCACTCCCCATGCTCTACTGGGAACGAACTGCTCTGATACCAAATTGAAATGACCCAATTTCCGGTACGTCATGATCATACTAGAAACTGAGCGCTACCAACTTGTCTACCTAATTATTATCTAATATTTATTATATGAGCCTTATTCGTTGTTAAAAGCGTAGTTATTTTACGAGGTACTTTTTTTTAAAAAAACGTTTGGATTAGCAAACTGTATCATTCATAATCAATTCACAACAGATAATATATAAAACAATTATAAACAACCACACATAAATACATCACAAGCAGTTCACAATATTCGGTGATCCATCCTTTATTTGAGTATAGACTTTTAGTTAGAACACCCCTAGACATAGCTAGATAATAACTATATACATATATACATACAACATCCCAGGTCCTGACCTGTTCAAGAAGTCCCTAAGCTGGCACCCAAGCTAGCCTAGACTCTATACTCACCTAGTCCCTCTAAACTACTAAAGCGAGAGAAAGTACGTTCTAGGTCTTCAAAACTCAAGTCAGGTGGATCGTCATCAAAAGGTGGAAGGTTGTCTACTAATCCTCTGCATGATCATATGTCATCAAAGAACGTCTCTCAAGTACTTCATCGAGTGGCCACATAACAGCAACATCGTACGGAGGACTTAGGTTAAAGTTTGTAGATAAGCAGGGTGCAGACGTTGGCTGGCCTCACAGTATATACATATAAACAGGTAACAGAGTTCACTCTAGACTCAGAAGACTACCTAGAGCGGAATTCTCTTTGCAGAACAGTCATCAGCAAATACGGAAGGGTACTCATGCTTCCATCTGAAGGGGGAATGGAGAGAGAAGGGGTAAGAACTGGGGAGTTCTTAGTAGGGTCGGGGTTATTAGTTAAGTTCATTAACTCCATGTTGTTTAGCAGACCAATAGCAGAATACAAGAAGCAGTAAATAGAAGATACATATAATTAGAGGAAATAGAGAAAATAAAAAACAGAACCCAAACAGAAAAATACAAGAAAATACAACACAGACACAGAGAATAGAATACAAACAAGGAAAGCATACATTCATACAACAATCATAACAAAGGAAAATGCACAGCCAAGTATGATGCATGTCTAGCACTAGCGCAGGTAATGATCTCATCTATCGGTTACTAACCCGCTCCCGACGTTATCCAACAACCTCTGTCTGGATAAGGCTTCCTATTGGGTATACCCCTGTGTACAGGAAATAACCCCTCTGCCATCACAGGGTCCACTGCACGCAGGAAATAACACATCTGCCACTGCAGGATGTAAGCCGACACACCTTCTGTATACAGGAAATAACCCCTCTGCCACTACAGAAATGGAACAGGTGGTCACGGTACTTCGGTAGCAGGAAATAACCCCTCTGCCTTACAGAAATAAAATATGGATCTGTACCGTAGGAAAGCGTTCTCAGTGGTCGCACCACTATCTATTTGACTGCCTTCACGCAGTAGATCATCATACAAGTATATCCGGCGTTGCCTTAGCGCAACAAATGAATAAACACATTTCTTGGGCCTACAGAAATAGCACTCCCGTAAGTGAACTTCAGCTTACAGGGATAGTCTAAACACAACACAACAACTTTCTGTAGGTAAACTTTGGCCTACGGAAATAACACCTCTGTAAGTGAACTTTGGCTTACAGAAATAGTGCCCCTGTAAGTGAACTTCGGCTTACAGGTATCACAACTCTCTGTAGGTGAACTTCGGCCTACAGGAGCAACACCCTGAGATACACAATTGATATTCACTGCAGGTGAACTTCGGCCTACAGGAATAACAACCCACTGTAGGTGAACTTGGGCCTACAGGACCTCTAGGGCCAATGGAAAAGCAGCAGATGAACAGCCAAATCATACAACATTTACACAACTCAAACACAAATAATCAAGATTAATTTCGGGACACCCTACCTGGTTTTGCTGCTCCTAATTCGATTAAACTTTCAGGTGGTCCTTAAGCACTTTTTCCTCCTAAATCACATCAAGAAAACACATATTTAACCATGTTTTCTTGAAACCAAATCAAAAGAGAGATGGTGCAGCCAACTCACCTTGATTCCAGCCTTGATAAGTCATATGATCATGTAGAGAAAGAAGAGAGGATCATTTTGGTCGGATTGGAATTTTGATTTGAGTTTTAGTTCAGCAGAAATCAAGCTTTGAAGATTTGGAACTAAGAACTTTTCTCTCTTTTTCTCTCTTGAGAATTTCGGCCACAAGATGAAAATGAACCAGCCTTGGGGGTTTTGGGGGTGTAGGGTGAGTTGTGATTGGTTGGCTTGGAGGTGGATTAAAATAATATTAAAATATCTCAGGTGTATAACTACTAAAACTAGATGTATCGGAACACTTGAAAAAACATCTCTAAAAATTATTTTCTGAGCTACTAGCATAAATGACACTAGTAACATATTTATTATGAGAATAAAACATGAATAATGAGGCCTTATCATTGCTAAAGTCATCAGAGAGTGCTGGTGCTAAGCTGCACCAGTAAATTGTGAACCCGGTTAAACCGATTTTCTGTTTTTAACTAAAACAGACCAGGTAACCTTATAATATCATTCAAGCATTTTATAATACTAATATAATGATAATATTATACTATTATCTCTCTCCTCTCATGAGTCGAGTCCGGTTCGTCAAACAGAGACTATTTACGAAAATCAGAATCAAAACTGCCAACTAATACGGTTCAAAAATAAGGTTCTTCGCGATTGCATTATCGAGCTTGCCTCAGAGGAGGTTCTAACTTAAGGATGACATAATGATAATGAGGATTTAGATGCTTGATGATATACTCGAAAATCAGGGTTGTTACAGTAGGTGGGGATTCTGTGGGGTCTACAGATCTTGAGCTGTCAAGGAATTTGAGTCCCTGCACCATTCTGGAGTTCAAACACCCATTGTGTGTCAATTCTGGCATTTAATGCCAGCTCTGCTACCTTTCCTGGCATTAAACGCCAGTCTGCTGCCCATTTCTGGCGTTAAACGCCAGCCAGATGCCCATTTCTGGCGTTAAATGCCAGCCAGATGCCCATTTCTGGCGTTTAACGCCAGCCAGATGCCAGTCAGCTCTTTCTGGCGTTAAACGCCCAGAATGCTGCCAGGCTGGGCGTTAAACGCCCATTCTGCTATCCTTACTGGCGTTTAAACGCCAGTAAGCTTGTCCTCCAGGGTGTGCTATTTTTAATGTTGTTTTTCATTCTGTTTTTGACTTTTCAGTTGTTTTTGTGACTTCACATGATCATCAACCTAAAGAAAACATAAAATAGCAATGGAAAATAAACAAATATAATTAAATAACATTGGGTTGCCTCCCAATAAGTGCTTCTTTAATGTCAATAGCTTGTGGTGAAGCTCTTAAAGAGCTTCACAGTGATTCAGAGCTTAGTGTTAGCCTCCGGTGCACGAAATTACAATCACACTTTTGCAATTCCGCACAACTAACCAGCAAGTGCACTGGGTCGTCCAAGTAATACCTTACGTGAGTAAGGGTCGATCCCACGGAGATTGTCGGCTTGAAGCAAGCTATGGTTATCTTGTAATTCTTAGTCCGGATATCAGTAATGATTCTTAGTTTTAATTGTAAAAAGTAAAAGAACATGAAATAAATACTTGTTATGTAGTAATGGAGAACAGGTTAAGGTTTTGGAGATGCTCTGTCCTCAAAATCTCTGCTTTCCTACTGTCTTCTTTTTCACGCACGCAAAGCTCCTTCCATGGCAAGCTGTATGTTGGTGGATCACCGTTGTCAATGGCTACCATCCATCCTCTCAGTGAAAATGGTCCGGCTGTGCTGTCACCACAGGTCTAATCATCTGTCGGTTCTCACTCAGGTTGGAATAGGATCCTTTGATCCTTTTGCGTCTGTCACTACGCCCAACACTTGCGAGTTTGAAGCTCGTCACAGTCATCCCTTCCTAGATCCTACTTGGAATACCACAGACAAGGTTTAGACTTTTCGGATCTCAGGAATGGTCGTCAATAATTCTAGCCTATACCACGAAGGTTCTAATCTTAGATTAGAAATCCAAGAGATATGCACTCAAGCTATTGCAGATAGAATGGAGGTGGTTGTCAGGCACGCATTCATAGGTGAGAATGATGATGAGTGTCACGGATCATCACATTTATCAGGTTGAAGTGCGAGTGAATATCTTAGAATAGAAACAAGCATGATTGAATGAAAAACAGTAGTAATTGCATTAATTCATTGAGACACAGCAGAGCTCCTCAACCCCAACCATGGAGTTTAGAGACTCATACTGTAGAAAATACAAATTCTGATGTAAAATGTCATGAGGTACAAAATAAATCTCTAAAATTAGTTTTTATACTCAACTAGTAACCTAGTTTTACAGAAAATGAGTAAGCTAAGATAGATAGAGCAGAAATCCACTTCTGGGGCCCACTTGGTGTGTGTTTGGGCTGAGCACTGAAGCTTTCACGTGCATAGGCTATTCCTGGCATTGAACTCCAGCTTTTGTGCTAGTTTGGGCATTTAACTCCAACTTTTATTCCAGTTCTGCCGTTTAACGCCAGAAAATGGTAAGGAGCTGGCGTTTAAACTCCAGTTTGCGCTACCAAATCTCGGGCCAAGTATATACTATTATATATTGCTGAAAATCCCAGGATGTCTACGTTCCAACGTAATTGAGAATGTACCAATTGGGCATCTGTAGCTCTAGAGAATCCATTTCGAGTGCATGAGGGTCAGAATCCAACAGCATCTGCAGTCTTTTTTCAGCCTCTGAATCAGATTTTTGCTCAGGTCCCTCAATTTCAGCCAGAAAATACCTGAAATTACAAAAAAATACAGAAACTCATAGTAAAGTCCAGAAATGTGATTTGTGAATAAAAACTAATAAAAATATAATAAAAAGTAACAAAAACATACTAAAAATTATATAAAAAACAATGTCAAAAAGGGTATAAATTATCTGCTCATCACAACACCAAACTTAAATTGTTGCTTGTCCCTAAGCAACTAAAAACAAATTAGGATAAAAAGAAGAGAATATACAATAAATTCCATACTTATCAATGAAGATTAGCTTCAATTAGATAAGCAGAACTTGTAGCCTTTTTGCTTCTGAACAGTTTTGGCATCTCACTTTATCCTTTGAAGTTTAGAATGATTGGCATCTATAGGAACTCAGAATTTAGATAGTGTTATTGATTCTCCTAGTTCAGTGTGTTGATTCTTGAACACAGTTACTTTATGAGTCTTGACCGTGACCCTAAGCACTTTGTTTTCCAGTATTACCACCGGATACATAAATGCCACAGACACATAACTGGGTGAACCTTTTCAGATTGTGACTCAGCTTTGCTAGAGTCCCCAATTAGAGGTGCCCAAAGCTCTTAAGCACACTCTTTTTGCTTTGGACCACGACTTTAACTACTCAGTCTCAAGCTTTTCACTTGGACCTTCATTCCACAAGCACATGGTTAGGGACAGCTTGGTTTAGCCGCTTAGGCCAGGATTTTATTCCTGTGGGCCCTCCTATCCATTAATGCTTAAAGCCTTGGATCCTTTTCACCCTTGCCTTTTGTTTTAAAGGGTTATTGGATTTTTCTGCTTGCTTTCTCTTTTTTTTCTTTTTTTCTTTTATTTTTTCCCAAAATTTTTTTTTCGCAAGCTTTATATTCACTGCTTTTTCTTGCTTCAAGAATCAATTTTATAATTTTTCAAATTATCAATAACATTTCTCCTTTTTCATTATTCTTTCAAGAGCCAACAGTTTTAACATTCATAAACAACAATATAAAAAATATGAATTGTTCAAGCATTCATCCAAAAAACAAAAAATATTGCCACCACATCAAAATAATTAGATTATTTTCAAGATATAATTCGAAATTCATATACTTCTTATTCTTTTGCAAATAAAAACATTTTTCTTTTAAGAAAGGTGAGGGATTTATGGGATTATTCATAGCTTTAAGACATATACTCTAAATTTTATTGGTTATGGAATAGAAATAAGACATGAAATAAGCATAAAAGCAGACAGACAATAATAAAAGAAAGGAAATTAAAGACATAAAAATAAATGATTCTAATACTAATGCTCATGTGACTCTTAAAATGGGTCTCTAATAACAAAAGTTATCACAGAATTAGGACTTAACAACCTGCATTAGGAGAGGCAAATGCTCCTTCAATTTGTGGGATGCCTGGCTCTTCAAGGGAGAGCTTCTGGCGCTTCAGCTCCTGTAGCTCACGCCCTTGCTTCTCCTGTTCCTTAAGCAGCTTGCAAAGCATGCTATTTTGATTTTGTTGTTCTTCCTTAAGTTGATCCATAGCTTCTTGCAGCTTGGTGACAGATGCTTCTAGGCGGGTCCAGTAGTCAATCTGAGGGATTTTTGGGAGGAACTCCTGCGCCCTCCTTTTGATGGAGTTATCTTGCACTTGTTGTCCCTCCATTGACTTTTTAGTGATTGGATGCTCGACTGGGATGAACTCATCTACTCCCATCTTCACCCCAGCATCTTTACATAGCAGAGAGATTAAGCTTGGGTAAGCCAATTTGGCTTCAGTGGAGTTCTTATTTGCAATTGTATAGATCTCACAAGAAATCAGATGATGAATCTCCACTTCATTTCCCAGCATGATGCAATGAATCATCACTGCTCTTTTGACAGTGACTTCAGAGCGGTTGCTAGTGGGCAGTATAGAATGCCCAATGAAGTCCAGCCAGCCCCTAGCGACTGGTTTGAGATCTCCTCTCTTGGTTGGTTTGGGACACCTTTTGAGTTGGTTATCCACTTAGTTCCAGGGAGGCATATGTCCTCTAGAACTTGGTTTAAACGCTTATCTACTCTCACCATTCTCCTATTAAAGGATTCTGGATCATCTTGTAGTTGAGGCAGTTTGAAGACCTCTCTTATTTTGTCAAGGTGGAAGTAAATAATCCTCCTTCTGACCATAGTTCGAAAGGTATGTAAGGCAATTCCAGTCATTCTCTGCTTATCTATCAGCCACAGATTTGAGTAGAATTCCTGAACTATGTTTCTTCTAACCTTTGTTTCAGGATTGGTTAAAATTTCCCAACATCTGTTTCGAATATGTTCTTGGATCTCCGGATATTCGTCTTCTTTCAGATCGAACTTAACTTCCGGGATCACTGACCTCAAACTCATTATTTTGTGATAATGGTCTGCATGTTCTTTGGTTAAGAACCTCTCTTGATTCCAAAGTGGTTTTGGAGTATCAAATTCAAATGGTGGAGGTATGGGATGGCCGAATGTGTATTTAAAAGTGGAGGGGAGGGGTTTTCGAAAATTTTGAAAAAGATATGATAGAAAGATAAGATTGAAAAAAATAAATCATGATATGAAAAAGATAAGATTTTAAAATTCAAAAGATATGAAAAAGATACAAGGAAGTTAAATCTGAAAATTTGTTGATGCATCCAAGAATTAAAAGAAGATATGATGAGTTGGAAAAGATTTGGAAAGGAATTGAAAAGATAAATGAGTTTTTGAAAAATATTTGGAAAGGATTTGAAAGAAAATTGAAAAGGGATTTAGAATATTATTGAATTTTTGAAGATTGAGTGTGAGCGATGAAAATTTGTAACATGTTTATGCAGAAAATTATGAATTAAAACATGAAAGTTTGAAAAAATTTGAAGTGGAAACAAAATCTCCTCCCCCTGTCCTTTCTGGTGTTAAACGCTCATATATTGGCCATTTTTGGGGTTTAACGCCCAGCCAGGTACCCTGGCTGGCGTTAAACGCCAGAAATCCTTTATCACTGGGCATTTTTCTAAACGCCCAGGATGTTGCAACTCTGGCGTTAAACACCCAGAATGGTATCTTTACTGGCGTTAAACGCCCAGAATGGTACCCATTTTGGTGTTTAACGCCCAAAATACCCTTTAGTGGCGTTTTCGTGCCAGTGAGCTCCTTTTCTCTACTTTATGCTCTGAATCCTTCTGTAACTCTGTGAACTCCTGTAATTGATAATTAACCTTGAAGATAATTTATATCAAACTCCTATAATTATTATTTAAATAACAAATAAACTTTTCTAATGGCTTTGTGATCACATATGGTCCCTTCCACCGAGATTTTAATTTTCCAAGGAATAATCTGAGCCTAGAGTTAAACAGCAGAACCTTCTGTCCTGGCTCAAAGACTCTAGATGACAATTTTTTGCTTTCTCCTTGTAAATTTTTGCATTTTCGAAAGCATTGAGTCTGAATTCCTCTAGCTCATTCAACTGGAGCAATCTTTTCTCTCCAGCTAACCTGGCATCAAGGTTTAGGAATCTGGTTGCCCAGTAGGCCCTGTGTTCCAGTTCCACTGGCAAGTGACAGGCTTTTCCATAAACAAGCAGGTATGGAAAGGTCCCTATAGGAGTTTTGAATGCAGTTCTGTATGCCCATAGAGCATCATCCAGACTCCTTGCCCAATCCTTTCTATGGGTACTTACAGTCCATTCCAGGATTCGTTTTAGTTCTTTATTTGAGAATTCAGCCTGCCCATTTGTCTGTGGATGATATGGAGTTGCCATTTTGTGGTTAATTCCATATCGGGTCAGAGCAGAGTCAAGCTGTTTATTGCAGAAATGAGTCCCTCCATCACTGATTAGTATTCTAGGGACACCAAATTTGCTGAAGATATGCTTCTTGAGGAACTTCAGCACTGTCTTAGTATCGTTAGTGGGTGTGGTAATTGCCTCTACCCATTTAGATACATAGTCCACTGCCACCAGGATGTAAGTGTTTGAGTATGATGGTGGGAAAGTCCCCATGAAGTCAATACCCCATACATCAAACAACTCAATCTCTAAGATCCCTTGCTGAGGCATGGCATAACCATGAGGCAGATTACCAGCTCTCTGGCAACTATCACAGTTACATACAAACTCTCGGGAGTCTCTATAGAGGGTAGGCCAGTAGAAGCCACATTGGAGGACTTTTGTGGCTGTTCGCTCACCTCCGAAATGTCCTCCATATTGTGATCCTTGGCAATGCCATAGGATCTTCTGTGCCTCTTCTCTAGGCACGCATCTGCGGATCATTCCATCTGCACATCTCTTAAAGAGATATGGTTCATCCCACAAGTAGTACTTTGCATCAGAAATTAATTTTTTCGTTTGCTATCTACTGTACTCTTTGGGTATGAATCTCACAGCCTTATAGTTTGCAATGTCTGCAAACCATGGTACTTTCTGAATGGCAAAGAGTTGCTCATCCGGAAAGGTCTCAGAGATCTCAGTAAGAGGGAGGGATGCTCCTACTACTGGTTCTATCCGGGACAGGTGATCAGCTACCTGGTTCTCTGTCTCTTTTCTGTCTCTTATTTCTATATCAAACTCTTGCATAAGCAACACCCATCTTATGAGCCTGGGTTTTGAATCCTACTTTGTGAGTAGATATTTAAGAGCAGTATGGTCAGTGTACACAATCACTTTTGACCCTACTAAATAGGATCTAAACTTGTCAATGGCATAAACAACTGCAAGCAGCTCTTTTTCTGTGGTTGTGTAATTCTTCTGTGCATTATTTAGAACACGACTGGCATAGTAAATGATGTGCAGAAGCTTGTTATGCCTTTGTCCTAATACTGCACCAATAGCATGGTCACTGGCATCACACATTAATTCGAATGGTAATGTCCAGTCTGGTGCAGAAATGACAGGTGCTGTGACCAACTTAGCTTTCAGAGTTTCAAACGCCTGCAGACACTCTGTATCAAAGATAAATGGCATGTCAGGAGCTAGCAGATTGCTCAGAGGTTTTGCAATTTTTGAAAAATCCTTTATAAACTTCCTATATAATCCTGCATGTCCCAGAAAGCTTCTGATTGCCTTAACATTGGTGGGTGGTGGTAATTTTTCAATTACCTCTACCTTAGCTTGATCCACCTCTATTTCTTTGTTCGAAATTTTATGTCAAGGACAATTCCTTCAGTCACCATAAAGTGACATTTTTCCCAGTTTAAAACTAGGTTAGTCTCTTGGCACCTTTTCAGAACAAGTGCTAAATGGTCAAGACAGGAGCTAAAAGAGTCTCCAAATACTGAGAAGTCATCCATGAAGACTTCCAGAAATTTTTCCACCATATCAGAGAAAATAGAGAGCATGCATCTCTGAAAGGTTGTACGTGCATTGCACAGACCAAAAGGCATCCTTCTGTAGGCAAATCCTCCAGATGGACATGTGAATGCTGTTTTTTCTTGAACTTGAGGATTTACTGCAATTTGGTTATAACCTGAATAGCCATCCAAAAAGCAATAATAGTCATGACCTGCTAGTCTCTCTAGCATCTGGTCTAGGAATGGTAAAGGAAAATGATCCTTTCTGGTGGCTGTATTGAGCCTTCTATAGTCAATACACATACGCCACCCTGTAACTGTTCTTGTAGGAACTAGTTCATTTTTTTCATTATGAATCACTGTCATACCTCCCTTCTTTGGGACGACTTGGATAGGGCTCACCCAGGGGCTATCAGAGATAGGATAAATAATCCCAATCTCGAGTAATGTAGTGACCTCTTAATGCACCACTTCTTTCATGGCCGGATTTAACTGCATCTGTGGCTGAACCACTGGCTTAGCATCATCCTCCAATAGGATCTTGTGCATGCATCTGGCTGGACTAATGCCCTTAAGGTCACTTATGGACCACCCAAGAGCTGTCTTGTGTGTCCTTATCACCTGAAGTAGTGCTTTCTCTTCCTGTGGCTCTAAGGCAGAGCTTATGATCACAGGAAAAGTGTCATTCTCTTAGGGCTGGCAATGGGTAGGGTAGGGTAGGGTTTTGACCCTACCCTAACCCTACCCGCGGGTTGAAAATTCTATTAAAACTCTACCCTACCCTACCCGCGGGTTGAGAATCTCTCAATCCTAACCTTACCCACACCCTAAAGTTCTAAACCCTACCCTACCCTACCCTACCCGCAAAAATATAAAAATTTTTCAAAGTAAATATAAAATTCAATCATATCAAATTTTATACATATTAATAACATAAAAAATAACAAACTAATGCTCTAAATTACTAAATTAACTAACTAGTTTAGTGGTTGTTCACTTATTGTAAGTCATTACATAAGAGAGGTTGTGGGTTTAACTCTCACTTCCTTCACTATATACCTAATTTTTATAAAATATGTGTTATATTTGAGGTGCGGGTAGGGTAGGGTACGGTACACGCTAAACCCGTACCCTACCCTACCCGCAGGCATACCCGGACCGTACCCTACCCTACCCACAGCGGGTAGCGTATCCTACCCTACCCGAACGGGTTGGACCGGGTTGGGTACCCATAGGTAGGATATCCAGAAACGCATATTTCAGGGATGGTGGTAGTGGTTTGAGCTCAGGTTTAGGAGGCCTCTCCTGTTCCTGAGGAGTTTTTAGAGGTTCTTCCGTTTTCTCTGGTTCCTCCAAATCAGGCTGAACATCTTTAAAGATGTCTTCTAGCTCTTATTTAAGACTCTCAGTCATATTGATCTCTTCCACCAAAGAGTCAATAATATCAATGCTCATGCAGTCATTTGATGTGTCTGGATGCTGCATAGCTTTGATAGCATTTAACTTGAACTCATCCTCATTGACTCTCAGGGTCACTTCCCCTTTTTGTACATCAATGAGAGTTTGTCCAGTTGCTAGGAATGGTCTTCCTAGAATAAGAGTTGTATTCTTATGCTCCTCCATTTCTAGCACTACAAAGTCAGTGGGAAAGGCAGATGGCCCCACCTTGACAATCATGTCCTCAGTTATGCTTGATGGATATTTAATGGAGCCATCAGCAAGTTAGAGGCATATTTGGGTTGGTTTGACTTCTTCAGTCAAGCCAAGCTTTCTGATAGTGGATGCAGGTATTAGGTTGATACTTGCCCCAAGGTCACATAGAGCTGTCTTGGTACAAGCACCCTCTAATGTGCATGGTATCATAAAGCTTTCGGGATCTTTAAGCTTCTCTAGTAAGCTATTCAGAATGACTGCACTGCATTCTTCAGTGAGGAAAACTTTTTCAGTTTCTCTCCAATCCTTCTTATGACTTAAGATCTCTTTCATGAACTTAGCATAAGAAGGTATTTGCTCAAGTGCCTCTGCAAACGGGATCTTTATTTCAAGAGTCCTGAGATAGTCTGCAAAGCGGGCAAATTGTTTATCCTGTTCCGCTTGGCGGAGTTTCTGAGGATAAGGCATTTTGGCTTTATATTCTTCAACCTTAGTTGCTGTAGGTTTATTTCCTACAGAGGCCAGTTGAGAAGCCTTTTTGAGGGAGTTATTATCAGTACTTGCAGGTGTCTGATCCCTCATTGGCGTTTGAACGCTAGGATAGGGGGATGAATAGGCGTTTAACGCCAGATTCCCACCTTTTTCTGGCGTTTGAACGCCAGAACAGGACATGGATTAGGTGTTTAACACCAGATTCCCTCCCTTTTCTGGCGTTTGAATGCCAGAAGTGGGCATCCACTGGGGATTTAACGCCAATTTTTCACCATTTTCTGGCGTTTGAACGCCAGAATTATTCCTCTCTGGGCTCTTACTGTCCTCAGAGGGACTTTGGGTGGTGGTTTGGTCATCCTCTATCAGTTGTTCCTTTCTTGGCTTTCTACTACCTTGAGCTGAATTATTCAACATCTTCCCACTCCTTTGTTGAACAGCTTAGCATTCTTCTGTTATCTGTTTAGATAGCTGCTGTCTTGTCTGATTCAATTGTGCTTCCATATTCTTGTTAGCATTTTCAGTGTCTTGGAGCATCTCTTTAAATTCTGCTAACTATTTTGTCATAAGAAGCAATTGCTGACTGAGTTCAACAACTTGTTCTTGAGGACTAGGATCAGTAGATGCTACCTTAGCCTCTTCTTTCATGGAGGACTCACTGCTTGAGTACAGATGTTGATTTCTAGCAACTGTATCAATGAGCTCTTGAGCCTCTTCAATTGTCTTTCTCATGTGTATAGATCCACCAACCGAGTGATCTATAGACATTTGAGCTTTTACTGTAAGCCCATAGTAGAAGATGTCTAACTGTACCCACTCTGAAAACATTTCAGATGGGCATTTCCTTAACATTCCTCTGTACCTCTCCCAGGCATCATAAAGGGACTCATCATCCTCTTGTTTAAAGCCTTGGATGTCCAGCCTTAGCTGTGTCATCCTTTTTGGAGGGAAATATTGATTCAGGAACTTGTCTGATAACTGTTTCCATGTTCTTATGCATGTTGTGGGTTGGTTATTTAACCACCTCTTAGCTTGATCTTTTACAGCAAATGGAAACAGTAATAATCTGTAGACATCCTGATCTACTTCCTTGTTACGTACTGTGTCAGTAATTTGCAAGAACTGTGCCATAAACTCAGTAGGTTCTTCCTGTGAAAGACCGAAATACTGGCAATTTTGCTACACCATGACAATGAGCTGAGGATTTAGCTCAAAACTGCTTGCTTTGATGGGAGGTATACAGATACTACTCCCGTATGCAGCAGTAATGGGGTTAGCATATGACCCCAGAGTCCTTCTGGACTGTTCATTTCCACTTAGGTCCATGATGGAGAAAATGGGATTGATATGAATTGCAAATAAATTATATTTTTATTTTTATGTTATTTAATTAAAAACAACTAACTAAATAAAAAATAAAGTAGAATAACAGGAAAGTAAAATAAAAGTTTCAAAAACTAAAATAATTGACTAATTAAGAAAATTTTGAAAACTTTGGATATGGTTTTTGAAAAAACAAGATTTTGAATTTCAAAATTTTAAAACTTAGATAAGATAAAATAAAAATTTCAAAATAAAAATCTGAAAAATTTTTTGGAAATTTCGAAAATTCAGTTAACTAGAGAGAAAAAATATTTTTGAATTTAATGAGGAAAGAGAAAAACAATAAAATGACAACAAACTTAGAATTTTTATATCAAAACAAAGAAAACAAACAGGAAAACTTTGAATATTAAGATGAACACCAAAAGAAACTTTTGAAAATTTTTTAAGAAAATTAAAACACAAAGGACACCAAACTTGAAAATTTTTATACTTTGAACACTAAAAATTCGAAAAAATAAAAGAAAAATAAACTTATGCAATTGACACCAAACTTAAAATATAAAACTAAACTTAAACGTAAGACTCTAAACCAAAAAGAAAAATTTTCCTAATCTAAGCAACAAAATAAACCGTTAGTTGTCCAAACTCAAACAATCCCTAGCAACGGTGCCAAAAACTTGGTGCACAAAATTACAATCACACTTTTGCAATTCTGCACAACTAACCAGCAAGTGCACTGGGTCATCCAAGTAATACCTTACGTGAGTAAGGGTCGATCCCACGGAGATTATCGGCTTGAAGCAAGCTATGGTTATCTTGTAATTCTTAGTCAGGATATCAGTAATGATTCTTAGTTTTAATTGTAAAAAGTAAAAGAACATGAAATAAATACTTGTTATGCAGTAATGGAGAACAGGTTGAGGTTTTGGAGATGCTCTGTCTTTGGAATCTCTGCTTTCCTACTGTCTTCTTTTTCACGCACGCAAAGCTCCTTCCATGGCAAGCTGTATGTTGGTGGATCACCGTTGTCAATGGCTACCATCCATCCTCTCAGTGAAAATGTACCGGCTGCGTTGTCACCGCAGGGCTAATCATTTGTCGGTTCTCACTCAGGTTGGAATAGGATCCATTGATCCTTTTACATCTGTCACTACGCCCAACACTCCCGAGTTTGAAGCTCGTCACAATCATCCCTTCCCAGATCCTACTCGGAATACCACAGACAAGGTTTAGACTTTCTGGATCTCAGGAATGGCCGCCAATAATTCTTGCCTATACCACGAAGGTTCTAATCTTAGATTAGAAACCCAAGAGATATGCACTCAAGCTATTGCAGATAGAACGGAGGTGGTTGTCAGGCATGCGTTCATAGGTGAGAATGATGATGAGTGTCACGGATCATCACATTCATCAAGTTGAAGTGCGAGTGAATATCTTAGAATAGAAACAAGCGTGATTAAATGGAAAACAGTAGTAATTGCATTAATTCATCGAGACACAGCAGAGCTCCTCAGCCCCAACCATGGAGTTTAGAGACTCATGCCGTAGAAAATACAAATTCTGATGTAAAATGTCATGAGGTACAAAATAAATCTCTAAAAGTAGTTTTTATACTCAACTAGTAACATAGGTTTACAGAAAATGAGTAAGCTAAGATAGATAGTACAGAAATCCACTTCTGGGGCCCACTTGGTGTGTGTTTGGGCTGAGCACTGAAGCTTTCATGTGCATAGGCTATTCTTGGCGTTGAACTCCAGCTTTTGTGCCAGTTTGGGCGTTTAACTCTAACTTTTATGCCAGTTCTGGCATTTAACGCCAGAAAAGGGTAAGGAGCTGGCGTTTAAACTCCAGTTTGCGCTACCAAATATCGGGCCAAGTATGAACTATTATATATTGCTGGAAAGCCCAGGATGTCTACTTTCCAACGCAATTGAGAACGTGCCAATTGGGCTTCTGTAGCTCTAGAGAATCCATTTCGAGTGCAGGAGGGTCAGAATCCAACAGCATCTGCAGTCCTTTTTCAGCCTCTGAATCAGATTTTTGCTCAGGTCACTCAATTTCAGCCAAAAAATACCTAAGATTACAGAGAAACACACAAACTCATAGTAAAGTCTAGAAATGTGATTTTTGAATAAAATCTAATAAAAATATAGTAAAAAGTAACTAAAACATACTAAAAACTATATAAACAACAATGCCAGAAAGGGTATAAATTATCCGCTCATCACCTCCCAACACCAAACTTAGAAGTTGAGTGTGGGGGCTCTGTTTGACTCTATATTGAGAGAATCTTTTCATGCTTCCTCTCTATGGTTGCAGAAGAAGATCCTTGAGCCTTAAACACAAGGTAGTGCTCATTCAATTGAAGGACTAGCTCTCCTCTGTCCACATCAATCACAGCTCTTGTTGTGGCTAGGAAGGGTCTTCCAAGGATGACGGATTCATTCTCTTCCTTCCCAGTATCTAGGATTATGAAATCAGCAGGGATGTACAGGCCTTCAACCTTCACCAATACATCCTCTACAAGTCCATAAGCCTGTTTTCTTGAATTGTCTGCCATCTCTAGTGAGATTCTTGCAGCTTGCACCTCAAAGATCCCTAGTTTCTCCATTACATAGAGGGGCATGAGGTTTATCCCTGACCCCAGGTAACACAGATCCTTCTTAAAGGTCATGGTGCCTATAGTACAAGGTATTAAGAACATTCCAGGATCCTGTTTCTTCTGAGGTAATTTCAGTTGAACCAGATCATTTAGTTCATTGATGAGCAATGGGGGTTCATTCCCCCAAGTCTCATTACGAAATAACTTGGCATTCAGCTTCATGATTGCTCCTAGATATTGAGCAACTTGCTCTTCAATAATATCTTCATCTTCTTCAGAGGAAGAATACTCATCTGAGCTCATGATTGGCAACAGTAAGTTCAGTGGAATCTCTATGGTCTCTATATGAGCCTTAGATTCCTTGGATTCCTCATTAGGGAACTCCTTAGTGGCCAGTGGACATCCATTGAGGTCTTCCTCACTGGAAATCAACGCCTTTCCTTTCTCTACAGGTTCGGCCATGTTGGACGTGTAGATGGCCTTGCACTCTCTCTTTGGATTCTCTTCTGTATTACTGGGAGGGATTTCAGTAACTCTTTTACTCAGCTGACCCACTTGTGCCTCCAAATTTCTAATGGAGGACCTTGCTTCAGTCATAAAATTGAGAGTGGTCTTAGATATATTAGAGACTACAGTTGCTAAGTCAGAGTGGCTCTGCTTAGAATTCTCTGTCTGTTGCTGAAAAGATGATGGAAAAGGTTTGCTATTGCCAAACCTATTTCTTCCACCATTATTGTTACTGAAGCCTTGATTAGGCTTCTGTTGATCTTTCCATGAGAAACTTGGATGATTCTTCCATGAAGGATTATAGGTGTTTCCATAGGATTCTCCCATGTAATTCACCTCTTCCATTGCAGGATTCTCAGGGTCATAGGCTTGTTCTTCAGAGGAAGTGATAAACCCCGATTTTATGGTTTATCTTGTGCTTATTTTGGGGGGATTTTATCCACTTTTCCCACATTTATTCAATGAAATAGCATGGTTTTGCAATTCTCCCTTGATTTGTGCTTAAATGTGAAAACATGCTTTTTAGGCCCTAAAATTGGTGATTTTAATTCACTTTAATTCCATTCGATGCCTTGATATGTTTGTTGAGTAATTTCAGGTTCATAAGGCAAGTATTGGATGGAAGAAGTGAGGAGAAAAGCATGCAAAGTGGGAGAACTCATGAAGAAATGAAGGAACCGTAAAGCTGTCAAGCCTGACTTCTTCGCACTCAATTGACCATAACTTGAGCTACAGAGGTCCAAATGAGGCGGTTCTAGTTGCGTTGGAAAGCTAACATCCGGGGCTTCGAAATGATATAAATTTTGTCATATGTTGCTTTGCGTTCAGGGGCGCGCACGCGCCATGTACGCGCACGTGTCGATTCTGCCGTGGGTCCACTTTAATGAAATCGCCCCCAGCGATTTTGCAGCTCATTTTGGGCCCAATCCAACCTATTTCTGATGCTATTGACCCCAAGGATTGAAGGGGGAATGAACCAAGTAGTCATAGTTTTAGTTTTCATCATGTTTTAGGTAGAATTCTAGAGAGAGAAGCTCTCTCTTCTCTCTAGAATTTAGGATAGTTTAGGTTTAATTTTCTTAAATCCACTTTCAATTCTTGTTTTGATTTAGTTTTCCCTTGTTAATTTCTTGTTATTACATCTCAATCTTCTTAGTTTCTCTTGATCATTTCCTTTATTTTGTTGCTCTCATGTTCATGAACCTTGTTGGATCTCAATTTTCTTTAATGCAACTTTTATGTTTCCATGTTCTTTTATGTTGATCTTGATTGCTTTTGTTGATTTCTTGTTTCCTTGCAAATTATAGTTGGTAGATTTTACTATTCTTGCTTATTTACCATGCTTTCCCTTTGTACCCACCAAGTGTTTGACAAAATGCTTGGTTGGGCTTTAGAGTAGATTTTGAGCATTCTTGGCTTGGAAAGAGTAATTGGGCAATTTTGAGTCATGAAAACCCAACTCATGTTGGTGATCTAGAGTTGTTAGCTAATATTGTTTCCATTGACGCTAATCTTTTGCTAATTTAATTAGTGAGTTGATTAGGACTTTTGGAATATTGTTTCCATCGACGCTAATCTTTTGCTAATTAAATTAGTGAGTTGATTAGGACTTTTGGATTGAGATTAGCTAGTCTTATTAGACTTTCTCCGAGTATAAGAATAACATGATACCTTCCTCAATCGTCGGAGATGACGTAATGAGATAAATTCTTGTTTATAATTGTGGTATGATTGAGTAATCTTGTTTGACTTTCTCCTTATTTGTTGGAGTACACTAAATAGGATGAATTAATCATTGCATGACTAGGATAGAAAGCCTATGATCTCAACACTTGCCATGAATGTTTCTCTTTATTACTTGCTTTCTTTAATTGCTCTCTTTACTTTTCTTGCCATTTATTTTCTTGTCCTCTTATCAACCAACCCCCCCTTGATCTTCATAGCCAATAATTGAGCACTTCATTGCAATTCCTTGTGAGATGACCCGGAGTTTAAATACTTCAGTTATTTTTCATTGAGGTTTGTTACTTGTGACAACTCAAATTTTTTATGTGAGAATTGTTTGTTGGTTTGGAGCTATGCTTACAACTAAGTTGTTATTTCTATGAGAGAAATTCTAAACCATCGAGCTAAACTCATTCATCAAAATGGCGCCGTTGCCGGGGAGTTGCAATGGTGTTATATTATTGGCTATTGTATATATTGTGAATAGCTTGATTTTTGGTTTTGTTTGTTAGTCTTCATTAATTTTAGGATTTGATTTTCTTTGTTTCTTATTATAAATTGTTTTTGTTTTCTCTTATCACTATGAATTCTTATCACTTTGGCCATGAGTTTGGTTCAAACTATGTTGTAGGAAATGGAAGCTTCAATGAGGATGTGCATCAAGGATTTAGAGATCAAAGGTGGGAGGAGCCCCAAGCTTATGGACAACCTTCTTGGCAACAACCTCCTCCGGATTCTTGTGGGTATAATCCTAATCCTAATGCATACCAATCTAATGTATGTGATGACCGTTATTGTGATTGTCAACCACAACCACCATATACATATGACCCTTTCCTTCAACATAGCCCTCAACAACCATACTCACAAGCCTCATATCACTAAACACCTCCATATGATCCCAACCCATATCCACCATACCAACCACCTTGTGAACCATATGAACCATATGAAGAACCACCCCGATTCCACCACCAATACCCTCAAGAACCACCACCTCCATACTATTACCAAGATGAATCACCTCCCATGTATGATAACTTTCAACCACATAATAAATTTTCCTCTCCACTAGAACCCTCCATGGAAGATCATCCATATCCATCCATCCAAGAGTCAATGGATCGTCTCAAGGAAGAAATAGATCGGTTTCAAGCAATAATCCGTCAAAAGGAGCAAGAGGAAGCCCAAATGAAGAATTATGAAGCTATTGAGGCTAACCTTGCCAAAATTAAAGCCAACTTGGACTCATGGGACTCATGCAACAAGAAAAGCATCTCCACGGATGAATGTGAGAAATCAACCGAAGAAAGGAGCATGAAGGAGATTTTAGAATCTCAACATGAGGACAAGGAGATGGGGTATGTTTTGCAACAAATGGAGGAGGGAAAGATTGTTAAAGAAGAAGAAGTGGTTAAAAAGTTAGAGGAAGTTGAACAAGAGGTGAATTTCAAACTTGAGAGCACTTCCACACCAAGTGACATTGTTGATGATTTTGTGGAAGTTGTTGAACCTTCTTCCAATGAGCTTGAATTTGATGTTGAGGAGGATAATGCGCAACCTCCAAGGCATAGTATGAATGATGAAAGATTGGAAGAGGGTGATCAAGAGGCAAGCTCCACCAATGAAGAATGTGTGGAAGAAGTTGGTGGGCAAAGAATTGAAGTTGAAAAAGCTTGCCAAGAGGTGGAGGTAGTCAAAGAAGAGCACAAGGGAATGGAACTTACAAGACCATTGGAGATATCCCTTCCTAAGTCCCCATCCAACATAACATTCAAGTGGGTAAAATCCTTATCTCTAATCTTTACTTTCCCACTTGAATATGGTTTGATTGAGACGGATGGGCAACTTAGAGCTCTTTGTGGGGTTAAGAACAAAAGGAAATTGAGTAGTGGGTAGAAATGTCAATCAAGGTTCCTTATGGTTGGAAACTCAAAGTCTAAGTGCAATGGTTGGTATAGTTCTCAACTAAAGGGGTCTAGGAAGGTGCTTTGGTGTTTACTTGAGAATTCGGATCACTTGCCACCCAAATGGAATTGTCTTGATCAACTTGAAGATGGGTGTAGAAACAAGATTTGGGATCCGGGCATATATGAGAATCAATTTTGGGAACCCTTAACTTGTGAAGGACTCCATCAAGACTTGTTGCAACTCATTAGAAATTTTGGAGCACAATGAAAAACCAAGCATTGGTGGAGGTTCCAAGATGAATTCAAGCACAAGCCACCATAACAAGGAGCTTCCCAAATGTCCAACTTAAGGACTTAAACTAAAAGTGCTAGGTGGGAGACACCCCACCATGGTAAACTCTTTCCACTCTCTTTTAGATTTGGTTAATAAGTGATTGGAGTTGCCATTGTAGGTAGTTCTTCTTATTTTCTATACTCTTATGCATTTTACTTTTATTGATAGGTTGTTTGTTGCATTCATGCTTTGATTAGTCTAGTTATTGTTGAATTGCATTTTACTTGTAGCATAAGTTTTATTTTTAGTGTATTTGGAAATTTTTCAAAAACCAAAAAGATTTTTTTTTGTTAAATTTGATTTCTAATTGTTTTAGAATGCTTATAGATTAGGAGAGTGCCCTGTTTTTGAAAAAAAAAAGAAGAAGGGAAAAAATGGGCATCCGCGCGCGAGCGCACTGTGCGCGCGTGCCGGTGGTGCATATCGCACTCCTGGTACAAAAACCAGAGAGTTGTGCCAAAGTTGTGCCCACTTTGCGCCGCGACCTGACGCATCAGCATACATGACGCGTTCGCGTCGGTCGCCATCTTCACATCCACGCGTATGCATGCTATGCGCGTACGCGTCGCTTGTCCCGTCTGCCCACCCGTGCGCACGCGTGCGTGATGTGTACGCGTCGCCTTCCGCGCCTTGTTTCTCCCTTGTTTTCTTTCTTCCTTCTTCTTTCTTCTTCTTTCTTCCTTTCTTACTTTCTTTCATTTCTTCTTTTCTTTTCAAAATTCCACTTTTTATTTTTCTTATTTTCATTTTCTTCTATATGTTGCATTTGCATATTATCACCCATTGCATTTTAATTTTGTTTTTATAAATTGTTCTTATTTTTTTTTCTAAGTTCTTGTTTTAATAATGGTGTTGGATTCTTATATTCAATTGTTGAAGATTTCTTGGTTAATCTTGGTGCTTTGTGACTTGTTTGACATTAATTGTAATATTTTCTCTACACACAAGATTAGTGCTTTAGTCTTTCCTGACTCATGATCCCTTGTTTTTATACTTCATCATCATTGAGTTAGGATGGGACCAAATGCTCTCACGCTTACCACTAATCTTGTTTGTGTCAATTATTGATTAAGCTTGATGCTCAATATGCTCTTCATGCTTTAACTTGTTATTGCATCAAGTATTAATTGATATGCCCTTTTCCTATATTGTTCTCTCACTTACATGCGTAGCTAACATGTAGTGAGAACCTCACTCTTATTTGGCATTAGCCCCCGCCTATGTTCTACTTGCTTTGATATCTTTGTTGTAGGCTTAATTTTCTTTCTTTTTCTCTCCTTTGAGGTTGGCCACCAAGAAGGAAAGGAATGAAAAAGCTTCAAATGGGGCAACAAACAAGTTCATCTGCACAACCTTTTGAAGGAGCTCATCAATTGTAGTAACCCGTCCACCTTGCTCTCCTTTGCATGCACCGAGGACGGTGCAAATTTCTAAGTGTAGGGAGGTCGTCTGACCGATCTCCATGGGTAACAATTTCCTTTTTCAACACTAATTTTTAATTTTTGTCTTTGTTAGAATAGTTGTTGCATTGCATGATAGGTTGCATATTAGTTAGAATTTGTACATATTTTTACAACTTCCTTTTTATGTTAGGACTACTTAGTTAGGGTGATGATTTCTTTTCCAAGAAAAATTATTTTTAGGGTACCCTACCAATTTGAAAAAAAAAATTCTTTTGTGACAAACTTGCTTGAAGAATTTATTTTGGAACATGGCTTTTGAGCTAAGAACACAAGCATGTGAGTTTTGAACCTAATTGTGTGGTTACATTTTATAACCACTTATTTTCATTCTTGTGTGCATTGTTCTCTTTCTATGATCGTAATCTTTGATTTGTTTGATTCTATATGTCCATTATTCTATGTATATATGCATTTATATGATTGAGGCCATCATTTCATTTAGCTCACTTACCCAAATAGCCTACCTTTCATCAACCATTGTTAGCCAAATTTGAGCCTATTTAATCCCCTTTGTTCTTAATGTTAGCACATCACTATCCCTAAGTGAAAAATAATAAAGGTCCTTAATTTGGATCTTTGATTAGCTTAGGCTAGTGAGAGTGTTTATCATTTAGGTATGGGAAACTTGGGACATTGGTTGAGGTAAAAGTGTAATTTTTATTTTTGTTAAAAATATCGGGAATTGGGTACATATTCATGCACTATATGTAAAACCATATGCATTGATACGTTTGTATATACTAAAAAAAATTGATAAAGAAAAAAATGTATAAAAGAAAAAAAATATAGAAAAAGAAAAAAGAGAAAAAGAAATAAAAAGGGGACAAAAATGCCCCAAAGTAAAGTTCAATAAAAATCAATGCATATGGAATATGAATTAAAGAGAATGCATGAGTATGTGCAAAAGTGGGAATCATGGGTAGCTAGGTTGTGTATTAGAATTTCATAGGTTGCTATATAGGTTTGGTGAGAGCTTAGGCTAATCAAAGATACAAATTTCAAGCTCACTTGACCATATACATCCCTACCTTTACCCTAGCCCCATTACAACCTATGAATAAGTCCTCATGATGAATGTATGCATGCATTGAATAATTGTTGATTGTTAGATAAAAAACAAATCATGGAAAGCATGAGTAGAAGAGAATTGAGTAAATCGACCCTACACACTTGAGCGACTAGAGCGGATACACTTCCGGTGAGGGTTCGATGCTCAATTCCTTGTTCGATGCTCAATGCAAGTCTATTTGAACTTCATTTTAATATTTGAATTGGTAGGATTCATGAATCATCGTATGATCTTAGCCCTACTTGTTCATACATGTTCTTGGAGATTGATTTGCTTTTGACCAAGTAGGTAGAATCATTTTGCATTTAGTTGCATTCATATAGATAGGTGTATATAGTTTATTTGCATTGAATAAATGTTCATACCCTTTTCTTGTCCTTCTTTATTCTTAGCATGAGGACAAGCTTGGTTTAAGTGTGGGGAGATTTGATAAACCCCGATTTTGTGGTTTATCTTGTGCTTATTTAGGGGGATTTTATCAACTTTTTTCACATTTATTCAATGAAATAGCATGGTTTTGCAATTCTCCCTTGATTTGTGCTTAAATGTGAAAACATGCGTTTTAGGCCCTAAAATTGGTGATTTTAATTCACTTTAATTCCATTCGATGCCTTGATATGTTTGTTGAGTAATTTCAGGTTCATAAGGCAAGTATTGGATGGAAGAAGTGAGGAGAAAAGCATGCAAAGTGGGAGAACTCATGAAGAAATGAAGGAACCGTAAAGCTGTCAAGCCTGACCTCTTTGCACTCAATCAACCATAACTTGAGCTACAGAGGTCCAAATGAGGCGGTACTAGTTGCGTTGGAAAGCTAACATTCGGGGCTTCGAAATGATATAAATTTTTTCATATGTTGCTTCGCGTTCAGGGGCACGCACGCGCCATGTACGCGCGCGCCGATTCTGCCATGGGTCCACTTTAATGAAATCGCCCCCAGCGATTTTGCAGCTCATTTTGGGCCCAATCCAACCCATTTCTGATGCTATTGAACCCAAGGATTGAAGAGCGAATGAACCAAGTAGTCATAGTTTTTGTTTTCATCATGTTTTAGGTAGAATTCTAGAGAGAGAAACTCTCTCTTCTCTCTAGAATTTAGGGTAGTTTAGGTTTAATTTTCTTAAATCCACTTTCAATTCTTATTTTGATTTAGTGTTCCCTTGTTAATTTCTTGTTATTACATCTTAATCTTCTTAGTTCCTCTTGATCATTTCCTTTATTTTGTTGATCTCATGTTCATGAACCTTGTTGGATCTCAATTTTCTTTAATGCAATTTTTATGTTTCCATGTTCTTTTATGTTGATCTTGATTGGTATTGTTGATTTCTTGTTTCCTTGTAAATTGTAGTTGGTAGATTTTACTATTCTTGCTTATTTACCATGCTTTCCCTTTGTACCCACCAAGTGTTTGACAAAATGCTTGGTTGGGCTTTAGAGTAGATTTTGAGCATTCTTGGCTTGGAAAGAGTAATTGGGCAATCTTGAGTCATGAAAACCCAACTCATGTTGGTGATCTAGAGTTGTTAGCTAATATTGTTTCTATTGACTCTAATCTTTTGCTAATTTAATTAGTGAGTTGATTAGGACTTTTGGAATATTGTTTTCATTGACGCTAATCTTTTGCTAATTAAATTAGTGAGTTGATTAGGACTTTTGGATTGAGATTAGCTAGTCTTGTTAGACTTTCTCCGAGTATGAGGATAACATGATACCTTCCTCAATCGTCGGAGATGACGTAATGAGATAAATTCTTGTTTATAATTGTGGTATGATTGATTAATCTTGTTTGAGTTTCTCCCTATTTGTTGGAGCTGACTAAATAAGATGAATTAATCATTGCATGACTAGGATAGAAAGCCTATGATCTCAACACATGCCATGAATGTCTCTCTTTATTACTTGCTTTCTTTAATTGCTCTCTTTACTTTTCTTGCCATTTATTTTCCTGTCCTCTTATCAACCAAACCCCCCTTGATCTTCATAGCCAATAATTGAGCACTTCATTGCAATTCCATGTGAGATAAGCCGGAGTTTAAATACTTCGGTTATTTTTCATTGGGGTTTGTTACTTGTGACAACTCAAATTTTTTATGTGAGAATTGTTTGTTGGTTTGGAGCTATGCTTACAACGAAGTTTTTATTTCTATGAGAGAAATTCTAAACCATCGAGCAAAACTCATTCATCAGGAAGCTTCCTTAGTACTGCCTGTTGCAGCTTGCATTCCAGACAGACTCTGAGAAATCATATTGACTTGCTGAGTCAATATTTTGTTCTGAGCCAATATTGCTTTTAGAGTATCAATCTCAAGAACTCCTTTGTTCTGAGTTGTCCCATTATTCACAGGATTCCTTTCAGAAGTGTACATGAACTGGTTATTTGTAGGCGTCTTCTTCAGATGAAGAGATCCTCCAGTAGAGTGGTCCAATGATATCTTGGACAATTCAGACAGACCATCATAGAATATACATATGATGCTCCATTTTGAAAACATGTCAGAAGGACACCTTCTGATCAATTGCTTGTATCTTTCTCAAGCTTCATAGAGGGATTCACCTTCCTTCTGTCTGAAGGTTTGGACTTCCACTCTAAGCTTGCTCAACTTCTGAGGTGGAAAGAATTTGGCCAAGAAAGCATTGAACAACTTTTCCCAAGAGTTCAGGCTATCTTTAGATTGTGAGTCCAACCATGTTCTGGCTCTGTCTCTTATAGAAAAGGGGAAAAGCATAAGTCTATAGACCTTAGGATTAACCCCATTGGTCTTAACAATGTCACAGATTTGCAAGAATTTAGCTAAAAACTGATGAGGATCTTCCAATGGAAGTCCATGAAACTTGCAATTCTGCTGCATCAGAGAAACTAATTGAGGCTTAAGCTCAAAGTTGTTTGCTCCAATTTCAGGAATTGAGATGCTCCTTCCACAGAAGTTAGAAGAGGGTGTAATAAAGTCACCAAGCATCCTCCTTGCATCTCCACCATTATTGTTGGGTTCGCCCATCTCTTCTTCTTTTTTGAAAAATTCTGTCAGGTCCTCTCCAGAGTGTTGTGCCTTAGCTTCTCTTAGCTTCCTCTTTAGAGTCCTTTTAGGTTTCGGATCAGCTTCAACAAAAATGTTCTTATCCTTGCTCCTGCTCATATGAAAAAAAAGAGAACAAAAAAGAATAGGAATCCTCTATGCCACAGTATAAAGATTCCTTTATGTGAGTAGAAGAATATAAGAGTAAATGAAGAAGAGAGAAGATGAAAAATTCGAACACAGAGAGGGAGAAAGGGTTCAAATTATAAGAAGAAGAGAAGTGTTAGTAAATAAATAGATAGAAAGAGATGAGAGAGAGGGAATTCGAATTTTAAATTAAAATAAAAGGAAAATATTTTTGTTTTTATTTTACATATTGGTTAGTATTCGAAATTATTAAAAGGAATAAACTAAAATTAAAATTTAAAACAATTAGTTAATTAAAAAGGAATTTTGAAAAAGTGGTGAGGAGTTTTCGAAAATAAAAGAGAGAAAAGTAGTTAGGTAGTTTTGAAAAAGATAAGAAATAGTAAACTTTTTAAAATCAAACAAAAAGTTAAGTGGTTAATTGAAAAAGATTTGAAAATCAATTTTGAAAAGATAAGAAGTTAGAAAAGATTTTGAAATTGATTTTGAAAAATATATGATTGAAATTTATTTTGAAAAAGATTTGAAAAAAAATTAAAAAGATATGATTTTTGAAATTAAAGTTGATTACTTGACTAATAAGAAACTAAAAGATATGATTTTAGAATTTAAAGATTGATCATTTCTTAATAGGCAAGTAACAACTTGAAAGTTTTTAAATCTAAACATTAAATGTTAGCATTAATTTTGAAAATATGAACTAAGAAAAAGATTTTGAAAATCAAATTTTTTAAATTTTCGAAAATATCAAGAAAAAAATGAAAAAGATTTGATTTTTGAAAAAGATTTGAAAAAGATAGAATTTTTAATTTGAAATTTTGACTTGACTACCAAGAAACAACTAAATTTTAAAACTCTTTGACTAAATCAATTCAAAATTTCGAAATTTATGAGAAGAATAAGGGAAAGATATTATTTTTTATTTTTAAATTTTAATGAGGAAAGAAAAAAAAAACATCAAAATGAAACATGACATAAAAATTATGAATCAAAACAAGAAAAATATGCAAGAACACTTTGAATGTCAAGATGAACACCAAGAACAATTTGAAGATATGATGAACATCAAGAACATATTTTTAAAAATTTTTAAGAAACGAAAGACATGCAAAACACCAAACTTAAAAATTTTTAAACTCTAGACACTAGTAATTCAAAAATGCATATGAAAAACAAGAAAGGACACAAA
Source organism: Arachis ipaensis (assembly GCF_000816755.2). NCBI lineage: Eukaryota > Viridiplantae > Streptophyta > Magnoliopsida > Fabales > Fabaceae > Arachis > Arachis ipaensis. The sequence goes on along the minus strand of NC_029794.2, from coordinate 68,617,583 downwards.
ACAAGAAAGTTTAAAGATCAAACAAGGAAAATCATCAAGAACAACTTGTAGATAAATGAAGAACACATGCATGAATTTTTTCAAAAATTTTAAGAAAAGTTAGAACATGCAATTGACACCAAACTTAAAATTTGACACTAGACTTAAACAATAAATACAAAATTTTTGGTTTTTATGGTTTTATTAAATTTTTTTTTGGATTTTTCGAAAATTAATCAGGAAAAGAAAATAAAGAAATTCAAAATTTTTAATAAGAATTCCAGGAATCATGCAATGTTAGTCTAAATCTTCGGTCCAAAAGATTAGACATAGCCAATGGCCAGCCAAGCTTCAGCAGAGCATTACATACAACAGCCAAATTGATGGGAATAAAAAAGCTCCTACAATGATAAGTGGAAGCCTCGGTCCAAAAGATTAGACATGGCTTAGCAGCCAGCCAGGCTTCAACAGATCATGATGAAACTCTAGAATTCATTCTTAAAATTTCTGAAGAACAAAATAAAATTTTTGTATCTTTTTTTTGAAAATAAAATTAAAAAGCTTAAACATAAAATAAAATTACCTAATTTGAGCAACAAGATGAACCGTCAGTTGTCCAAACTCGAACAATCCCCGGCAACGGCGCCAAAAACTTGGTGCGACAAAATCGTGATTCACACTTTTCATAACTCCGCACAACTAACCAGCAAGTGCACTGGGTCATCCAAGTAATAAACCTTACGTGAGTAAGGGTCGATCCCACGGAGATTGTCGGCTTGAAGCAAGCTATGGTCATCCTTGTAAATCTCAGTCAGGCGGATTCAATTGGTTATGAGGTTTTAATAATTAAAATATAAATAAAACAGAAAATAAGATAGAGATACTTATGTAATTCATGGTGGAAATTACAGATAAGCGTCTGGAGATGCTTTGTTGCTTCTGAACTTCTGCTTTCCTACTGCCTTCTTCCAACCATGCGTTACCTCCTTCCATGGCAAGCTGTATGATCCTCTCGGATGAAAAAAAATCCATATGCGCTGTCACCGCACAGCTAATCATATGTCAGTTCCCGCTAGTGTCGGAATAGGACCATTGTCCTTTTGCACACTGTCATTGCGCCCAACATTCACAAGTTTGAAGCTCGTCACAGTCATCCCTTCCCATATCTTACTCGGAATACCAGGAATGCTGCCAATGATTCTAGTCTATACCACGAAGATACTAATCTCACGAACTCGATCCGTGTATTAGATATCCAAGAGAGTATACTCCAACTGTCGTCCAATGACTACGTTGAACATCATGTAGATCGCTTTGTGGTTGTCAGGCACGTGATCTTGGCTAAGCGAGTAATGAAGATTGGGTGATTGTCACGGGTCACCCCTTCATTCTGACTTAACTAAATTAAGAACAAGAGTATATCTTGGAGAAGAAGTAGGCGTGAATTGAAGGAAAAATAGTAGAAATTGCATTAATTCATGAAGAACAGCAGAGCTCCACACCTTAATCTATGGGGTGTAGAAACTCCACCGTAGAAAATACATAAGTGAAAGGTCTAGGCATGGCCGTGAGGCTAGGCTCCAAACGTGTACAATGGTCTCTCCAAAGTATGATAGATTCCAAAGATGATAAATAAATCTCTAAAAGTAGTTTTTATACTAAACTAGTAGCCTACGGTTACAGAAAATGAGTAACTAAGTGGAGATAGTGCAGAAATCCAAATCCGGGGCCCACCTGGTGTGTGCTTGGGCTGAGCATTAAGCTTTACACGTGCATAGGCTGTTCCTGGAGTTAAACGCCAGCTTTGGTGCCAGTTTGGGCGTTTTACGCCAAGATGTTTTAGGCTAACTTTGAACGCCAGTTTGGGCCATCAAATCTTGGGAAAAGTATGAACTATTATATATTGCTGGAAAGCCCAGAATTTCTACTTTGCAACGCAATTGAGAGTGTGCCAATTGGGCTTCTATAGCTCCAGAAAATCCACTTCGAGTGCAGGGAAGTCAGAATCCAACAACATCTGCAGTCCTTTTTCAGCCTCTGAATCAGATTTTTGCTCAGGTCCCTCAATTTCAGCCAGAAAATACCTAAAATCACAGAAAAATACATAAACTCCTAGTAAATTCCAGAAATGTGGTTTTTTAATAAAATCTAATAAAAATATAATAAAAAATAACTAAAACATACTAAAAACTATGTAAAAACAATGCAAAAAAGGGTATAAATTATCTGCTCATCAAGGTACAACTGATGACGAACCAAGGGTGTATTGGTAAAGATTTTCCTCAATAAAACTGCGTTGCAAGTATAGCTCTACCAACAACAATCCTCGGGCATCAAATTTAGAAGAGAGATTTGGTTGTCACAAGTTCAACCCCAATAGAAATAACCGAAGTATTCAAACTTTGGGTCGTCTCACAAGGAATGGGCAAACATGTGCTTCAACATTGGTTAGAAATTCGGGGTTGTGAGTTATGAGCATAAAAATAAATGGGAATCTAACAAGCAAGTAATCTTAGATTGCAAGAAACTAATTCAATCAACTAAGCAAGATATGAGTGATTTCAAACTAACAAAGTAACATTCAATATGATTCTATTCTAAGCTAAACAAGTAACTATAACTAAGACAAGTGATTGGGAATTTTGGTTTTTAAGTATGAATAATAAAAGCAACTCTTGGCTAGGCATGGGAACTGGGGTCACCATCCTTGTCTAATAACCATATCATGACAATTATGAGGAACCAAACTCATGAAGTCTACTTCTATACTTGAAGTACGTCAAATGGTTTGGTCAACATCAATCCATAAGTTCTAACCTCACTACTAATTGACTTAGTAGAAGGTTAGCGTCAATGGTTATCAAATTTACCACTAAGGGCTCCCAAATCATCAAATCCATTAGACCCAATGACTCAACTTTACCCAATTCTCTTGGCCTAGGCCAAGAGTAAAGAAAATTACTCCATAATCAAAGTAAACATTTCATCAAACACATGGTAAGCATTAACAAAAGACATGTTCAAAATAGCAATTAAATTGAAATCAACAAGTACCCACTAACAATTGTCAACATACAATCATCCAAACAACACAATTGAACATAGAAATCATCAATATAACATCAACAAGCCAAGATTCACAACATTCATGAAATGGGTATAAAATGACAATTGACAAGAATTCATAAAACTATCACAAGATATAAGCAAAATTATACTAGAAAATTCAAATTGAACAATTAAAACTAGTAATTAACAAGATCCCATTCACAATTCAACAAGGGAAGATCAAATTAAAACTAGATCTAGAGAGGAACAAGGGTTTCTCTCTCTAGAAGAATAAAGAACCAAAAACTAGCTAAAAATTGTGTCTTAGTGTAAAATGGTTGATCCCCCCCCCTTTTCCCTCTAGCATCCTTGGGTCTTTTCCATGCAGAAACAGCTTGAAATTGGGCCTGATGAGCCTCAGAAATCGCCAGGCACGATTTCCTTTAATGAGGTCACGTGCAGCTTCCCACGTGTGCGCGCCATGCGTGCGTGCGCGCTGATTGCTTTTGCGATCCATGCGTACGCGCCAAGTGCGCGTGTGCGTCGATATGAATCTCCTAATCCGCGCGGATGCATCCATCCTTGCGCACCGCTTCCAGCCAACCTAATCCACCCGTGCGCGTGGAGTGCGCGGGCGCGCCAATGCTGCTTTTTCCAAAATTTCAAGTCTTCATGTTCCTCCCTTTTGTACATGCTTTCTTTCTCTCTTCTAGGCCATTCCTACCCTATAATTCCTGAAATCACTCAACAAATACATCACGGCATCGAGTGGCAATAGAAGAGGATTAAAATAGGGCAATTTTGAGGTAAAATAAGCATGTTTTTCATCATGGGGCAATATTAGGAAGTGAACACAAAACCATGGCTTTCTTGTGAATAAGTGTGAGAAATATTGACAAAACCCCCCAAATTCTACATAATATAAACCACAAAATTGAGGTTTATCAAATCTCCCCACACTTAAACGAAGCATGTCCTCATGCTTAAAATAAAAAGACCAAAGATCATGGTGAGAAAGGGTTTATGAAATGCAAACTACCTAAGTGGATGCATGTAGCTAATGTAAAATCATCTACCTACTTGGTCAAGAGTAAATCTATCCTCCAAGAATACATGTGAGCATATAGGGTGAAAATAGTATGTAATTCATGAATCCTACCAAATTGAACATCACTAAGGGGTGCATATGAATTGCTAAATGAATGCTTGTGAAAGCCGGGAACAAAGAATAGAGCATCGAACCCTCACCGGAAGTGTATCCGCTCTATTCGCTCAAGTGTATAGGGTTCGTCGCTCAATCTTCTCCTAATCATGGTTTCCAAGATTTGTCTTTCATCTAACAATCAACAATTACTTAATGCATGCTTACAAGTATCACGAGGTCTTATTCATGGGTTGTAACGGGGCTAGGGTGAGGGTAAGGATGTATATGGCCAAGTGAGCTTAAAATTTGAGTCCTTGATTAACCTAGGATCCCACTAGACACATAGAGCAACCTATACAACTATAATACATTACCTAGCTACCCTTGAGTTTCACTTTTTTGCATACTCATGCATTCTTTTTAATTCACACCCATATGCATTGTTTTTTTCATTACTTTGTCTTGGGGTTTTTTTGTCCCCTTTGTTGCTCATTTTTTATTTTTATTTTTATTTTTATTTTTTTATTTTTTTATTTTTTTTATTTTTTATTTTTTTACTATCCCCTTTTCTTGGGGGCCTTGTGAGCAAAAGTTTCAATGCATATAGTCCAATCATTCAATGCATGAATATGTTCCCAAATCCTAGAAGTTTCAATTACACTACAATTACACACCTATATATCTACCCAAATTTTCCAAGTATACCCTAATTGAATGATACACATCCTAACTTACCTAAGCCAATCAAGGATCCAAATTTAGGGACATTCATGGTTTTTCGCTTAGGGTTGTTGATGTACTCTATTTAAGAACAAAGAAGGGTTTATTACGGGCTCAAAATTGGTTAGCAATGGTAGATAAGAGGGTTAAGGCCATTTAGGGAAAAGTGACTATTGAAATGATGGCCTCAATCATGTAAATGCATTCATACACAAAGTAATGGACATATAGAATCAGACAAAGCAAGGATAACAATCATAGAGAGAGAGATATGCACACAAGAATGGAATTAATGGTTAGAAGATGTAACCATGCAATAGGCTCAAAACATTCATTCTTGTGTTCTTAGCTCAATCACTATGTTCCAAAATACATTTTTAAAGCAAGTTTACTGCAAAAATTTTCAAAAATTTGGTAGGATAGGTACCCCAAAACACAGTTTCTTGAAAAAGAAGTTATTGTTTTGACCAAGTAACTCTATAGAAACTAACTATCATGCAAGGAGTATTTACAAGCAAAACTAACTACACATACAATGTACTAACTACTAAGCAAAAGATAAATCCATGGGTATTGAAGGGAAGAGATTGTTAGCCATGGAGATCGGTCGAACGACCTCCCCACACTTAAAAATTAGCATGGTCCTCCATGCTACGAACAATGCGCAAAGGGCCGTCGGGACCGGGACCGTCACTATCCTCTCCTTCAGAGATCCCATCACTTGGGTTTGAGGTGGATGTGAATATTTTGGGTTCCTCCATGCTAGGGCTAACACAACACAGAAGCTTCTTGATGTAACTGTATCGGCGTTGATTGTGCCGCTCATATCTATCAAGCTTCTTGTGAAGATCTTCTATGCTTTGATGTGTGGATCTTTGCCGTGGTGGTGATGATGAAGTGGAAGGAATAGTAGGTGGAAGGGCTATGTCAAGGCTCGGGTTGTTCATGGATGGGAAGATGTAAGTATTTTCTGGTTGGGACCACATCGCCCTTAGCCGGAACTATAATCTTTTTGTCCTTTGCTTCCTAAGGAACACGCAGCAGCAACTAAATCAGATACCAATGCTGGAAATGGTAAATTACCCCGGTCGTGAACTTGACTCATCGCTTGCTTGACAAGAAGCGGAATGTTCACCGGCTTCTCCGTGAGAACACACCAAACGAACAAGGCGAGGTCTGCCGTGAAGGACGACTTGTGGGTGCTAGGTAGCACATAGTGAGATAGGATCTGGGCCCAAGCTCTAGCTTCCACAATGAGAAAGCGAGCCTCGATGCTCTTGGGCTTCATTTGGAGTCGACCTTGGATCCAAAATGCCTCTGGCCCAGCAATGACTCGAAGGATCGAGTCCCAATCAAATCCAAACTTCTCTCGCTGACGTAAGATTTCTTGGTAGCCGTCCATGTCACTTGGCACTGGTAGGACATTAAGCACTTGTTGAATAGCCTCTTCCGAAACTGGGACTTGCTTGCGGCGTATGTATACCAATTGAAGGGAGGAAAGATGGTAGTTAGTGTAGAATTCTTCAACCCAAGAGAGGTTGATTTCCCTTGGTTTCCTCGAAAGAAACTCCCATCCTCGTCGTTCAATGCGGGGTAAAATACAAGGAGCAACCTTGTCCGGCGGAACAAGTAGGTGCTCGGGATGTAGTTCCGTACAGCTATGGAGGGGAACATAAGTTCACAGAAACAGTTGGGGAACCTTGAAGAATCTTTCGCCGGCTTGCTCTTTTCCTTCTCATCAATAGGAGCGGGTGTCTTCGCTTTCTTAGTTAAGGATCCGGCTCCCAATGAAGAGTGCGCCTTAGAAGTGGATCTTTGGGGTGCCCTCTTTACGGCTGGTTTCCTTGGAGCTTTTGCCTTGCCTTTTGTGGTGGCCATCCTGAGAAAGGAAGGGAAACAGGAAAACATTAAACCCAAGGTATCATTTTAATAAAAACATGCAAGTGAAGGATAGTAATCATAAAGACATGGGTCACAACACTTGGCATGGGATGCAAGAGGAAGGAAAGCATGCAGTGGCATGAGAGGAGTAATCTCAAGCATCCATAACAAAGAGCAAGTCACATTCAATGAGTATCTAATTAGCAAGCAAAGTGGATTCAATGCATGTAAAGGATAACAAGTGAATGAGGAGAAGCATCCAATTGAAAGTACATTTTCAAAACAAACCAAAATGGTATTCATGCATTTCCTCAAACACTTGATGTGCAATTATTAAGCAAAGAGTAATTATGAGATACTTAATCAATTCAAAGCCCAAAATAGAACATCAATCATCATATAGACATCACACATTGGCAAAGATAAGAAATAAAATGACAAAAGATCTATTAAAGCAAATTAAAGTCAATTCAACATCCATGGAAAAATAAGGAAAAAGGAAAAATAAACAAACACAAAAAAGCAAGAAACATCATCATGTAAGTAAAAGAGAAGCTAAGTGAAGCAACAGGAAGCATCTAACTAGAAGAAATAATGCAAAAAAATGAAAGAAAAGAAATAAAAGAAGTGAAACCTTGAGAAGTAGAAGAGAACAAGGTTGAATCTTCTTTTGTGAAGATGAGAAAGAAGATAGGAGAAGTGTAGTGCCACCAGAAGAGGTGGTTGTCGCCGGTGAGTGGCCAGAGACAAGGGTGTAGATTGTGGAAGAAGGAGAAGAGGAGGGGTGTGATGGAGGAAGAAGAAAAGAGAATTAAGAAAGAAAAGGGTTTGAGAAAGGGGAAACAGAACAGGGTGCGAAGTTATAAAACTGCTTCGCATAACTGGCGTGCGCGCACACAGTGCACTGGCGCGTCGGTGAGGGTGTTAGCAAGGGACGTGTGTATGGCAGTGGCGCGCACGCGCGAGGGGAGTTGTTCCCCTGACATAGAAGTGGCACAAAGTTGGCATAAGTCTCTGGATTTTGTACCAGAGTTGGTGAATGGCGCAGGCGCGCGGACGCACACCTTGCGCGGTCACGTGCTTGCGAGATTTTACGGCTGGCGCGGGCACGCACAAGGCACGAACGCGTCATTTCTGGCATCAGGTTGGCCCAAATGTGGCACAACTCTCTGGTTTTTGTACAAGGGAGTCCAGATGTTGCCATCGGCGCGCGCGTGCAGTGTGCTTGCGCGTCGATGGTAATATTGCAATGGGGCGCGCAGGCGGCAAGTACGCAGACACGTGAGTGCCTGGCACGAGTTGGGCATGGAATGGGCATAACTCTCGGGTATTTGGCCCAAGAGGTAGAATTGCGCCACCGGCGCGCGTGCGCACAGTGTGCTGGCGCTTCGGTGCCCATTTTTCATTTTTCTATCTCTTCTTTTTTTTTTCAGTATAACAAGACCTATTCTAACACATTCTTGGTTGGTGCTTAAGCTAGTAGCCAAAGAGAATTCTTCACAATATCATTCACAATCCAAAATATAGCATTCTTCCTACTTCACTACTTCATCCATACCAAAAATGAGGAAAACTACATTAACATTCTAACTATTCAACAAGAAGAATAAAACTAACATTCCTATGCAATCAATCAATCATCAAGAAATCACAAAATTCACAAGAAATTGAAGGTTAAAATGAGATGATATAAACAAGGAAGATCTTACCACGGTGGGGTGCCTCCCACCTAGCACTTTTCTTTAACGTCCTTAAGTTGGACGGTCCTTTTCTTAAGCTTCTTCTCTCTTTGGTGCATCCTCCAATAGGTACACCTCTAGCTCTTTTGGGGGCTTGTAGCCATAATACTTATTCACTCTATGTCCATTCACTTTGAAAGTTGCTTCACTCTTGGGATCAAACAACTCTACCACTCCATATGGCTTTATCTCCTTCACCTTGAAAGGTCCTTCCCATCTAGAACGGAGCTTGCCAGGCATAAATTGAAGCCTTGGTTGTAGAGGAGGACTTCATCACCTTCTTGAAAGTCCTTCTTCCGGATGTGATGGTCATGAAATGCTTTGGTCTTCTCTTTATAGATCCGGGCATTCTCATATGACTCATTCCTCAAACACTCAAGCTCCTCTAGTTGTAGCTTCCTAGCTTCACCTGCCTTGGCTAAATCTATCTTGAACTGCTTTACCGCCCAATAGGCTCGATGCTCAATCTCCACTGGAAGATGGCATGCCTTACCATAGACGATCCGGAAGGGACTCATCCTTATCGGAGTCTTGTAAGCCGTTCTATTCGCCCATAGTGCATCTCCTAACCGGAGGCTCCAATCCTTTCTTTGTGGATTGACCACTTTCTCCAAAATCCTCTTAATTTTCTGGTTGGACACTTCCGCTTGTCCATTTGTTTGCGGATGATAAGCAGTAGCAACCTTATGTGACACTCTATAGTGCTTGAGCAATGCTTCTACCTTCCTGTTACAAAAGTGGGATCCTTGGTCGCTCACGATTGCTCGTGGCGACCCATAACGACACACAATGTTATCCCTAATAAAAGAAACAACGGCATTGGCGTCGTCAAGGCGGGTAGGTATGGCCTCTACCCACTTTGACACGTAGTCAACCGCTAACAGAATATACAGATACCCACTAGAGTTAGAAAACGGTCCCATAAAGTCAATGCCCCATACATCAAATATCTCACAGAACAACATAGGTTGCTGAGGCAAACACACATAACCGGTTAGCATCCTTGAATAAGGTTGGCCACCAGAATCCACAATCCAACACTTTTTTAGCGGTCCTTTGTGGGCCAAAGTGGCCACCACATTCGGACGAATGACAAGCTTCAAGAATTGGTTGGGTTTCAGATTCGAGGATACATCTTCGAATTACTTGGTCCACGCCTCTCTTCCACAAGTTAGGGTCATCCCAAATATAGTATTTGGAATCACTCCTCAACTTGTCCCTTTGGTTTTTCGAAAAGTTGGGAGGGAAGATTTTTGCAACCAAGTAGTTCGCCATTGGGGCAAACCAAAGAAAGCTATCCGACACAGCATGCAAACTATCCAATGAGAATGAGTCATTGATTGGAAATGGATCAAATTTTAAATTCTCAATGCGACTTAAATGATCCGCAACCAAGTTTTGAGATCCACTCCGGTCCCTAATCTCAATGTCGAATTCTTGCAAAAGCAAGATCCAACGTATGAGTCTAGGCTTTGACTCATTCTTTGTCAATAAGTACTTTAACCCTAGCAAATAAGATCTGAATTTATCTAAAGCATGAACAATAGCTAAGAGTTCTTTTTCAGTAGTGGTATAGTTGGATTGTGCTGTATCTAGTGTTTTAGAAGAGTAAGCAATGACATAAGGGAGTTTACCATTGCGCTGCGCAAGTGCGGCACCTACAGCATGGTTTGATGCATCGCACATTATCTCAAATGGCAACGTCCAGTTGGGGCCTCGCACAATTGGTGCCGTGGTAAGAATTCTCCTTATCTCTTCAAAAGCTTACACGCATTCACTATCAAACTCAAAATCCACATCTTTTGGAGTAGGTGCGACAATGGCAAAGGAATCTTGTTGAAATACTTGATAAAGCGCCTATAGAATCCTGCATGTCCCAAAAATGAGCGGACCTCCCTCACAGATGACGGGTGAGGTAAAGTGGTGATAACATCGAACTTGGCCGGGTCTACAGAAATGCCTTTATGAGATACTACATGCCCTTACACTATGCCTTGTCGTACCATGAAGTGACATTTTTCAAAATTTAAGATAAGGTTAGTATCAACACATCTAGCTAAGACCTTGGCCAAGCTCTCCAGAAAACAATCAAATGAAGTACCGTAAACGCTGAAGTCATCCATAAAGGCTTCTAGACAAGTCTCCATTAGATCGGAGAAGACACTCGTCATGCACCGCTGAAAAGTAGCGGGTGCGTTACATAGTCCAAATGGCATCCTTTTATAGGCAAAGGTGCCAAACGGACAAGTAAACATGGTCTTCTCCTGATCTTCAGGAGCAATATGTATCTGGAAGTAGACAGTAAATCCATCAAGGAAGCAGTAGTGAGATTTACCTGCCAAGCGGTCTAGCATCTGATCGATGAAGGGTAAGGGATAATGGTCCTTCTGTGTAGTGGCGTTCAGTCTTCTATAATCAATACATACTCGCCACGCATTTTGTACTCTTTTAGTGACCATTTCACCGTTGTCCTTCTTGACCGTTGTGATGCACGACTTCTTGGGGACAACTTGAACTGGGCTAACCCACTCACTGTCGGCTATTTGGTATATGATACCCGCATCTAGTAATCTGGTGACCTCTTTCTTCACTACATCGAGGATGGTCGGGTTGAGCCTCCTTTGCGGTTGCCTAACCGGCCTAGCTCCATCTTGGAGATATATCCTATGCATGCACTTGCGGGGGTCAATTCCCACAATATCCGCTAGGCTCCATCCTATTGCTTTCTTGTACTTTCTTAGAATATCTAGGAGTCTTTCTTCTTCTTCACTTGAAAGCTCAGTAGCAATAATGACTGGAAACCCTTGGTTGTCCTCTAAGAAAGCATACCTCAAATGAGATGGAAGGGGCTTCAGTTCACTTTTTACCTCAAGCTGGGGTTCCTTTTCAGCAAGCTCATGGAGTTCATTCTTGACAAATTTCTCATGTTTATCCTCTTGGTCCTCTGTCTCCTCAACAATAGGGTAGCATAACTTGTTGCGGTCTTCTTCTTGCACTTCCGCTACCACTTCATCAATTACATCACATCGGAGCACAGAATGTTCTTCGGGAGGATGCTTCATGGCTTCCTCTAAATTGAACTTGATAGTCTTGTCTCCAACCTCAAAGGAATATGTGCCGGTGAAGGCATCTAACTTAAATTTAGAGGTCTTGAGGAAGGGTCTACCAAGTAGAACGGAGGATGAGCTTCTATTTTCTGTTGGGGGCATTTCAAGGATGTAAAAGTCAACCGGTAAAACCAAATCCTTGATCGCCACAAGTACATCTTCCGCTATTCCCATCACTGTGATCACACTTTTATCGGCTAAGGCAAACCTCACCGCCGACTTCTTTAATGGAGCTAAATTCAACCGCACATAGATAGAAAGTGGCATGATGCTTACACAAGCTCCCAAGTCACACATACAATCATGAAAAGTGCGTCCACCAGTACAACAAGACACTAAGCAAGGTCCAGGGTCACCACATTTCTTTGGAATAGGTTCCATCAAGGAAGAAATTGAACTACCCAAGGATAGTGTCTCTAATTCTCCTATCCTATCTTTTTGTGTACACAAGTCTTTCAAAAATTTTGCATACTTCGGAATTTGTTGAATAGCATCAAGAAGGGGTATGGTTACCTCAACCTTCTTGAACACTTGAAGCATGTTCAAATCAAATTCCGGTGTTTTCTTCGCTTTCTTCACCATGGAAGGGAATGGAATAGGAATGGACTCATCCACTATAGCTTTCCTCTTGGGTTCCTTGAGGTTTACTGCTTCTTCCTCATGCCTTTTGTCTACCACCTCCTCTTCATGTATAGATTCAACAAACATTTCTTCCTCATGAATGTCTCCCATGACCCTTGGAGGTATCTCCTCTAATGTAGTTCCCGACCGTAGAGTGATCGCGTTGAGACCGCCCTTTGAATTTGGTTGGGGTTGGGATGGATGGTTGGAAGAACTTGAGGGTTGGTTTGTGTTGTTGTTGGGAGTTAGTGTTTGGTTGGACATGGTCATCTTTGAGAGCATGTTGGTGAGTGTTCCAGGGGTTACCTGAAACTGTAGGTCGATCTCGGACGAGATCTTCTATGCTGGTCGGAGATGACGTGTCCGGCTGGTGGGTGGCGGCCGGAGCTGTCGTGTCCGACTTGAGGGACTAGCTGCACTACTGATCCTTCGTCACCGGAGGGTGGGGGTACCTGCAAGGGACTCCGATGCTTAATTTAGCAAGGTTATTAGCAGGTTTTTATGTAGAATCAGAGTATGAGTTATACCTGGGTGCTCCAGTGTATTTATAATGGTGTAGAGTGACCTTTTTAGATAAGATAAGTTAGTTGTCTTATCTTTATCTTATCCTTTGGGTGAGGTCAGCTTATCTTCAAGGGAACCGCCCTTATCCCTATAAGCTTGGGCCGCCTTATGGTCTGGGTCATGTTCCTTGAGTTGGGCCCCTTTTGGGCTTTCCTGTCGATTTGGCCGAGCTCTTTGAGAAGAGGTCGGATGATCTGACCTGAAGAGGTCGGTCGCTTTGTTGCTAATCATCCCGGTTCGGATAGCTCGACCCAGGGTATGAACAGTGCCCCTGCTCGAGCTCGGTCTTTCTTTTCGGAGGTCGAGTCTTAGTTTTAGGACTTCGATCCTTCTCTGGTGAAGCCGAACTCGAGCATTTTGTCGACTTCATCTTTGTAGAGCTTTTCTTTTTTGAATACAGAACGTTTTCTTTCGCTTCTTTAAAAGGCGCGCGCTTTTGCATTAGAGCTCTTATCTTCGGGAATTTGCGAGGCTTTAATACCTTCATTAATTGGTTTTTAATTTCCCTGTTTCTCTTAACCTCTTTATTTTTGAATTTCACACTCAGGAAAAATGGTTTCTCTTCTCCGTAACCTCCCTATTCTTTCTCCCTTTCTGTTTTCGCCTGGAGTTTATAGTTTCTCCCTGCGACATTGCTTGGTTATTGCTTCTTGTGGAAGAGGGGTGACTTTGGATTTTGCCTTCTGTTTCCTACTTTTGTGAGGCTTTCTGTTCGAGGGGTGGCTCTTCTCCCTGTCGCTTCTGCTCTCAACCTTTCTTCAGGGTTTTCTCCTATTTTTCTAGGTTTGGTTTCTACTTTCTGCTTCTTTACTTTTTGCCTTCGGTTTTTTTATAAAACTCTGATTTTTGTTTGAAATGCATGCTGGAAAGTCTGAACCTTTTTGTGTTGTTATGCTTAATTTGTTGTTTGCGACTGTCGCCTTCATATTTTGGAATTTTGGGTCGATGAACTGTTTGATAATCTTTTGGTAAAAAAGATTGCGCCTTTTGTAACTTTCTTTACTGGTAGACTTTGTAGCAGATAACGTTCTTTCTTATATTTGCTTTGTCTTTCTCTTCGTGTTGCTGTTTGTCTGGAAGGGGGTTTTTTCTTCGTCGAGGGTTTTTGTCAAGATGTTAGCCTTGTAGATTTTTCCTGAGTCTTTACTCTGTCACTGCCTCCAAAGGATGCCCCTGGACCTTGTCTTGGGGTTTTCCTTTTTATCTGTTTGCATGCTTGAGTCGTGTTCTGCTATGGGTTGTTTTTTACTTTGTCTGAGATGTTTGGGTTAGTAATCTATTTTCTTCTTTTCTTGCTGTAGGACTAGATGACCTCATGTCTTCTCGCAAGAACATTGTTGAGACATCTTCCCAAGTCCGTGAGGGCATGGCTGATTGGGTGGATTTGATGGTTCTTTTGTGTGTTTCTTTGGTTGATTCCGAATTTTGTCAGCAGCTTAGGCAATTTCATAGGGTTTGTAGTAGTGGTAGTGAGGAAAATAATTATGAGCTTGTACCCCCCACTTCTGAAGAGAGAGTTTGTTTCTCTACTCGAGTTGCTGGAGACCGTCCTTTTTTCTATGCATACGATTTCTTTTTTGGCCAGATGAATATTACCATTCCTTTTACTCCTTTTGAGACCAATCTGTTGTGGTCTTGCAATGTAGCTCCGTCCCAACTTCACCCCAATTCTTGGGGCTTTATAAAGATCTTTTAATTGTTGTGTTGTGAACTTGACGTCCCTGCTTCGCAATCCCTTTTCTTTTATTTGTTTGTCTTGACAAAACCTGGGGTAGTGAAGAAAAAGGCTGCCTGGGTTTCTTTCCGAGCTTCGCAAGGGAAGAAAGTTTTTTCTATGTATGACGAGTCGTTCCGTGATTTTAAGAACTATTTCTTCAAGGTCCGAGCTATTGAAGGAGCTCGCCCCTTTTTTTCTGGATGAGAATGATGAGCCCACTTTTCCTTTAGAGTGGCAAAAGAATGTTGTTGTGTTGAGATATTCATGGGAGATGTTGGACGAGGTCGAGCAGGCCTTTGTAAATGTGTTGGAGGAGAATTGGGGGGAGCCTCCCTATCTTGATACCAAGAAATTCTTAGGGGACCCCTCACTTCTCCGAGCCGAGCTGGGTAGTGATCGATTTCCTTTCTTTGGTTCTTTGCTTTATTTACTTTGTCTTTTGTATATAACTCGGCCATGTCGGTTTTTGTGAATTTTAAGAGATGCCAAAGACTTCGGATTCAATGAAGGCATTCAAGAAGGCCAAGAAGGCCACCGCAGCTCAGCTTGCATCGTCCAAGGCTGCTGGGGAGGGGTCTTCTCAGGTTCCCCCTAAGATACCAGTCTCAGCTGCTTCCAGTCCAACGAGGATAATTCCTACCCCTTTGATTCATTTGGTTGATCCACCCCAATCCTCTGTCGTTGCCTCCTCTCAAACTACGGGTCCTCCTTGGAAGAAACAAAAGTCTGTTGAGCCTTTTGACCTCGATGCCCCTGATTTTGATGTTGTGGGGTTTGTTGACAATCAGATCGCCCCTTATGGTCGACTTCCGATGAATGATGTGTCCATTCTTCACCATCTAGATTTCATCACTAGGAGCAGTGTGAAGATGGCACATATGGGTGCGGCTCTTTTTTGAACTGCTCAGGATATCCCGGTTCATGCTTGATGAGCGGATAATTTATACGCTTTTTGGCATTGTTTTTAGTATGTTTTTAGTAGGATCTAGTTACTTTTAGGGATGTTTTCATTAGTTTTTATGTTGAATTCACATTTCTGGACTTTACTATGAGTTTGTGTGTTTTTCTGTGATTTCAGGTATTTTCTGGCTGAAATTGAGGGACTTGAGCAAAAATCAGATTCAGAGGTTGAAGAAGGACTGCTGATGCTGTTGGATTCTGACCTCCCTGCACTCAAAGTGGATTTTCTGGAGCTACAGAACTCAAAATGGCGCGCTTCCAATTGCGATGGAAAGTAGACATCCAGTGCTTTCCAGCAATGTATAATAGTCCATACTTTGCCCAAGTTTAGACGACGTAAACTGGCGTTCAACGCCAGCTCTCTGCCCAATTCTGGCGTCCAGCGCTAGAAACAAGTTGCAAAGTGGAGTTCAACGCCCAAACTGGCACCAAAACTGGCGTTCAACTCCAGGAATGACCTCTACACGTGTAACACTCAAGCTCAGCCCAAGCACACACTAAGTGGGCCCCAGAAGTGGATTTATGCATCAATTACTTACTTCTGTAAACCCTAGTAGCTAGTTTATTATAAATAGGACCTTTTACTATTGTATTAGATATCTTTGATCAGTTGTATGCTATCTTAGATCACGTTTTGAGGGCTGGCCATTCGGCCATGCCTGGACCTCTCACTTATGTATTTTCAACGGTAGAGTTTCTACACTCCATAGATTAAGGTGTGGAGCTCTGCTATTCCTCAAAGATTAATGCAAAGTACTACTGTTTTCTATTCAATTAATCTTATTTCGCTTCTAAGATATTCATTCGCACTTCAACCTGAATGTGATGAACATGACAATCATCATCATTCCCTATGAACGCGTGCCTGACAACCACTTCCGTTCTACATTAGATTGAATGAGTATCTCTTAGATCTCTTAATCAGAATCTTCGTGGTATAAGATAGATTGATGGCGACATTCATGAGAGTCCGGAAAGTCTAAACCTTGTCCGTGGTATTCTGAGTAGGACTCCGGGATTGAATGACTGTGACGAATTCCAAACTCGCGAGTGCTGGGCGTAGTGACAGACGCAAAAGGATAGTAAATCCTATTCCAGTATGATCGAGAACCTCCAAGATGATTAGCCATGCAGTGACAACGCATCGGACCATTTTTCACAGAGAGGAATAGGATGCAACCAACGACAAGGGTGATGCCTCCAGACGATTAGCCGTACTGTGACAAAGCATTTGGACCATTTTCCCGAGAGAGATCGAAAGTAGCCATTGGCACCGGTGACATCCTTACATAAAGCCAGCCATAGAGAGGAGTAAGTCTGATTGGATAAAGACAGCAGGAAAGCAGAGGTTCAGAGGAACGATTGCATCTCCATACGCTTATCTGAAATTCTCACCAATGATTTACATAAGTATTTCTATCCTTCTTTTATTAATTAATTTCGAAAACCCCATTACTATTTTATATCTGCCTGACTGAGATTTACAAGGTGACCATAGCTTGCTTCATACCAACAATCTCCGTGGGATTCGACCCTTACTCACGTAAGGTATTACTTGGACGACCCAGTGCAGTTTCTGGTTAGTTGTGCGAAGTTTCAGATTGGGTAACTTTCTTTTCGTTTTCTTTTCAAAAAAATTTTCAAAAATATTTCAAAATTTTCTCACCTGTTTTCGAAAAAAAAAAATTTTTAAAAATAAAAATGTTTTCAAAAATATATTTTTCTTCAGAATTTTTAAGAATGAACTCTAGAGTTTCATGAAGCATGTTGAAGCATGCTGGCTATAAAACCATGTCTAAATTCTTTTGGACAGAGGTTTTGGCTTAAAATTGAATGAATTACACTCATATTTTTGCTAAAGCTTGGCTGGCTATTAAGCCATGCCTGACCCTTTGATTGGAGCTTTAGACTAAAGAGCATAAGATTCCTGGAATTCATATTAAAAATTTTGGAATCCTTATTTTTCTTTTTCAAAATGATTTTCGAAAAAAATTAAAAGAAAATACAAAAAAAATTAGAAAATCATAAAAATCAAAAATATTTTTTGTGTTTCTTGTTTGAGTCTTGAGTCATGTTATAAGTTTGGTGTCAATTGCGTGTTCATCTTGCATTTTTTCGAAAAATTCATGCATTCATAGTGTTCTTCATGATCTTCAAGTTGTTC
Organism: Arachis ipaensis; assembly: GCF_000816755.2. Classification (NCBI taxonomy): domain Eukaryota; kingdom Viridiplantae; phylum Streptophyta; class Magnoliopsida; order Fabales; family Fabaceae; genus Arachis; species Arachis ipaensis. The sequence continues at coordinate 68,599,939 of NC_029794.2, read as the reverse complement.
TTGGTAAGTCTTCTTGTTTGATCTTTGCATTTGCATATTTTGTGTCTTTTCTTGTTTTTCATATGCATTCCTGAATTCTTTATGTCTAAGCATTAAAGAATTCTAAGTTTGGTATCTTGCATGTTTTCTTTGCATTAAAAATTTTTCAAAAATGTGTTCTTGATGTTCATCATGATCTTCATAGTGTTCTTGGTGTTCATCTTGACATTCATAACATTCTTGCATGCATTCATTGTTTTGATCCATAACTTTCATGCATTGCATCATTTTTCTTGTTTTTCTCTCTCATCATAAAAATTCAAAAATCAAAAAAATATCTTTCCCTTTTTCTCTCTCATAAATTCAAAAATTTGATTTGACTTTTTCAAAAATTTTTAAAAATCTAGTTGTTTTCTATAAGTCAAATCAAATTTTCAATTTAAAATTCTTATCTTTTTCAAAATATTTTTCAAAAATCAAATCTTTTTCATTTTTCTTATTCGTTTTCGAAAATTATAAAAACATTTTTCAAAAATCCTTTTTCTTATCTTTATCACATAATTTTCGAAAATAACATCACCAATTAATGTTTTGATTCAAAAATTTCAAGTTTGTTACTTGCTTGTTAAGAAAGATTCAAACTTTAAGTTCTAGAATCATATCTTGTGATTTCTTGTGAATCAAGTCATTAAGTGTGATTTTAAAAATTAAATCTTTTTCAAAACTAATTTCAATCATATCCTTTCAAAAATATCTTCTTATCTTATCTCTTTCAAAAATTTGATTTCAAAATATATTTTCTAACTTCCTAACTTCTTATCTTTTCAAAATTTGTTTCAACTAACTAACTAACTTTTTGTTTATTTCTTATCTTTTTCAAAACTACCTAACTAACTCTCTCTCTCTCTAATTTTCGAAAATATCTTCCCTCTTTTTCAAAAATTCTTTTTAATTAACTAATTATTTTAATTTTTGATTTTAATTTTTGAAAATTACTAACCTTTTTCAAAAACTATTTTCAAAAATCACTAACTCTTTTTCAAAAATAATTTTCGAAAATCCTTCTCCCTCATCTCCTTCTAATTATTTATTCATCTACTAACAATAAGGAACCTCTTTACTGTGACATAGAGGATTCCTCTTCTTTTCTTGTTCTCTTCTCTTTCTTATGAGCAGGAACAAGGAAAAAGGCATTCTTGTTGAAGCTGATCCAGAACCTGAAAGAACTCTGAAGAGGAAACTAAGAGAAGCTAAATTACAACAATCCAGAGACAACCTTATTGAAAATTTCGAACAAGTAAAGGAGATGGCAGCCGAACCCAACAACAATAATGCAAGGAGAATGCTTGGTGACTTTACTGCACCAAATTCCAATTTACATGGAAGAAGCATCTCCACTCCTGCCATTGGAGCAAACAACTTTGAGCTGAAACCTCAATTAGTTTTTCTGATGCAGCAGAACTGCAAGTTTCATGGACTTCCATCTGAAGATCCTTTTTAGTTCTTAACTGAATTCTTGCAGATCTGTGATACTGTTAAGACTAATGGAGTAGATCTTGAAGTCTACAGGTTCATGCTTTTCCCTTTTGCTGTAAGAGACAGAGCTAGAATATGGTTGGACTCTCAACCCAAAGACAGCCTGAACTCTTGGGATAAGCTGGTCACGGCTTTCTTAGCCAAGTTCTTTCCTCCTCAAAACCTGAGCAAGCTTAGAGCGGATGTTCAAACCTTCAGACAAAAAGAAGTTGAATCCCTCTATGAAGCTTGGGAAAGATACAAGCAGCTGACCAAAAAGTGTCCTTCTGACATGCTTTCAGAATGGACCATCCTGGATATATTCTATGATGGTTTATCTAAGCTATCAAAGATGTCATTGGATACTTCTACAGGTGGATCCATTCACCTAAAGAAAACGCCTGCAGAAGCTCAAGAACTCATTGACATGGTTGCTAATAAGGGTTGAAGGCCTTTACATCCCTGCTGATTTCATAGTCTTAGATACTGGAAAGGAAGAGGATGAATCCATCATCCTAGGAAGACCTTTCCTAGCCACAGTAAGAGTTGTGATTGATGTGGACAGAGGAGAATTGATCCTTCAAATAAACGAGGACAACCTTGTGTTTACAACTCAAGGATCTCTCTCTGCATCCGTGGAGAGGAAGCAGAAAAAGCTTCTCTCAAAGCAGAGTCAACCAAAGCCCCCACAGTCAAACTTTTGGAAATCTTATTTTTCTTTTTTCAAAATGATTTTCGAAAAATCAAAAGAAAATACAAAAAAATCATAAAACCATAAAAATAAAAAAATATATATATTTTTGTGTTTCTTGTTTGAGTCTTGAGTCATGTTATAAGTTTGGTGTCAATTGCATATTCATCTTGTATTTTTTCGAAAATTCATGCATTCATAGTGTTCTTCATGATCTTCAAGTTGTTCTTGGTAAGTCTTCTTGTTTGATCTTGATGTTTTCTTGTTTTGTGTTGTATGGTGTTTTTCATATGCATTCTTGGATTCTTAGTGTCTAAGCATTAAAGAATTCTAAGTTTGGTGTCTTGCATGTTTTCTTTGCATTAAAAAATTTTTTCAAAAATATGTTCTTGATGTTCATCATGATCTTCAGAGTGTTCTTGGTGTTCATCTTGACATTCATAGTGTTCTTGCATTCATCACATGTTTTGATCTAAAAATTTTCATGCATTGCATCTTTTTCATGTTTTTCTCTTTCATCATTAAAAATTCAAAAATAAAAAAATATATCTTTCCCTTTTTCTCTCATCAAATTCGAAAATTTGAGTTGACTTTTTCAAAAATTTTTAAAATCAAGTTGTTTCTTATGAGTCAAATCAAATTTTCAATTTGAAAATCTTATCTTTTTCAAAATCTTTTTCAAAAAAAATCAAATCTTTTTTCTTATCTATTTTCGAAAATTCCAAAAAATACTTTTCAAAAATCTTTTTCTTAATTTTACTACATAATTTTCGAAAATAGCATCACCAATTAATGTTTTGATTCAAAAATTTCAAGTTTGTTACTTACTTGTTAAGGAGATGGCAGCCGAAAATAATAATAATGTAAGGAAGATGCTTGGTGACTTTACTGCACCTAATTCCAATTTACATGGAAGAAGCATCTCCATTCCTGCCATTGGAGCAAACAACTTTGAGCTAAAACCTCAACTAGTTTCTCTGATGCAACAGAACTGCAAGTTTCATGGACTTCCATCTGAAGATCCTTTTCAGTTCTTAAGTGAATTCTTGCAGATCTGTGATACTATTAAGACTAATGGAGCAGATCCTGAAGTCTACAGGCTCATGCTTTTCCCTTTTGCTGTAAGAGACAGAGCTAGAGTGTGGTTGGATTCTCAACCCAAAGGCAGCCTGAACTCTTGGGATAAGCTGGTCACGGCTTTCTTAGCCAAGTTCTTTCCTCCTCAAAAGCTGAGCAAGCTTAGAGTGGATGTTCAGACCTTCAGACAGAAAGAAGGTGAATCCCTCTATGAAGCTTGGGAAAGATACAAACAGTTGACTAAAAAGTGTCCTTCTGACATGCTTTCAGAATGGACCATCCTGGATATATTCTATGATGGTTTATCTGAGCTATCAAAGATGTCATTGGATACTTCTGCAGGTGGATCCATTCACCTAAAGAAAACGCCTGTAGAAGCTCAAGAACTCATTGACATGGTTGCTAATAACCAGTTCATGTACACCTCTAAGAGGAATCCTGTGAATAATGGGACGCCTATGAAGAAGGGAGTTCTTGAAATTGATACTCTGAATGCCATATTGGCTCAGAATAAAATATTGACTCAGCAGGTCAATATGATTTCTCAGAGTCTGAATGGAATGCAAGCTGCATCCAACAGTACTCAAGAGGCTTCTCCTGAAGAAGAAGCTTATGATCCTGAGAACCCTGCAATAGCAGAGGTAATTTGCATGGGTGAACCTTATGGAAACACCTATAATCCATCATGGAGAAATCACCCAAATCTCTCATGGAAGGATCAAAAGCCTCAACTAGGCTTTAATAATGGTGGAAGAAACAGGTTTAGCAATAGCAAGCCTTTTCCATCATCCACTCAGCAACAGACAGAGAATTCTGAGCAGAATCCATCTAGCTTAGCAAATTTAGTCTCTGATCTATCTAAGGCCACTGTGAGTTTCATGAATGAAACAAGGTCTTCCATTAGAAATTTGGAAGCACAAGTGGGCCAGCTGAGTAAAAGGATCACTGAAATCCCTCCTAGTACTCTCCCAAGCAATACAGAAGAGAATCCAAAAGAAGAGTGCAAGGCCATTGACATAACCAAAATGGCTGAACCCAAAGAGGGATAGGAGGACGTGAATCCCAAGGGGGAAGACCTCCTGGGACGTCCAATGATCAATAAGGAGTTTACCTCTGAGGAACCAAAGGAATCTGAGACTCATCTAGAGACCATAGAGATTCCATTGAACCTCCTAATGCCATTCATGAGCTCTGATGAGTATTCCTCTTCTGAAGAGAATGAGGATGTCACTGAAGAGCAAACTGCCAAGTTTCTTGGTGCAATCATGAAGCTAAATGCCCAATGTTTATTTATCTAATTTTATTTTTGTTTTTCATGTTTTCTTTGGTTCATGATCATGTGGAGTCACAAAATAAACAAAAAATTTAGAAACAGAATCAAAAACAGCGAAAGAAAAATCACACCCTGGAGGAAGCACCAGTCTAGCGTTCAACGCCAGAACAGTGCATGGTTCTGGCGCTGAACGCCCAAAATGGGCAGTATCTGGGCGCTGAACGCCCAAAATGGGCAGTATCTGGGCGCTGAACGCCCAAAATGGGCAGCATCTGGGCGCTGAACGCCAGAATTGCACCCTGAAGAAGAGCTGGCGCTGAACGCCCAGAACAAGCATGGTTCTGGCGTTCAACGCCAGAAATGGGCAACAAATGGGCGTTGAACGCCCAAAATGGGCACCAACCTGGCGCTGAATGCCCAGAGTTGTGTACAAGGGCATTTTATATGCCTAATTTGGTGCAAGGTTGTAAATCCTTGAACACCTCAGGATCTGTGGACCCCACAGGATCATCTCAAGATCTGTGGACCCCACAGGATCTCCACCTACCTCCACTCACTTCTTCTCACCCCTCTTTCACACAATCCCATAAACACTCTTCCCCAAAACTCTTCACCAATCACCTCAATCTCTCTTCCCCATCACCTCTTCACCACTCACATCCATCCACTCTTCCCCATAAACCTACCTCATAAACTCCACCTACCTTCAAAATTCAAAATCAATTTCCCACCCAAACCCACCCTAAATGGCCGAACCTTCACCCCCCTCCCATCCCTATATATATAACCCTCCATTCTTCCTCATTTTCACACAACACAACCCTCTCTTCTCTTCTTGGCCGAAACACAACCCCTTCTCCCTCTCCTCCATTTCTTCTTCTTCTTCATCAATTTTTTCTTCTCTTGCTCGAGGGTGAGCAAAATTCTAAGTTTGGTGTGGTAAAAGCATAAGCTTTTTGTTTTTCCATTACCATTAATGGCACCTAAGACCGGAGAATCCTCTAGAAAAGGAAAAGGGAAGACAAAAGCTTCCACCTCCGAGTCATGGGAGATGGAAAGGTTCATCTCCAAAGCCCATCAAGACCACTTCTATGATGTTATGGCCAAGAAGAAGGTGATCCCCGAGGTCCCTTTCAAACTCAAAAGAAATGAGTATCCGGAGATCTGACATGAAATTCAAAGAAGAGGTTGGGAAGTTCTAACAAATCCCATCCAACTAATCGGCATCCTAATGGTTCAAGAGTTCTATGCCAATGCATGGATCACCAAGAACCATGATCAAATTAAGAACCCGGATCCAAAGAACTATGTTACAATGGTTCGGGGGAAATACTTAGATTTTAGTCCGAAGAATGTGAGGATAGCGTTCAACTTGCCAAACATGGAAGAGAACGCACGCCCCTACACAAGGAGAGTCAACTTTGATCAAAGGTTGGACTAAGTCCTTATGGACATATGTGTGGAAGGAGCTCAATGGAAGATTGAATCCAAAGGCAAGCCGGTTCAACTAAGAAGATTGGACCTCAAGCCTATAGCTAGAGGATGGTTGGAGTTTATTCAATGCTCAATCATTCCCACTAGCAACCGGTCTGAAGTTACGAACGGATAAAGTGAGATGCCAGAACTATTCAAGAGGCAAAAAGCTACAAGTCCCGCTCATCTGATTGGAGCTATGTTTCATTGATAGTTTGGAATTTATAGTATATTCTCTTCTTTTTATCCTATTTGATTTTCAGTTGCTTGGGGACAAGCAACAATTTAAGTTTGGTGTTGTGATGAGCAGATAATTTATACGCTTTTTGGCATTGTTTTTAGTATGTTTTTAGTAGGATCTAGTTACTTTTAGGGATGTTTTCATTAGTTTTTATGTTGAATTCACATTTCTGGACTTTACTATGAGTTTGTGTGTTTTTCTGTGATTTCAGGTATTTTCTGGCTGAAATTGAGGGACTTGAGCAAAAATCAGATTCAGAGGTTGAAGAAGGACTGCTGATGCTGTTGGATTCTGAGCTCCCTGCACTCAAAGTGGATTTTCTAGAGATACAGAACTCAAAATGGCGCGCTTCCAATTGCGATGGAAAGTAGACATCCAGGGCTTTCCATAAATGTATAATAGTCTATACTTTGCTCAAGTTTAGACGACGCAAACTGGCGTTCAATGCCAGCTCTCTGCCCAATTCTGGCGTCCAGCGCCAGAAACAAGTTGCAAAGTGGAGTTCAACGCCCAAACTGGCACCAAAACTGGCGTTCAACTCCAGGAATGACCTCTACACGTGTAACACTCAAGCTCAACCCAAGCACACACCAAGTGGGCCCCGGAAGTGGATTTATGCATCAATTACTTACTTCTGTAAACCCTAGTAGCTAGTTTATTATAAATAGGACCTTTTACTATTGTATTAGATATCTTTGATCAGTTGTATGCTATCTTAGATCACGTTTTGGGGGCTGGCCATTCGGCCATGCCTGGACCTCTCACTTATGTATTTTCAACGGTAGAGTTTCTACACTCTATAGATTAAGGTGTGGAGCTCTGCTGTTCCGCAAAGATTAATGCAAAGTACTACTGTTTTCTATTCAATTCATCTTATTTCGCTTCTAAGATATTCATTCGCACTTCGATGGTATTCACAGTATTCTGTCCGACTTCCTCCTCTTTTCTTGCTTTTGAGTGGGTGAGGTGGAAGTTTCCTTTCAGTATGGCATACCTATCGGTAGACATCTACAAGAGACACCCAAAGAGGGGTGTAATTGTGGTATTTATTGATCTTTTCTCCATGCTGATCTTTTTTTTTCTTGGACTCTTTATTCTTATCTCGGGAGGAGTAGGAAAATCCAGACTTTGAGGTCTTTCCTAGTCGAGAGTTTTCCTCCATGTTGATGTATTTCTCTGCTCGTTCTTACACTTTATTCAGGGATGTGGGGTGTCTTTTTGATATTGAGTGACTAAAAGGTCCCTCTCGTAAGCCATTGATGAGACCCATAATGGCTGCAGACTTTGTATGTCCAGACATGCTTTGTTGAATCTTTCCATGTAGCTGCGGAGACTTTCCCGATCTCCTTGCTTGATCCCTAATAGACTTGGGGCATGCTTCGTTTTGTCTTTCTGGATAGAGAATCTGGCTAGAAACTTCTTGGCTAAGTCGTCAAAGCTTGAGATGGACCTTGGGGGCATATTGTCGAACCATTTGATTGATGTCTTTGTCAAGGTAGTCGGGAAGGCTTTGCAGCGGACTGCATCTGAGGCGTCAGTGAGATACATTCTACTTCTAAAATTACTGAGGTGATGGCTGGGATCTGATGTGCTATCGTACAGAGTCATGTCGGGAAGTTTGAAGTCTTTTGGGATTTTGGTCATCATGATTTCTTTGGTGAATGAGTCTTGGTCCCTAAGGGAGCTATCTTCATGGCTGGATCGAGTAGTTTTGGTTTTGAGATCGGCTTCGAGCTTTAGGAGCTTGTCCTCTAATTCGCGGCATCATCTAGCTTCCCTTCGTAGGTCTCTCTCGGCTTCCCATTGATACTCGACCTCTTTTTCGAGTTGTTTTAGGCGATCCTGAAGTGCCTCCATGGCTCCAGTGTTTGGTGAATTCTTGTCTTTGTTAGGTTGAGAAGTATCATCTAGTGTGACCTCTGTGTTCTTGTGTGGTGTTCTGTTCTCCAAATCAGAGTTGTGGTCGTTGTCAAGGTTGTCCGCCATGATGATGGGATGACTTCCAGGTCCCCGGCAACGGCACCAATGTTCCGAGGGTTACCTGAAACTGTAGGTCGATCTCGGATGAGATCGTCTGTGCTGGTCGGAGCTGATGTGTCCGACTTGTAGGGGGTGGCCGGAGCCGTCGCGTCCGACTTGTAGGACTAGTTGGTGATTCTGATCCTTTGTCACTAGAGGGTGGTGGTACCTGCAAGGGACTCTGATGCTTAAGTTAGCAAGGGTATTAAGCAGGTTTTTAGTAGAATCAGAGTATGGGTTATACCTGGGTACTCCAGTATATTTATAATGGTATGGAGTAACCTTTCTGGAGATAAGATAGTTATCTTATCTTATCTTTTGAGTGAAGTCATCTTATCTTTAAAGAAACCGCCCTTATCTCTCTAGGCTTGGGCTGCCTTTGGATTTCGGTCGTGTTCTTCCGTTTGGGCCCTTTTGGGCCTCTGTAGTGATTTGGCCGAGCTCTTGGAGAAGAGGTCAGATGTTCCTGACCTGAACAGGTTAGTTGGCTTGTCGTCGATCATCCCGGGTCGAACATCTCGACCCAGGGTATGAACAGATTCTAACTGCTCAAAGTCGACAAAAGAGTTATGCGGATCAGAGAAGGAAACCATTAGAGTTTGAAGTGGGAAAACACGTATTTCTGTGGGTTACACCGACAACTAGGATTGGAAGAGCAATCAAGACCAAGAAGTTGAATCCGAGGTATATAGGACCGTTTGAGGTTTTAAGGCGATTCGGGCCGGTGGCGTATCAAGTTGCTTTGCCACCTCATCTGTCTAACTTGCATGACGTATTCCACGTGTCATAACTCCGTAAGTACACGTCGGATGCGGCTCATTTGTTAGAGCATAAGTCGGTTGAGTTGAGGGAAAACTTAACCTTCCAAGTAATGCCAGTGAGGATCGATGACACTAGTGTGAAGAAGATGCGAGGAAAGGAAGTTTCATTGGTTAAGGTTGCCTAGGAGCGAGTAGGAGTTGAAGAGCATACTTGGGAGTTGGAGTCCGAGATACGAACGGATTATCCCGAGCTATTCTCAGGTAATACAAATTTTGAGGGCGAAATTTCTTATTTGGTGGGGAGAATGTAACAACCACAACTAATCAACCAGTTAATTAAGTAATTAATATTTCTCAAATTAGACTCCAAAAAGTTAGAGTGAGAATTTGAGGATTTAAAGGTGATTTTTGGACTTAGTGGGTCTTTCTGAGTCAGAAAATATGCCTTCTACGAAAAACCGTAAAAAACCGCGAACCGACAGCTGAACCAATTGAACTGGTTCAAGTCTGCCCGGTACCAGACAAGAAAAAGTAAAAACCATCAAAAACCTTAGAAAAACATTAGAAATGGAAAATCGGGCGTTAATTTTAAAGGTTTGGCCCGAAATCGGGCCAAACGGGCTAAAAATGCTAACGAGTTAGACCGGGCCCAAGTTGGGCCCAGTCCAACATATAAAAGGGTTCATTAAGTGAACCCATCAGCCACAACACACTCACTAACACACACCACCAGCTGAGAAGAGAAGGAGAAGAGAGACTCCATTAACACTATTCATTATTATCTTCCGAAGCTCATATCTTGAGCTATAGAGCTCCGATCGCCGGACCGTTTGCAGCTACGCGTTCCTTGTGAAGAGCTCTAAAAAACCCATACAAGAAATTGGAGAGGTAACCACGAAATCTTTTCTATTCTTCTCTCCAAAATTTTGGTTTATAGGGTTTGTGATTAAGTGAGTTTTTGTGATTTTGGATATTTAGGTTCACTATAATCTTTGCTTAGCTTTGGGTTTTGACATCCAAATCGGTTGGAAAATGTAAGAGTCACTAAACCATTGTGAATTTATGTTTAATTGGAACCCTAGGTTGATTTAAGGTGATTTGTATGCATATAGTTTGATTATTGAGGCTTTGGGAGCTATTGGAACTTATTTGTGCTTATTGGAGTGGAATTGAAAGCTTGGATTATTGTTGGGAGCTTGTTTGTGCTAAATTGGAGTTTTTGGTGCATATAGGGAATCGGCCAAGGTATGGTTTCGATTTCCTCTATGTAGTATATAATATTTATGGACACTTAGGCTAGTAACCCATAGGATAGGTTTGGAATTTTTATGTTGTTGATGATTGTTTGAGATGTTGATGTTGTAAATGTTGATTGAGATAATGGGTTTGGAATATGATGTAGGATGAACTTGCATGAATATGTATGTTAGTCATTAATATGGAGTATGAATGAGTTTATGAGAAACATTGATATTGATGAAATGAAAATTTGTGAATGTGTTGGTGGGAAATTGCTTGATGTGTTGGAAATTGAAATTCAAGGATGAGAATGTTGAAATGTAAAGGAAAGAGTAGTAAAAATGGTGTAATATGTCTTAGAGTGTGGAATTTGATGATAAATAGAGTTTTGAATAGTTTGGTATAGGTTGGAATGTGTATGGTAAGAAATGTTGGTAATTGTGAAGTTTGGTAAAATTTGGGTTTTTGGTGAACTTTGTTCGATCATAACTTTTACATTGGTTTTAGAAATTGATTGAAATTTTTTTAGAATTACAGATCATTGAAAACTCTTTAAATTGATATAAAGTTTGTGAAAATTAGAATTTTGTAGAGGAAGTTATGATCATTCAAAGTTTGTGTTAAAAATCTGAAATTCTGCAAGGTTGCGGAATTTCATGATTTTTGATATGTGCGGACGCACACCCTGCAAAAATTTTGACTTGTGTGGACGCACACACCTGTGTGCACGCACAGGCAGGGAAATGCGTTCTGTTTGCAGCGATCGCACAGCTTGTGCGCGCACATATCTACGGAAGAATTTCAGCCTGTGCGGACGCATATGTTGGGAAGGCCGGTCTGTTAGGGGCGCTGGCACAGGTTGTGCGAGTGAACAAATTCTGTAAGTTTTTCCACCTGTGCTTATGCACACCCCTGTGCGTACACACACATTTTAAAATCTCCTGGGCGTGCGCACGCACACCCCCCTGTGTGGCCGCACATGCCCCGTTTCTTAAATTTTACTTGTTTTCAACTATTTTACCTTCCCAACATCAGGCCGAGGAGACGGAGGCCGAGTCTGGAGAGGAACGGCATCTACAGTACCGTCATCCCGGTTCAAGATCTGGCAGTCAGGGTCAGAAGCGGGAGGACCAATCTCGGCAGAGACAGCAGAAGTTGACACTTTGGTAGAGGCTACAGGGGGAGGATCGACATCATCCTCATCCTCGTCATCAGGGACAACCTTGCCATCCCTGACAACGTTCTTCAAGCTAAAGAGGGTCAGGTCGGCCTCGGGAACAATAACCCGAACTTGTTCCCTCAGGTTCTCATAGGCAGCAGTTACACTGCCAACAAGATGACCTTGGAGTTCAGAATAATTAGCCCGGGCATTCTCCAACTCCCGGTAAGACATCAAATAACTGTCCTTATGCCGCATAGCCGTGTCCTCGGCCAGTCTCAGAGAACCAGCCAGAGAAGTAGAACTAGCCTTTTCATTCTCCAAGTCTTTCTCCAACTTGGCCACCCTTACTTCAAGCTCCTCCTTCAAGTCCTTCATCCGATCAAACTCCTGTTTGGCCTCCTCCATAAAAGCTTTAATAGCATGGAGAGGAAGACTTTGAGCAGTTCGATATAGGGCCGCCCCTATGTGTGCCAACTTGATACCACTCCGGGTGATATAATCAAAATGATGAAGAAGCGACACGTCGTCCATAGGAAGAACACCATAAGGGCCGATTTGTTGATCTACAAACTCAACCGCATCAAAGTCAGGAGCATCATGGTTGAAAGGCTCAGTTGTTCTTTGCTTTTTACTAGGAGGGGCACCAGAAGCTACAACAGAAGATTGTGGAGGATCGACCAGACGGACCAGGGGAGTAGGAATTGCTTTCCTTGGCCCGGGAGAACTCGATATAGGAGGTTTAACTGGAGGCTGAGAAGATCCCTCTCCGGCCGCCTTGGCCGAGATGTTTAAAGCAGCGGTCGCCTTCTTCGCCTTCTTATAGGCTCTCATAGAATCATTATTGTTCGACATCTCTGAAAAACACAAAAAGCAAAGACAAGTTACAACACAGGAGAAACAAAACTCGGGAGCAAGTATAAAAACAAATCAGACAGTACCCGAAGTAGCCCGAACCAAAGATGGATCACTCAAAAATCTCTTCGTGTCCAGATGGGGTGGCTTCCCCCACAAATCTTCAAGAACAACTACAAAGGCCCGCTCAACCTCACTAAGCATTTCCCATGTGTAACGTGGCACTCTTACATTCTTTTGCCACTCCAGAGGAAAAACAGGCTCATCATTTTCATCAAGAAAAAAGGGGCGAACCCCCTCAACGACACAGACTCGGAAGAAATTGTTCTTAAAATCTTTAAACGACTCATCATACATGGCAAAAACTTTATGCCCCTGGGCCGTTCTGAAAGAAACCCAGGAAGCTTTCTTTTTGGAGGAACCTCCGGGTTTGGCCGAGACAAAAAGATAAAGGAAAAGAGTTTCAGAAGGTGTCATGTCCAACTCCTGGCAAAGAAGTTGAAATATTTTGATAAAACCCCAGGAGTTCGGATGAAGCTGGGACGGAGCAATGTTACAGGACTACAACAAGTCAATTTCAAAAGCAGTAAAAGGGAAAGTAACGTTTAACTGGCTGAAGAAGTATTCATAAGCATAGAAGGAGGGACGCTCCCCCTCGACAGAAGTCGGAAAACAAACTCTCTCATAGGAATCAGGAGCAACAAGCTCATAATCCCCCTCGCGGGCACTGTTACCACAAATCCTATGGCGCTTCCTCAGCTCTGTGCAAAATTCAGCATCCACAATAGAAACGCACAACAAAACAAGGGAGTCCAGCTAATCGGACATCCCCTCGAGAACTCTGGAAGACATCTTTACAATGTTATTGCGAGAAGACATGAGGCCAACTAATCCTACAAGTAAGAAAAGAAGATGGGATTACTAAAAACATCTCAGACAAGGGAGAAAACAGCTCAACACGATAAAGGCGAACACACAGAAAAGGAAAACCCCAAGACTCAAACCAAAGTCCTGGGGCATCCTTTGGAGGCAATAATCAAGTAAGGTTTCTGGTAGAAATCTACAGCTCTCACCCCAGCATCTTTCAAACAAGAAAAAGACTTCAAACAAGCAAGCATTTCCAGAAGCATAAATCATCATAGTCAACCAAGCAAAAGCATTCCCAAAACATCAAAATACGCCAAATGGAAATCGTCAAAGGTACGAACTTTTGAGAAATCAGACAAAAAGCAATCAAGCAAAGCAAGGAACGGATGCAGAGTTTATATCAGATAGTAAAAAATCAGAAGCAACAAACAAAAACCATATAAAGCCTCGACGGAAATGCCAGAGGAACACACAAAAGAAAGCCAAGAAAAACGCATTTACAGCGACAAACAAATGCAAAATCACGAAAAAGTTCAAACTTTCAAGACATGCAAAAGCAAAAGCTTCACCAAAAAAAAGAAACAAAAGATGAAGCCGTGAAAGAAGCAAGAAAGTTAGTACCAACCTAAAAAGGCAGCAGATTTCAGGGAAGGTGAAGAGGGACGGCGAAATCTGGAATCACTACCTCAAAGCAAAAGAAAAGATACGAGCAAAAGAAAACGTCGCTGGGCTGAAACGCGAAACTACGAACTCCAAGCAGAGGCTTCAGAAAAATCAAACAAACATCGCAACACAAAGAAAAGTTGAAAGCGAAAGAATGAAGGGAAAAATGCGAAGAAGTTACAAAAAGGGCGAAAGAAGAGAAACCGTTTCTGGGTTTTCAAAATCAAAGAGCCAAAAGGAAACGGGGCAATTAATGCTAAAATTAAAAGGCATTAAACCCTCGCACGTTCCCAAAGCCCCGATATAAAAGCGCGCGCTTTTAGAGGAAAACGTTTTACATTCAAAAAGCTTCTACAAAAGAATCGACAAAATGCTTGAGTTCGGCTTCACTAAAGAAAGACCGAAGTCAAGAACTCGACCTCAAAAAGAAGATCGAGCTCAAGCAGGGGCACTGTTCATACCCTGGGTCGAGCTGTCCGAACCGGGATGTTCGGTAGCAAAGCGACCGACCTGTTCAGGTCAAGCGGACCGACTTCTTTACGAAGAACTCGGCCAAATTGACAGGAAAGCCCAGTAAAGGGCCCAAATGAAGGAACACAACCCAACTCCAAAGGCAGCCCAAAGCCTACAGAGAGAAGGACGGTTTCGTTGAAGATAAGCTGACCTCACCCAAAGATAAGATAAGATAAGATAACTGACTTATCTTATCTAAAAAGGTCACTCTACAACCACTATAAATACATTGGAGCACCCAGGTATAACTCCTACTCTGATTCTACATAAAACCTGCTCAATACCCGTGCTAACTTAAGCATCGGAGTCTCTTGCAGGTACCCCCCACCCTCCGGTGGCCAAGGATCAGCAGTGTAGCAAGTCCAACAAGTCGGACACAACAGCTCCGGCCGCCACCAGCCAGCCGGACACGTCATCCCGACCAGTACCAAGGATCTCATCCGAGATCGACATCCAGTTTCAGGTAACCCTCGAAACAGAAGGCGCCGTTGCCGGGGAACCTGAAAGTCATCCCAAAACCATGGCGGATGGCCATGACAACGACCACGACTTGGATCTGGAGAACAGAACACCACACAAGAACACGGACACTACGCTAAAGGATACTCTGGAATCCAACGGAGACAAAAACTCACCAAATCCGGGAGCCATGGAAGCACTTCAAGATCGCTTAAAGCAACTTGAGAAAGAAACCCAGCAACAACGGGAGATCGGAAAGGATCTTCAAAGAGAGGTACGGCGACGTCGAGAACTAGAAGAAAAACTACAGCAATTAGAGTCTGATCTCAAATCAAAAGCTCCTCGGACCACTCCTGAGGAAAATTCACGCAAAGAACAGGATCCATTCACCAGGGAAATCATGAAGACCAAAATCCCAAAAGATTTCAAGCTCCCGGATATGGTTTTGTATGAGGGCACTACAAATCCCAACCATCATCTCAGCAATTTCAGAAGCAGAATGTACCTTACCGATGCCACAGATGCCATTCGCTGCAAAGCTTTTCCAACAACTCTCACGAAAACGGCGATCAGATGGTTCGACAACTTACCTCCGAAGTCCATCTCAAACTTCGACGACCTGGCCAAAAAGTTCCCGGCCAGATTCTCCATCCAGAAAGATAAGGCCAAGCACGCACCCAGCTTACTAGGGATCAAGCAAGGAGATTGGGAGAGCCTCCGCAACTACATGGAAAGATTCAACAAAACATGCATGGACATACAAAGTTTACCAACAGAGGCCGCCATCATGGGGCTTATCAATGGCTTACGAGAGGGACCTTTCAGCCAATCTATATCAAAAACGTATCCTACCTCCTTAGACGAAGTACAGGAGCGAGCAGAAAAATACATCAACATGGAAGAGAACGCTCGGCTGGGAGAAACCTCAAAATCTGGGGCCTCCTACCGAGACAAAGACAAGGACTCCAAGAGGAAAGAAGATCGACAGGGTGAGAAAATCAAAAAATACCACAACTACACTCCTCTCAAAGCATCCCTGGTCGACGTGTACAAAGAAGTCTGCCATACAGAAAAAATCCCCCCAGCGCGGCCACTCAAAGGCAAAAGGGGAAGAGGAAACCGGAAGGAATATTGTGAATACCATCGAATTCAAGGGCACTCTACCAACGAGTGCTTCGACTTGAAAAATATCATAGAAAAATTGGTAAGAGAAGGAAAATTAGATCAATTTCTGGCCACCCGGGATGATGACCAAAGAAAAGACGGAGAGACGAAGATGATGGACGAGCTGAACGGTCACCTCGGACACCAGAAAGACACGTCCACATGATACATGGCGGATTTGTAGGAGGTGGGATCTCCAAATCGTCCCGAAAGAGATATCTCAAAGAAGTATATCATGTTGAGGGAAAGGAGGAAGCACCCGACATCTCGTCGATAACATTTACTAAAGAGGACGCATCCGGCATCATCTCGGGACACGACGACCCCATGGCCATCACTATTATACTGGCAAATGCCAATCTACACCGCACACTAGTAGACCAAGGGAGTTCTGCCGACATCTTATTCAAAACAGCCTTCGACAAGCTCGGCTTAGACAAAAAGGAACTTAGAGCATACCCGAACAATGTGTTTGGACTAGGAGACACTCTGATACAACCGCTGGGATACGTATCGCTACACACTACTTTTGGAAAAGGGAACCAATCTAGGACCCTCAAAATAGACTACGTTGTGGTTGACGTAAGTTTGGCCTACAATGCTCTCATAGGTCAGACAACACTCAATCAACTCGGCGCAATAGTCTCAACTCCGCATCTATGCATGAAGTTGCCAACTACAGAGGGGATAGCCACGATAAAAGCAGATCAAAAGATGGCACGTCGCTGTTATAACGAGGGCTTAAACCTCAAAGGCAGAGGAGAAGAGTTTCATACCATTGAGCTTGGCAGAGCTCAGCGTTGAGAAGAACTCCGTCCGCACCCAGAAGGTGAGGTAGAGAAGGTTCAGATTGGAGACACCTCGGACAAAACGACTAATATCGGCACGGTCCTAAGAGGAGACTCAAAAGAATTACTGATACAATTCTTACGAGATAATGTCGATCTCTTCGCATGGAAAGCTGCAGACATGCCAGGCATAGACCCTAAGCTAATGTGCCACAAGTTGGCAGTCTATCCAAGATCTCGGCCGGTGCAGCAGAAGCGAAGAAAACTCGGACCAGAACGATCCCAAGCTGTGGAAGAACAAGTACAAACGTTACTGGAGGCAGGATTCATAAGAGAAGTCAAGTACCCACTATGGCTAGCCAACGTCGTCTTGGTGAAAAAATCAAACGGGAAGTGGTGCATGTGTACCGATTACACCGATCTCAACAAAGCCTGCCCAAAAGATCCATACCCACTCCCAAGTATTGACGCTCTGGTAGATGCTTCCTCCGGATATAGATACCTCTCGTTTATGGACGCCTATTCGGGATACAACCAAATCCCCATGTATCCACCAGATCAGAATTGTAGCAAATCCAGACAAATGTCAAGCTATACTCGACATGAAGAGCCCAACCTGTGTCAAAGAAGTACAACAACTCAACGGGAGACTGGCCGCCCTATCCCGATTCTTAGCAGGAGCTGTGATAAGATCTCTCCCCTTCTATGCTACTTTAAGAAAGGGAAAACAGTTCGAATGGACGATAGAATATGAGCAAGCTTTCCGAGACTTCAAGGAGTTCTTAGGACGGCTACCTACCCTATCTCGACCACGAGAAGGAGAACCACTCATATTATATCTCGTAGTAGGAAGCCGGGCGATAGCCTCAGCACTAGTCAGAGAAGACGAAAATGGGCAACAACCCGTCTACTTCATTAGCAAAGCACTACAGGGATCCGAGCTGAACTACCTGAAAATAGAAAAATTTGCCTATACTCTCATCCTAACATCTCGACGACTCCACCCGTACTTCCAGGCTCACACCATTAAGGTTAGAACTAACCAGCCCATAAAAGGAATATTGCAGAAAACAGATTTAGCAGGAAAAATTCTACAATGGGCAGTCGAGTTGTCAGAATTTGACCTCCAATATGAAGCTCGAACGGCCATCAAATCACAGTATCTGGCCGACTTCATCGCAGAATTCACAGATACCCCGGAAACTCCCACAGAATTGAATCTCTACGTGGACGGTTCCTCAAATAAAACTGGAAGCGGCGCAGGCGTGATAATAGAAAGCAACCAAGAAACCCAAGTTGAGCTCTCCCTCAAATTCGGGTTCCCGGCCTACAATAACCAAGCGGAATATGAAGCATTATTAGCTGGTTTGAAACTGGCTAAAGAGGTCGGAGCTCAAAAACTCAACATTTACAGCGATTCACAAGTGGTCACATCACAAATAACAGGGAGCTACCAGGCCAAAGACCCCACCATGAAAAAATATTTGGATAAAACCAAGGAACTACTCGGACAAATCGGGGAAAATAAGATCTGCCACATACCCCGCGAACAAAATGCCCGAGCTGATGCACTCTCAAAACTAGCCAGCACCAAACCAGGGGGCAACAATAGTAGCCTCATCCAGGAAATGTTGCAAAACCCGTCAATCTCAAAAGAGGAAAAAGTCCTGGCCATAACAAGTCAGGACCAAGGATGGATGACCCCCATAATCAACTACCTCAAAGAAGGAACACTCCCCGCAGAAGAAAAGGAGGCAATGATGAGCGGATAATTTGCACGAAATTGTGATCTCCAGGCTCGAACAAATCCTGGTAATGGCTCCAAAGCTTGGTGCTCTGATCTTAATTCATAATTGTCACAACTTCGATACAACTGACCAGCAAGTGCACTGGGTCGTCCAAGTAATACCTTACGTGAGTAAGGGTCGAATCCCACGGAGATTGCTGGTATGAAGCAATGGCGTTAAACGCCAGTTTACATTGTCAATTCTTGGCCAAAGTATGGACTATTATATATTGCTGGAAAGCCCTGGATGTCTACTTTCCAACGAAATTGGAAGCGCGCCATGTTGAGTTCTGTAGCTCCAGAAAATCCATTTTGAGTGCAGGGAGTTCAGAATCCAACAGCATCAGCAGTCCTTCTTCAACCTCTGAATCTGATTTCTGCTCAAGTCCCTCAATTTCAGCCAGAAAATATCTGAAATCAAAGAAAAACACACAAACTCATAGTAAAGTCCAGAAATGTGAATTTATCATAAAAACTAATGAAAACATCCCTAAAAGTAACTAGATCCTACTAAAAACATACTAAAAACAATGTCAAAAAGCGTATAAATTATCCGCTAGAAGTGAGTAGAGGTAGGTGGGGATCCTGTGGGGTCCACAGATCCTGAGATGATCCTGTGAGGACCACAAATCTTGAGGTGTCAAGGCATTTACATCCCTGCACCAATTTAGGCATGCAAAATGCCCTTGCACACAACTCTGGGCGTTCAGCGCCAGGTTGGTGCCCAGTTTGGGCGTTCAACGCCCATTTGCTGCCATTTCTGGCATTGAACGCCAGGACCATGCTTGTTCTAGGCGTTCAGCGCCAGGATGCTCCCATTCTGGGCGTTCAGCGCCAGAACTATGCTCTGTTCTGGCGTTTGAACGCCAGACAGATGCTCCTCCAGGGTGTGATTTTTCTTCTGCTGTTTTTGATTCCGTTTTCAATTTTTATATTTATTTTGTGATTCCACATGATCATGAACCTATAAAGACATATAAC